>NC_136796.1:6264650-6528701 GCF_951216825.1 Electrona antarctica
GGTTACGTGTATCGTATAGACATGTACGATGTTCTACGTGGTTACATGTATCGTATAGACATGTACGATGTTCTACGTGGTTACATGTATCGTATAGACATGTACGATGTTCTACGTGGTTACGTGTATCGTATGGACATGTACGATGTTCTACGTGGTTACATGTATCGTATAGACATGTACGATGTTCTACGTGGTTACGTGTATCGTATGGACATGTACAATGTTCTACGTGGTTACGTGTATCGAACAGACATGTACGATGTTCTGCGTGGTTACGCGTATTGTATGGATGTTCTACGTGGTTACATGTATCGTATAGACATGTACGATGTTCTACGTGGTTACGTGTATCGAACAGACATGTACGATGTTCTGCGTGGTTACGCGTATTGTATGGATGTTCTACGTGGTTACATGTATCGTATAGACATGTACGATGTTCTACGTGGTTCCGTGTATCGAACAGACATGTACGATGTTCTGCGTGGTTACGCGTATTGTATGGATGTTCTACGTGGTTACATGTATCGTATAGACATGTACGATGTTCTACGTGGTTCCGTGTATCGAACAGACATGTACGATGTTCTGCGTGGTTACGCGTATTGTATGGATGTTCTACGTGGTTACATGTATCGTATAGACATGTACGATGTTCTACGTGGTTACGTGTATCGAACAGACATGTACGATGTTCTGCGTGGTTACGCGTATTGTATGGATGTTCTACGTGGTTACATGTATCGTATAGACATGTACGATGTTCTACGTGGTTACGTGTATCGAACAGACATGTACGATGTTCTGCGTGGTTACGCGTATTGTATGGATGTTCTACGTGGTTACATGTATCGTATAGACATGTACGATGTTCTACGTGGTTCCGTGTATCGAACAGACATGTACGATGTTCTGCGTGGTTACGCGTATTGTATGGATGTTCTACGTGGTTACATGTATCGTATAGACATGTACGATGTTCTACGTGGTTACGTGTATCGAACAGACATGTACGATGTTCTGCGTGGTTACGCGCATCGCATGGACATGTACAATGTTTTGACCTGATTAGAGCTAAGCTAGCAGATAATGACGAGGGCTCCGCTCTGCCAAGATGGTGCATAGAGGCAGCTTCGACATCCAGATGACGATGACGACAGTCCAGGTGCTTTGGACGGAGTGGACGGACGCCGGTCGATACAAGGTCAGAGTGACGTAGGGGGGGTAATATTTAGACTTTAGTCTATTTGTGGAAGTGGAAAGAAGCAGAGGGGAACATGCTGGTCATAGCGTTCCCTCTGCTCTCTAAAGAAGCAGAGGGGAACATGCTGGTCATAGCGTTCCCTCTGCTCTCTAAAGAAGCAGAGGGGAACATGCTGGTCATAGCGTTCCCTCTGCTCTCTAAAGAAGCAGAGGGGAACATGCTGGTCATAGCGTTCCCTCTGCTCTAAAGAAGCAGAGGGGAACATGCTGGTCATAGCGTTCCCTCTGCTCTAAAGAAGCAGAGGGGAACATGCTGGTCATAGCGTTCCCTCTGCTCTCTAAAGAAGCAGAGGGGAACATGCTGGTCATAGCGTTCCCTCTGCTCTCTAAAGAAGCAGAGGGGAACATGCTGGTCATAGCGTTCCCTCTGCTCTAAAGAAGCAGAGGGGAACATGCTGGTCATAGCATTCCCTCTGCTCTAAAGAAGCAGAGGGGAACATGCTGGTCATAGCGTTCCCTCTGCTCTCTAAAGAAGCAGAGGGGAACATGCTGGTCATAGCGTTCCCTCTGCTCTAAAGAAGCAGAGGGGAACATGCTGGTCATAGCGTTCCCTCTGCTCTCTAAAGAAGCAGAGGGGAACATGCTGGTCATAGCGTTCCCTCTGCTCTCTAAAGAAGCAGAGGGGAACATGCTGGTCATAGCGTTCCCTCTGCTCTAAAGAAGCAGAGGGGAACATGCTGGTCATAGCGTTCCCTCTGCTCTCTAAAGAAGCAGAGGGGAACATGCTGGTCATAGCGTTCCCTCTGCTCTCTAAAGAAGCAGAGGGGAACATGCTGGTCATAGCGTTACCTCTGCTCTCTAAAGAAGCAGAGGGGAACATGCTGGTCATAGCGTTACCTCTGCTCTCTAAAGAAGCAGAGGGGAACATGCTGGTCATAGCGTTACCTCTGCTCTCTAAAGAAGCAGAGGGGAACATGCTGGTCATAGCGTTACCTCTGCTCTCTAAAGAAGCAGAGGGGAACATGCTGGTCATAGCGTTCCCTCTGCTCTAAAGAAGCAGAGGGGAACATGCTGGTCATAGCGTTCCCTCTGCTCTAAAGAGGCAGAGGGGAACATGCTGGTCACAGCGTTCCCTCTGCTCTAAAGAAGCAGAGGGGAACATGCTGGTCATAGCGTTCCCTCTGCTCTCTAAAGAAGCAGAGGGGAACATGCTGGTCATAGCGTTCCCTCTGCTCTCTAAAGAAGCAGAGGGGAACATGCTGGTCATAGCGTTCCCTCTGCTCTAAAGAAGCAGAGGGGAACATGCTGGTCATAGCGTTCCCTCTGCTCTAAAGAAGCAGAGGGGAACATGCTGGTCATAGCGTTCCCTCTGCTCTAAAGAAGCAGAGGGGAACATGCTGGTCATAGCGTTCCCTCTGCTCTCTAAAGAAGCAGAGGGGAACATGCTGGTCGTAGCGTTCCCTCTGCTCTAAAGAGGCAGAGGGGAACATGCTGGTCATAGCGTTCCCTCTGCTCTAAAGAAGCAGAGGGGAACATGCTGGTCGTAGCGTTCCCTCTGCTCTAAAGAGGCAGAGGGGAACATGCTGGTCATAGCGTTCCCTCTGCTCTAAAGAGGCAGAGGGGAACATGCTGGTCGTAGCGTTCCCTCTGCTCTAAAGAGGCAGAGGGGAACATGCTGGTCATAGCGTTCCCTCTGCTCTAAAGAAGCAGAGGGGAACATGCTGGTCGTAGCGTTCCCTCTGCTCTAAAGAAGCAGAGGGGAACATGCTGGTCATAGCGTTCCCTCTGCTCTCTAAAGAAGCAGAGGGGAACATGCTGGTCATAGCGTTCCCTCTGATCTAAAGAAGCAGAGGGGAACATGCTGGTCATAGCGTTCCCTCTGCTCTAAAGAGGCAGAGGGGAACATGCTGGTCATAGCGTTCCCTCTGCTCTAAAGAGGCAGAGGGGAACATGCTGGTCATAGCGTTCCCTCTGCTCTAAAGAAGCAGAGGGGAACATGCTGGTCATAGCGTTCCCTCTGCTCTAAAGAAGCAGAGGGTAACATGCTGGTCATAGCGTTCCCTCTGCTCTAAAGAGGCAGAGGGGAACATGCTGGTCATAGCGTTCCCTCTGCTCTCTAAAGAAGCAGAGGGGAACATGCTGGTCATAGCGTGCTATGCTCTAAAGAAGCAGAGGGGAACATGCTGGTCATAGCGTTCCCTCTGCTCTAAAGAAGCAGAGGGGAACATGCTGGTCATAGCGTTCCCTCTGCTCTAAAGAGGCAGAGGGGAACATGCTGGTCATAGCGTTCCCTCTGCTCTCTAAAGAAGCAGAGGGGAACATGCTGGTCATAGCGTGCTATGCTCTATTCCTGAACCAACGATGAAACCTGCATGGTGCTTATCACTCTGTCACGTTCTGATTATGGTCCTTCTCTGGCCACTCCCCCTCCAAATGGGCTCATGCGTGTGTGTGCACGCACGCACGCACGCACGCACCCAAGTGGAAGGGACTAGGGGAGAGGATACAGCCACCTTAGGGCCACAGGTACACAGCGCGCACGCACGCACGCACGCACGCACACTCTCTCTCAGGGAGACATAATTATGACCAACCAAAAGTGGATTGTTTCAAGGAAATCTTTTTGCAGAGTTGTACTTTCACCACTTCATTACTTAATTTCTCAATTTCATGCCATTTCAATTTCTCATTTCATTAGTCATTTTCCACGAAAATCTGCTCATCCATCCGTTCTCGAATTATCTCAGTTAGCGCACAAACAAACAAGACGGGACTGATTGCAGAATCCTTCCACACGTCGCTGCGGACTGGGTTACAACACGGTGGCAGTGGCTCAGGGGTAGAGTGGACTGGGTTACAACACGGTGGCTCAGGGGTAGAGTGACTGGGTTACAACACGGTGGCAGTGGCTCAGGGGTAGAGTGGACTGGGTTACAACACGGTGGCAGTGGCTCAGGGGTAGAGTGGACTGGGTTACAACACGGTGGCAGTGGCTCAGGGGTAGAGTGGACTGGGTTACAACACGGTGGCAGTGGCTCAGGGGTAGAGTGGACTGGGTTACAACACGGTGGCAGTGGCTCAGGGGTAGAGTGGACTGGGTTACAAGTGGCAGTGGCTCAGGGGTAGAGTGGACTGGGTTACAACACGGTGGCAGTGGTTCAGGGGTAGAGTGGACTGGGTTACAACACGGTGGCAGTGGCTCAGGGGTAGAGTGGACTGGGTTACAACACGGTGGCAGTGGTTCAGGGGTAGAGTGGACTGGGTTACAATACGGTGGCAGTGGCTCAGGGGTAGAGTGGACTGGGTTACAACACGGTGGCAGTGGCTCAGGGGTAGAGTGGACTGGGTTACAATACGGTGGCAGTGGCTCAGGGGTAGAGTGACTGGGTTACAACACAGTGGCAGTGGCTCAGGGGTAGAGTGGACTGGGTTACAATACGGTGGCAGTGGCTCAGGGGTAGAGTGGACTGGGTTACAACACAGTGGCAGTGGCTCAGGGGTAGAGTGGACTGGGTTACAATACGGTGGCAGTGGCTCAGGGGTAGAGTGGACTGGGTTACAACACGGTGGCTCAGGGGTAGAGTGACTGGGTTACAACACGGTGGCAGTGGCTCAGGGGTAGAGTGGACTGGGTTACAACACGGTGGCAGTGGCTCAGGGGTAGAGTGGACTGGGTTACAACACGGTGGCAGTGGTTCAGGGGTAGAGTGGACTGGGTTACAATACGGTGGCAGTGGCTCAGGGGTAGAGTGGACTGGGTTACAACACGGTGGCAGTGGCTCAGGGGTAGAGTGGACTGGGTTACAACACAGTGGCAGTGGCTCAGGGGTAGAGTGACTGGGTTACAACACGGTGGCAGTGGCTCAGGGGTAGAGTGGACTGGGTTACAATACGGTGGCAGTGGCTCAGGGGTAGAGTGACCGGCAGTTCCAACCCGGGCTCCCCCAGAGTTAGTGTCAAATTGTCCTTGAGCAAGACTATGAACCCCTAAATTGCCTTGCATGGTTTCCTCCGACCTCGGTGTGTGAATGTGTGTGTGTGAAGTGAATGGGTGAATGTAATGCACAATCTCTGTAAAGCGCCTTGGATAAAGGGGCTATATAAATGCATGTTTATTTATGTATTTATTAACGCTGTTGTTCAAAAAGAGTCGTGACCAGATGCAAGCCCCAGTGAATTGAAGCATCAGAATGATGAACCCATCCATCCATTCATTCGTGATTTATTGATTCTCAAAATTACACTGGGTAATTAAATATACATTTTTAGTGTTGCCGAGTAATATAATGCAGTGGTTCCAAAACTTTTTAGCTCAAGACCCAAAAGAGAAATTAGATTGTTTGGTCCAATGGAGTGAAGCGGTTTTGTCCAAAGTGCCTTTTTACTACTTTTCATTGTTTCATTTCTAAACAACACAGGGTGTTCAATAGCACTGATTTATGCAACCAAAATAAAAAATGTAAAAAATTGAGTTCTGAAGGGACACACTGATGGGACAGTCTGAAGGGACACTTCACCCTTTTTGCAAAATAATATATGTTAATGACGTTTAGAAGATTCAGAACACTTTCCTGGGGTCTTTATGTGTGTAATATGTGGTTTTAGATATTTTAGAGTCCATGATGTCACAGACACTGGGCTCACTTCCTTCCTGGACTACAATTCCCAAGGGAGGGATCCCTGGAACAACATATTTCCAGACGGGGGTCCGGTCCACGGCCAAATACAGATAATTCTGGGGGTCCTTGACATGAAATAAGTTGAGCACCACTGACATAGAAACAACAGAAGACTTTTTTTTTAACCCAATTTGGGCGGGAACCCCTTTTGGTGTTAGCATTATGTTATGCTTTAGCCATTGAAAAATAGCAGATCTACAAGCTCATAGCGCGCCACTGAGTGGCGCGCTACGAGCTTGTAGGTCTGCTATTTTTGAAAAATCGAAGAACGACTGACATAGAAACTTTTTCAGAAAACTGTCAGGATTCAGAAGACATTTTTAGAATCTGATCAGGTCAAAATGGATTAACATATCATTTTTTTGGAGAAAGGGTGAAGTGTCCCATTAGGTGGTTTCCTCCCGACAGCATACGAGTGGTAATTAAATAAAGGAACCCAAACCAACCTGCCCTCCGCGCCTCGAAGCAGGCATGTCCCATCTCGTCCCTCAGCTCCTGGTTCTCGTGGGCGATGGCCTCGCCCACGGCCACGAAGCGGCCCACCGCCACACTGACCGTCTGGCCCACCCGCTGGATGGCGGCCAGCGTGCGCTCAGACTTCCTGGGCTTGTCCTTGTGGTTGATCAGGGTGGTGATCTGCAGGGAGGATGGATGGAGACAGGGACGTTAAGATCAGTGATCAGGGAGGATGGATGGAGACAGGGACGTTAAGATCAGTGATCAGGGTGGATGGATGGAGACATTAAGATCAGTGATCAGGGTGGTGATCTGCGGGGAGGATGGATGGAGACAGGGACATTAAGATCAGTGATCATGCACCGAAATGGAAATTCTTGGCCGAAACCGAATACCGAATATAGGAAACAGTTGGCCGAAACCGAATACCGAATAGCCGAATATGATTAATATTACAGTATTTCCTACCATTGCTGTCATGGCCGCACCTTAAAGGAGCATTCAGTGATTTGGGTGATTTGGAAAAAACCCTGGTCCACCCCGGTAACAAGATGTGCACATGCACACGCTCTACAGTGAGGGAAGTACAACAGACCAACAGCACGTGCACCAAGGCCCCCCTCGATCATGATTGGAGGAAGGCCCCTCTCATCCTGATTGGATGAAGGCTTTGCCACCCAAAGCCCAAACCGAAACTAGGGGACAGGGAGGAACTCCTTATATGGTCAGCACACTTTATAGTAGGGAGGATTATCCAAAAAATAAGAAAAAATAAGTGATATTTGAATTAAGTGAAATCACTGAATATACCTTTAAATCTACCTGATTATGGCAAAAGACATGATTATGGCAAAACTTAACTTAAATAATAATCACTATTATCGGTCCATAAAACATTTATTCAGCACTTTTGAATGCATTAATTGCATACACTATTCGGTGATATATTTTCTGCCTATTCGGGCCGAAACCGAATAGGCCGAAAAGGCATTTTTAGACATTTTCGGCCGAATATTTTCTGCGGCCGAATATTCGGTGCATCACTAGTGATCAGGGTGGTGATCTGCAGGGAGGATGGGAGGATGGATGGAGACAGGGACATTAAGATCAGTGATCAGGGTGGTGATCTGCGGTGAGGATGGATGGAGACAGGGACATTAAGATCAGTGCTTCTCTCTCCTTCACCACCATGTGGTGGAAAAAGTACTCACAATTTAAAATCACAAAGTAAAAGTATCAATACCGCGATGTAGAAATACTCTAGTGTAAAAGTCAGGAATTCAAAAATGTACTTAAGTAAAAGTATTGGCATCAAAATGTACTTAAAGTATACCAAAAATAAAAGTACTCATTATGTGAAATGTCCCATTTAAAAAATGTCAACACGATGACACCTCGTCATACATAATGATGGTACCTACTGTACATAGTATGTACAGTACAGGCATCAATTATGAATGGTGTGAGCCAATTAGCATCAATTATGCACTGAGTGTTTCCCTTCTGCCAAGTAAAAAAAAAAGAACTCTCCAGCTGTTAACAGTGCGCACTTGTGTCACGTGTGTGTGTGTGTGTGTGTGTGTGTGTGTGACACACACACACACACACACACACACACACTGTGTGTGTGTGTGTGAGATGTATCAGCATGACAGACCACCTGCTCCATAGCTGCAGGTGGTCTCAGGTGGAATTCATGGGATGTTATATGGTGTGTGCGTGTGCGTGTGTGTGTGTGCGCGCGCGCGCGCCTGTTCTCCGTTCCGTTAGCCAAAGTAGGTCTAATAACGCTATCGATTCACTGTGGAATGATGATGATGATGTCACACTGATGACAGAAGAGGATCAGGCAGTGATGATGTCACATCCATAGTAGCCTGGAACTCACCTATGCTTTTTATGGCATAGGCAGCTCCCGGCAGGATCCGCCGGGAAACTCTATGCGCAGCTGCGCGACATGAGACTAATTAATTAGAGCGACAGAGAGAGAGAGGAGTGTGTGTGTGTACATGTGTGCATGTGTGTCAATTTAACAAAGGTGCAGACGATCAGAAATCAGCAGAGAGTGAGTGATGTTTGCGCTACTCTATGCCCAATTGAAGTGGACTCGGACCCAGACTTTTTTTTCCTCCCTGCAGGAAATAAAAAACGTCTGGGTTTCCGAGGCTACATCCATTCTATGTTTGTACAGTTTGTCCACTGATTCAATAACCACTCCGTTCCGTGTGGACTACTGCAATACTGCCATCAACACACATTACTGGGACACCAACGATGTGTGTCAGAGTCCATTATGACACTGGGAAAACAGCCAGCACACAATAAATGTCCCTTTCAAAGTTTTATTTACATCTCCAAAAACACCTTTACCTGTCCAAAAGACTTAGTTTGGACAGAGCAGAAGTCCCTTTGTCACAGACGCGGTTGGTTGGAATGCGTCTGTCCGTCTGTCAGTGGAGAGGTAAATGAAAGTGTGTGAAAAGGACATTTATCGTGTGCTGTTTTCTCGGTTTTGTTGTTGAGCCTTGAGACTTTTGTTTAATTTAGGCTTTCAGTGCTTTGTCCAAAAACACTTTAAGACCATTAGTGGCTTTTTCAATAAGAATAAAGAAGAGGATCCAAGGCACTCCAGTTCCTGTGAAGTGAAAAAGCCTTTATTGTAAGTTTTAAGGCATGGCAAAGATCAATACACAAAAAGGGAGGACCAACGCGTTTCAGCAATCAGCCTTCGTCAGGGTCCCCTTTATTTTCATAATTAAACCTCGCCAACGAGCACCTGTATTCAGTTCAACAAACAAAGGACCACGGCAGTGCTCCCCTTCCTCTATTCAAGGCTTTGTCAATAGTTTGGTTTGTGAGAATGGCTGATATCAGCTCAGGAGGATGTCATAGGCCTCACTCACACCTTCGCATCTAGCATATACAACATTGTTGGATGCTAGATGTAAACAAAGGGTTAAGTGTCATGGCCGCCCCAATGCATTTCCAATGGAAGTCACATGGTTTGACACAACATTTTTGTTGTACGGCTTTCGGCTGTGTTTCGACTGCACCCCCTCCCCGTCATACAACAAAAATGTTGTGTCAAACCATGTGACTCCCATTGGAAATGAATTGCGAGCATGCATCAGTAAACAAGTCTCATGCATCAGCTATACAACAATCTGTTGTGCAGGTGTGAGTGAAGCCATAGACAGCAACCATATGAGGTCCTCCCTCCTGTGACGTCTGTAATGAGACCAAAGTCAAAGTCCTGCCTGGTGTGTCTGGCCTCCTACTGAGACACACCTGGAGCCTCCTCCTCATGGCCTCCTACTGAGACACACCTGGAGCCTCCTCCTCATGGCCTCCTACTGAGACACACCTGGAGCCTCCTCCTCATGGCCTCCTACTGAGAAACACCTGGAGCCTCCTCCTCATGGCCTCTACTGAGACACACCTGGAGCCTCCTCCTCATGGCCTCCTACTGAGACACACCTGGAGCCTCCTCCTCATGGCCTCCTACTGAGACACACCTGGAGCCTCCTCCTCATGGCCTCCTACTGAGACACACCTGGAGCCTCCTCCTCATGGCCTCCTACTGAGACACACCTGGAGCCTCCTCCTCATGGCCTCCTACTGAGACACACCTGGAGCCTCCTCCTCATGGCCTCCTACTGAGACACACCTGGAGCCTCCTCCTCATGGCCTCCTACTGAGACACACCTGGAGCCTCCTCCTCATGGCCTCCTACTGAGACACACCTGGAGCCTCCTCCTCAGTGGCCTCCTACCGAGACACACCTGGAGCCTCCTCCTCATCACAGCTATAGTCTCTCACAGTACGTTTTAACAGAGGGGGATAGTCAAGACGAAGTTTCCGGAAGTGCCATTATTTGTCAAATGGACCTGGCAACTACTGGCGATAGCAGGCGAACAGGCGATGGTCGAAAAGTGGGCGGAGGAACCTCGGCTGAAAAGATGGAAATAATTAATCTTTCCCGCTGTTAAAACGCAGGGTCAGGGTTAATGTGGTGTTACCGTATTCCCCACTTGCATCATTAATCCGGACATGCACGACCCCGAGTAGGCCGGTGCCCTTTACCATCTTTAAAGAGTGAAACATGCTCTCACTGGCTTGACGACGTCGGGGGGTCTCGGCAGAGAGAAACACATGCACGAACCCGAGCAGGCCGGTGCCCTTTACCATCTTTACCATCTTTACCATCTTTAAACATGAGTGAAACATGCTCTCACTGGCTTGACGACGTCGGGGGGTCTCGGCAGAGAGAAACAACATGCAGAGTGGTGTCTGCTTGCCCTCTGAAGTCTGAAGTCAAAAGTTCTGCGTTCAAATTGCAAAGCAGATCGATAGCTACAGAGGGTTTCTTGTGGAGTTAATCTGGACAAAATATGCAGCTTTGACAACCAGCGGGGATCAGAACCTGCTGCTTTTAAAGCAAATCTACTGAACTAGCTGGCCAGCGGATTTGTGGGACAAATCCTTGGGGGTTGTTTCTTCAGTCATCTGTCCGTTTTATTGTACAAAATACACAGCCCTCCGACTTTGAAAGTACAATTTGTGTACAAATACAACAAGGTCAAATCAGACTTTGTCGTGAGAGAACTTGGTGTTCGGGAGGTTCCCCCCACACTCTTTATCTGTCTCTTCCATCGTTTACACCAGAGGACAGAAGATAGGAGACAGCGCCACCATGAGGCATACACGCTTTCTCAGAATACCTAAAAAGCAGATCTTATGTTACCCATTCATGAGTTGTCCTGGCAGAACTTAGTGTTAGTGCTGTGTGTGTGTGTGTGTGTGTGTGTGTGTGTGTGTGTGTGTGTGTGTGTGTGTGTGTGTGTGTGTGTGTGTGTGTGTGTGCGTGCGCGCAGCATGGAAGCAGAACAACAGGCTACTGGCACATGCGGGGGGTGTGTGTGGATTCATGACCTCACTGGTTGGCAGTCAGCCAAGGGCTGGAGCGGAAGGGAGGGGGGAGTGTGTGTGTGTGTGTGTGTGTGTGTGTGTGTGTGTGTGGCAGATGCAAAGAGACATTCATTGTCGATGGAAGCCAGCGCCGTGAAGCTATTACGAAGCAAATCCCACGTGTGTAGCTGGCTGCAGCAAAAGATAAAAAAGATACAAATTGAAGCTGAGCCCGAGTTCAACTTCCAGATGTAAAGCTACATGCTGGATTTCTTTTTTCTGCACCGGCCACCATGCCTCCGACACACGTCACTATGGACGCACGCTTGAGGACACGACTGCGTGGGCAACACATAGTATACAAAGTTTGCGTATGACTTGCGTGAACGCAGCAGTGTACAGGGGAGAGTTACCAGGGGTAGGTAGGTGGTACACTGACTGACCACAGACTAGTGTAGGGGAGAGTTACCAGGGGTAGGTAGGTGGTACACTGACTGACCACAGACTAGTGTAGGGGAGAGTTACCAGGGGTAGGTAGGTGGTACACTGACTGACCACAGTGTACAGGGGAGTTACCAGGGGCTAGGTAGGTGGTACACTGACTGACCACAGTGTACAGGGGAGAGTTACCAGGGGGTAGGTAGGTGGTACACTGACTGACCACAGTGTGTAGGGGAGAGTTACCAGGGGGTAGGTAGGTGGTACACTGACTGACCACAGTGTAGGGGAGAGTTACCAGGGGGTAGGTAGGTGGTGGTACACTGACTGACCACAGTGTAGGGGAGAGTTACCAGGGGGTAGGTAGGTGGTACACTGACTGACCACAGTGTAGGGGAGAGTTACCAGGGGGTAGGTAGGTGGTGGTACACTGACTGACCACAGTGTAGGGGAGAGTTACCAGGGGGTAGGTAGGTAGGTGGTACACTGACTGACCACAGTGTACAGGGGAGAGTTACCAGGGGGTAGGTAGGTGGTACACTGACTGACCACAGTGTACAGGGGAGAGTTACCAGGGGTAGGTAGGTGGTACGCTGACTGACCACAGTGTAGGGGAGAGTTAACAGGGGCTAGGTAGGTGGTACCCTGACTGACCACAGTGTAGGGGAGAGTTACCAGGGGGGGAGGGGGGGTAGGTAGGGGGGGGGGGGGTAGGGGGGGCTAGGTAGGTGGTACACTGACTCTGTGCAAACAGGAACAGGGAGGGGAAACATAATATTGATACAAAGTGCACAGGTCCATTACAGAGGGACACACTGTGTGTGTGTGTGTGTGTGCGCACACACAGCTCTCTCTCTCACACACACACACACACACACACACACACACACACACACACACACACACACACACACACACACACACACACACACACACACACACACACACACACACACACACACACACACACACACACACACACACACACACACACACACACACACACACACACACACACACACACACACACACACACACACACACGATCCGTTCTACCTTCTTTTCACGCCCACACAGCATGGAACCAGCGTGGCGGTGTGTGTGTGTGTGTGTGTGTGTGTGTGTGTGTGTTCCCACTTTCTTCCCAGCCATTCATTTCTCTCCTGCTTTGTTCGCCACAATTAGGACTGACAATTACAAGGCCATGAAAAACAATGACTTCAACAACAATCGCGCACGCACACGCACACGCACACACACACGCACACACACACACACACACACACACAGGGTCCTTACAAAGCCACAACGGGCAGACTGTAATGTCTTCCTTCAATCATACAACTGTGTGTCACACAAAAGTAGTGAAAATAGCAGATCTACAAATCCGAGTACTTTTCCTCCAAGTGAGTGTGTACGAGAGAGAGAGAGAGAGAGAGAGAGAGAGAGAGAGAGAGAGAGAGAGAGAGAGAGAGAGAGAGAGAGAGAGAGAGAGAGAGAGAGAGAGAGAGAGATCATGTTGTTAAGTCCCATCTCGACCAATTACATGCTGGGTTTTATGGCAGGAGAAAAGAAGAAAAAAAAACGACTCGGGCGCAGCAAGAAAAGAATTGGCCCCGAGAGGCTGGAAACGAGGCAGAAAAAAGGCTTCAAGTCTCATCTCATCAGATGTGGACTTTGTACTGGAGAGGAGGAACCTACAGGGACTTATTGCACTTTTTCTGGGAAAGTTAAGACTTTCCGTTCTTTATTGAAGGAGAGAGAGAGAGAGAGAGAGAGAGAGAGAGAGAGAGAGAGAGAGAGAGAGGTTGATGATTGTTGACTTCCAGAGTGATGGAAGTCACGCTGAACACACACTTTAACTTAACGCAACAGCACATTCATTTATTTCCAAATGGCTTTGAAGAGAAGGGGTGGTGACAGCAGGGCGGTTGTGAGGAGTGTGTGTGTGTGTGTGTGTGTGTGTGTGTGTGTGTGTGTGTGTGTGTGTGTGTGTGTGTGTGTGTGTGTGTGTGTGTGTGTGTGTGTGTGTGTGTGTGTGTGTGTGTGTGTGTGTGTGTGTGAAACTCTAGAGAGATGCCCCCTCAGCCAGCTGGCCCTGGAACTCCGGGCACAAACACAAACAGAGCCACGAGATAGAAAACCCATTGGACTAAACCAAATTATAAAACAGCAAAAGGAAAACTACCTGACACATTGGAAAGAAGCAACACAAAAGCAGAGTAAACTAGAATTCTATCTGGCCCACACACACAGATTAAAATAGGGTGTTTTTTTTATTCTAGTTTATTTTGCTAGCTTTAGTTATAACAATCATTTCTTCTTCTGTTGTCTACATGAATATAACCACATTATAATAACCTATAACGTCGTTGAAGAGGGACTCATAACATGTCCCTAGGACTCATCTAAAAGACCATCCCTGCATCCCGGGACTCATTACATTGAAACCTATATTTACTAGGTTCCACAGATACAATTTTAAAAAACAGCAGAGGAAGGAGGAGACTGGGGGAGTTTAAAAAATAGCAGAGGAAGGAGGAGACTGGGGGAGTTAAAATAGCAGAGGAAGGAGGAGACTGGGGGAGTTAAAATAGTAGAGGAAGGAGGAGACTGGGGGAGTTAAAATAGCAGAGGAAGGAGGAGACTGGGGGAGTTAAAATAGCAGAGGAAGGAGGAGACTGGGGGAGTTAAAATAGTAGAGGAAGGAGGAGACTGGGGGAGTTAAAATAGCAGAGGAAGGAGGAGACTGGGGGAGTTAAAATAGCAGAGGAAGGAGGAGACTGGGGGAGTTAAAATAGCAGAGGAAGGAGGAGACTGGGGGAGTTAAAATAGTAGAGGAAGGAGGAGACTGGGGGAGTTAAAATAGTAGAGGAAGGAGGAGACTGGGGGAGTTAAAATAGCAGAGGAAGGAGGAGACTGGGGGAGTTAAAATAGCAGAGGAAGGAGGAGACTGGGGGAGTTAAAATAGCAGAGGAAGGAGGAGACTGGGGGAGTTAAAATAGTAGAGGAAGGAGGAGACTGGGGGAGTTAAAATAGCAGAGGAAGGAGGAGACTGGGGGAGTTAAAATAGCAGAGGAAGGAGGAGACTGGGGGAGTTAAAATAGTAGAGGAAGGAGGAGACTGGGGGAGTTAAAATAGCAGAGGAAGGAGGAGACTGGGGGAGTTAAAATAGCAGAGGAAGGAGGAGACTGGGGGAGTTAAAATAGTAGAGGAAGGAGGAGACAGGGGGAGTTAAAATAGCAGAGGAAGGAGGAGACTGGGGGAGTTAAAATAGCAGAGGAAGGAGGAGACTGGGGGAGTTAAAATAGCAGAGGAAGGAGGAGACAGGGGGAGTTAAAATAGCAGAGGAAGGAGGAGACTGGGGGAGTTAAAATAGCAGAGGAAGGAGGAGACAGGGGGAGTTAAAATAGCAGAGGAAGGAGGAGACTGGGGGAGTTAAAATAGCAGAGGAAGGAGGAGACTGGGGGAGTTAAAATAGCAGAGGAAGGAGGAGACTGGGGGAGTTAAAATAGCAGAGGAAGGAGGAGACTGGGGGAGTTAAAATAGCAGAGGAAGGAGGAGACTGGGGGAGTTAAAATAGCAGAGGAAGGAGGAGACTGGGGGAGTTAAAATAGCAGAGGAAGGAGGAGACTGGGGGAGTAAAAAAAAGGGATGAGGAGAGATGAAGAGGGAGGCACATTAAAGCGTTCAAGTGGTTAATGTAAAAATAATAAAACATAAAAATCACCCCAGGGGTCCCGGACCCCCTGTTGAAGACCCCTCCTTCCCCAGCTGCTTTAAGGTTTAAACACAGAGTGAGGCCAGCTGCGCCGATGCCATCAGTTTCAACGCGACTACACTTCACAGCAAAACATCAACGCAGGCTTTCACTTTGAACCAGAAACCAGGGACACAGTGTGGCAAGAAAGCGTGACCAGGTTGTTTGTCAGAATTGATTAGTACGGCTGTGAAGCCCACGTCTCTCTAGGGTGGGAAGATGAGGGCTGCACAAAGCTCACAGCTTACGTGTACTGTATGTTAACACTTGTGATGCTAAAGACGTGTCCACACGTTCTATCAAATAAAACCGCGGGGTGCCTCAGACGTGTTGACACATCTTAAGGTCGATATGAAAAACATTTTTTGACAGCGGCCATTGCTAGGCAGCGCCTTGACTCAGCGCTCTCGGAGCTGTTTTGCTGCGCACACAGCCATTCACTTCCTTGTTTACGGATTGACAAACTTCCTTATTTGCTCGGAATCTACGCTGCCTCCGCGCAGATTGATCATAACAGCGATGACACACATTTCTTCCTCAGGAGAAAGAATGAAGCTACCTTGAACCTTGATCTGTCCTAATTTCTGACTTCATCATGCATCTTGTTTAGAATATTACCGCTTCTAGAGATCAGTTTTACGATGGCGATGTAGTAAAGGAAGATTTCACCTCCCGGTTTTGGGGGGGAAATGAAAGGCGAGGGTTTTCAGAGTAAAATCTCTCTCATTTGCTTGGCACTCTAGCGCTTTTATTCTGGAAAAACTCTGGCGACATCATAAATGTTAACTCATTTACTGCTAGAATTGATTCAGTCTGTACTGTAGTCCCTTTACTGCCACAGAAGTTTGATTTTGAAGACCCCAAAATTGGAACTTTAGAGTTAGATTGTAGATTGGCTACTTTAGTACAGATAGCCGATTCGGGGCTCAGTTTTCCAAGTCTAGAAGACTAGAGGGTTTAAAAAGTTTTTTGTTCCAAGTTTGAGGGAACGTTTCCTCACAACACAACATCTATTTTGAAGAATAATTGGCCACCCGAAAACGAGACAATTACGATTACGCAACAGGTGGTCATTACAGGACACAAAGGAGGACAAGCGGGCTGGCGGCCAAACTTCACAGCCACACATTATTACCCAGACGATGAATCACAGGCCTTATCCGCACAACACAGCCACACAACCGCACAGACACCATGCTGGCTGGGCTGGTTTCATGCTCATTCAGCACGGAGGGGGGGAGGGAGGGGGAGAGAGAGAGAGAGAGAGAGAGAGAGAGAGAGAGAGAGAGAGAGCGAGAGAGAGAGAACACTAATAGGAGCATTAGGAGGAGAAGAGAATAGCAGTAGTCAGTCCTAGGCTAATTTACCAAAAGGCTGGCTGCAGTTTAGACACAGTTGGTCCTTTTCATGCAAGGAAAGGACCAGGGGTTCGTTTGTTTGATTGATTGAAGTATTTATTAACAGATTGGAGAGATTGGAGAGATTAATTACAGTACATTTCAAGCACAACTCAATACAAAACTGTTAATGGTGGACGACACCATGAAGCATTACAATTGTTTACAATAGGGTCCACCATGTTCAATTCATCGTAACATTTAGAGACGTACAAATATACACTACTATTAAGCCAAAAACAGGAAATCATCATTTGTAAAAAGAAAAAAAGAAAAACATATACAGTGAGGGGAAAAGGGGTGGGTGGGGGATTCAGATTTCACGGGGCCAGTTACGAATTGCAGCCGCCCGTATAGGTGCCCTATGAGAGCGGTTTTGAAGGAGTCAAGGGATCCGCATGTCTTAATGTGCAATGGGTGCATACGTTTGTTAGACACACTAACAGTCCAACAGGCATTAGTCCGTCGCTCCCAACATGTGTGGCAGGTTAAAACTAACCTGTGGCTCCCAACATGTGTGGCAGGTTAAAACTAACCCGTTGCTCCCAACATGTGTGGCAGGTTAAAACTAACCCATGGCTCCCAACGTGTGTGGCAGGTTAAAACTAACCCGTGGCTCCCAACGTGTGTGGCAGGTTAAAACTAACCCGTGGCTCCCAACGTGTGTGGCAGGTTAAAACTAACACGTGGCTCCCAACGTGTGTGGCAGGTTAAAACTAACCCATGGCTCCCAACATGTGTGGCAGGTTAAAACTAACCCATGGCTCCCAACATGTGTGGCAGGTTAAAACTAACCCATGGCTCCCAACATGTGTGGCAGGTTAAAACTAACCCATGGCTCCCAACATGTGTGGCAGGTTAAAACGAACCCATGGCTTTCTGTGAGGTTAGGTTTAGGTTTTGGGTAGGGTGTCGGACTCATCATGAATCCAGGACTGTTAGTATGTCGGACCAAACACATGCACCCTACAAATTGTAGGGTGCATGTGTTTCTTTTGGCCGCAGACGGACGGACGGACGAACCACTCATCTGAAAGCGTTTTGTGCCAGGGACCTCAAGAAGAGAAGATCTGTGTTGAGAAAATAATTTAGATAAATATATGCCACGCACCGTGAGCTTGTAGATCAAGTGTAAAATATAGTTAAACTGGTTAAAAACAATCGTGATGCTACTGTATGTTAACACATTTTGCTGCAGACCCTTTTGAACTCCCACAACAACCCCTGGGGTCCCTGGAGTCCAGGCCCCCACCCCACTTTGAGAACCACTGATTTAGCATAAAACCTACACTAAATCTACACCCACAGTCCCACATGTCCAGAATCACAATGCATTCCTTAGGAATTACCCTGCAATACCTCTCTCTCTCTCTCTCTCTCTCGGCATTGGGAACCTACAGACATGTACAGACTGTGTGTGTGTGTGTGTGTGTGTGTGTGTGTGTGTGTGTGTGTGTGTACATTCCCCAAGCTTCACCATGTATGACCATAGAGGACTAACTTTTAATCAGTCTAGTTAGTAATCCTCTAGGCAGGCATAGTAGGAGAGCTTAGCTTTGACAGAAAAAGCAGAGAGAGAGACACACACACACATACATACACGGACCAAAAACCTAATCCAGAGCACATCTATCTGTAATATTATTATTGAGGAAAGGGTGGTGAGCATTTTGGCTATGGTGTTCCCACGCACGCACGCACGCACACACGCACGCATGCACGGACGCACGCACGCACGCATGCTTGTATTACTAGTAGAAGAACGCCACACGTCTATGTGGCAGTGCGTTCTGAGTGAGACACACCATCGCATCACGGAAATGGAAACTGCAAAAGCTGGGTTGAAAGTTGAAACGGGGTGCCGCGACCGCGTTATTACGGATCTCACCGCAGTTCTAGGAAAGCCCCACTGTGATTGGTCAGTACATTCAAGACCCGGGAGATGGAGCTGAAGGAGAACATCTACCACGCCAGCATTGGACCCTGCTGAACCTGTACCGGGGTTGGTCGCTTCAAATCGTCCATGAAGGAGTGGGGTGACAGTGCAGCAATCGAGTGTGGCGAGCCTGAGCAGACTGCTGACCACATAATCAACACCTGTCCTCTGTACAGACCTCCCTCAGAGGCTGGCCTCTTCCACGTGGGACCAGAGACAAGAGTGTGGCTTTGTTACATGGAGCTGGACATATGACGACGATACACGAAAGAAGAAGATTGGCCAGTAGTCGAACATCCACAACGCCGGGTTGATAAAGCAGAGGTAAAGTCATGAATGACGTATAACTCACGGCCACAAAGCGCAAGGCGTAAACGGCACTTCTGCATATTCTGCATACGTCATGGTCTATGACGTGCGTGTGTGCGTGCGTTGATCTGCTGCCCGCTGCTGGCAGACTCAAACCCTGGAAGTGAGAGTAACACATCTCAAACAGGAGTGTGAGTGGAGAAAACGAGAGATAACCCAAGACAGACGATTAGGGAAGTGAAAGAAAGAAAGCATGCGTTGTTATATGTTCACATAACCAGCACTGTGACTCAAACCAGGCCTGTGTTATTATGATGATGACTGCATGGCACGTCTCTAAGCTCACAACAACACGTCTGTGAATGTGACGCGCTGGCTGGAGTGGTTATGGAAGTCACAGTTAAACCTGGCAGACACAGCAGGTGATGGAGCACAGATGGCTCCCGGCCCCCCCAGTGTGACATGCCAGGCAGGCGATAATGCCCATCAATCGGCGGCACGGAGAAGACAGGGAGGGCGTGAGACGAGGTGTTTATCACTGGGTTTTTTCACAGGGTTTACGATTTGGTTTATTTTTCAACTGGGGAACAGGGGACAAGAATCTGTGTATGTGTGCGCACGCACACGCACACGCACACAGCAAACGCACTTTACGTGTTAAGTATTAGTACAGTTGGCCTGGGCCGTGGCTGTGTCCAGGTACCTTGGCTGGTAATCCAGTCTAGCAGGTTCGACTCCCGATCCCGACGGCCTTTACTGCATGTCTTCCCCCCATCTCTCTCCCCATTTCCTGTCAGCCTACTGTCTGTCCCTCCATAAAAAAATAAAAATAAAAGGCGAAAGCCACAAAAAAATTTTTTTAAATTAAATTAAAAAAAAGTATTAGTACAGTTGTTCTCAAACTTTCTTTGGTTCAGGGCACCCTGTAAATAACTAATTTATTCCATGGCACGTATACAGTAACTTGCAAAACTGGTTCTCAATTTGCATCGTTTTAAAATAGCCTTTGCTTTCATCTAATAAAGAAGATTAAAGAAGAACTTTAATCCATGCCCCTACAGTATACTCATGGCATGCTGATCAGTACCTCACATTGTGATCTGTAACCTTACAGATCTGTATTAACCCGGTGACTGGGACCCTTTGAAGCCTCTGAAATGGACTCTAGCTCAAGGTGAAACTGAGATAATTGGCTGGCCAAGTAGGTTATATAGGTATTATTATTAGTATTCATGATGTAATTCTCATGGCCAAAAATCTGAATGGCTGATTCGACCCTGTGGCCGCCCAAAAATGTAGTTACTGTAAAAAAAATTGTAACTCTGAAACAAAACTAAATGAAACTCTGAAACTTTGTCCCAAGATAAGACACGAAGAACATCATTTTTAGTTATAAACTTACAACTAAATTTCCACGAACAATGTGGTTACTCTGCACTCTGGCTTTGTAGGGCATTTATAATGACTCAGCTATAAAATGACTCAGCTATTTTTCATGCATTAAGACTACGTGAACACTCCAAAAGAACCCCCGAGGAGCTCTGAAACAATTAAAGTGTACTCACACAGCTCCCTAGGAGGTGTGACCTGAAATTAAAGTGTACTCACACAGCTCCCTAGGAGGTGTGACCTGAACACGACCCGCCTCAAGGCTGCATTGCGGTTTGCTTTCAAATCTCCCCAAGAACAGATCTTTCAATTTCCTCTGAAAATATGTCAGCTTTAGCTTTAACCTTTTGAGAACTTTTGAGAACGAACTCCAGCAGGTTTGTGTCACCCATTTGCCGTTGGTCGTTAAGGCCCTTTAGGCTTGCCGTAGGGCAAAGCCCCAAGAGCCATTTTGACCTGAGATCAGATTCTAAAAATGTCTGTTTGAAAATGACAGTTTTCTGAAAAAGCTATGTTTCTATGTCAGTCGTTCTTCGATTTTTCAAAAATAGCAGACCTACAAGCTCGTAGCGCGCCACTCAGTGGCGCGCTATGAGCTTGTAGATCTGCTATTTTTCAATAGCTAAAGCATAACATAATGCTAACACCAAAATGGGTTGCCACCCAGAATGGGTTAAGAGCCAATCGCCCATTGGGCCAAATCTAAAATACAAAAATCACACTCATGTGAAGTGAGGGGCGCTCTCATCATCATACAGTACATCACATTACGTGCTCAGCAAATCAGCTGAGCACATTCCGTGCTTATACACACACACAACTGTGCATTCTAGGCATTCACAGATTCTAGGCATGCACAGAATGCAACCCCCCCCCCCCAGCTGTTGAGGCCTTGTACTCAGACATACAGACATATACACTTGGTCACTCATCGAAACAAAAATCACACTGGTGTGAAGTGAGGGGCTGCCAAATGATGTCACTGCTTATAGCAAACATTAAAAGTCCATAGACTTGGCTAGGGTCCTGATTTTATTTTTTTTGGGGGGGGGGGGGTGCATGCTGTTTATTACACACACATTTTAACCCATTCTGGACGGTTTGTTTTAACTAAGCATTATGTTATACTTTAGCTATTGAAAAATAGCAGATCTACAAGCTCATATAGCGCGCCACCGAGTGTCTGAAAGCCAGACGTTGGAGGGACTAGCGCCCCTCTAAGATGTGGGTGCTTGTGCTTCTACCATCAGTGCCGTCCGGAGGACACAAAAAGAGCCTCCGGAGTGGTGTGCGAACATGTGTTTGTTACTTTTTTTCTTATTTTCCCCTTTTCTTATCAGATTAAAACCCGTTGGAACTGTGCGTGTGTGTGTTTGTGTGTGTGTGTGTGTGTGGAGGGGGGGGGGGGCAGCGCTTTGGCCTTCAAGCGCTGGCCCAGCCAATCGGAACTGACATTTGAATGCAACGAATACATTCAGCGTACCGAACCCTTTAGCGAAAGGATCCACAAAGGAAAAGGTTATCGCCGCCGATGAGGAATAACTCACGTCTGACGTGAAAAAGACAAAACAAAAAACACACAAAAGAAATACACAAAACAAGAACAACAAAAACCAACGACAACGGACCAAAGCCATGAGCTGTCTATTGTGCATTCGCCGAAATGTCACACTGACATTCACACACCGGAGTAGATACGGTCCGCTGTCAGCTGGAAACCTTGTATATCCAGAAAACTTTCTATTAGGGATGCACAATAAATTAACCCATTTAGGCCTGACGTTGAAATTTTAAAAAGGTCTTCTAAATTCTGACAGTTTTCTGAAATACCTATGTTTCTGTATCAGTGGTGCTCAATATTTCATGTCAAGGACCCCAAAAATTATATGTAATTGGCCGCAAACCCCCATCTGAAAATATGTTATTCCAGCCTAGGAACCCCTCAGAAGCAAAGATTTGAGTTAAAAACGTGCCACATTTTCACGTTTTTTCAAAAATAAATATTTTTATTTATATTTTTCAATAGCTAAAGTATAACATAATGCTTTAAAACACCAAAAGGGGTTCTCGCCCAAAATGGGTTAATCGGCCATCACGTCAATAGGACTTCCCACACTCTCAGAATCCGCTTTATCATCACATCAGTTTATCAAGTAAAAAAGTGTGTGGTTTTTTTTATTTTTTTTACATAGTTCCCATAGTCCAAGAATAAAAAAATCACTTTCTGATATGAACAAAGCCGCCACACATTTAGCACTCTTTGTACATAATTCCCATAGTCCAAGAATACAAATATCACTTTCTGATATGAACAAAGCCGCCACACATTTAGCACTCTTTGTACATAGTTCCCATAGTCCAAGAATAAAAATATCACTTTCTGATATGAACAAAGTCGCCACACATTTAGCACTCACGATAACAAATCAATTGTAATTCAATGTCCCAGCTTTTGAAATAATATCAATTACTATGGTATGTCAAGACTGCAAACTGGAGGATAACTCTCGCTCTCCTCACTGGCGGAAAAAGTCAATACAGGGCTCGGGGGGCATGCGCACGATCGGGTGTATGTAAAGCCATTCCCTTCCTTCCTTCCTTCCTTCCTTCCTTCATTCCTTCCTTCACTCTCATAAGAGTTCCAAATGAATGAAGTCAACACAGAGGACTTCAGTTTTTCAGTGAGCATATGTGGCCTGGGCTCTGTTCCAACACATTATGGCCAACTCCTCGAATACAGCAACGCATACATGCAGTATACGTTCCAATACGTACACTACACACTACAGCCACGGAGAACAGAAAACCATTTCTGCTCCAGTAGTATTGTCGTTGGAACGCGGCCTCTGAAACTGTGGGGAGGGAGTATATATATTAAAAAAAAGAGTTATGCCGTGCGTGCGTGCGTGCGTGCGTGCGTGCGTGCGTTGATGCCATTCGCCTCTAAGGTTGGGGCTGACAGAATGGGGATGCCGGCATGATAAAAAAGAACAAAAAAGAAAACAACACATGGACTCGCTCTCGCTTTTTGGTCTGACAGCTGTGGCATGCAGAGGCCTCCTCCGCTTCATCCTGGAAAGGTTGCACGCTTCTGAGGGCTGTGAGGCCGACGCAATGCACGTGCACACACACACGCACCAACACACACACACACACCTCGCCTTCGGCAGAGTATAATAGTGCTTTTCATTCTTTCCTGTGCGCGTGATTCTCTCAGGGTAGGAGGGAGAGAGAGAGGCATGAAGGACAGTGTTGCCAGATCTTGCGAGAGAACTGAGCAACCAGGTTTATGAAACCAAGCCCAAGAGAAGCGACTTTAAACCTACAGTAGCCGAAGTCCTGACGTCACTTGTTCATCCCCTGGTTTTTCTCAATGGAGAATAACATTTCTTAAAATCGTCTCATAAGAATTGTGGTCCAAAAACAAACAAACTGTTCCTGTGATATTGCCAGGGAGGTGGCTCATATTTGATACAGTCCGTTTCTAGCTAAAATGTA
Organism: Electrona antarctica; assembly: GCF_951216825.1. Lineage (NCBI taxonomy): Eukaryota > Metazoa > Chordata > Actinopteri > Myctophiformes > Myctophidae > Electrona > Electrona antarctica. The sequence continues at coordinate 6,288,627 of NC_136796.1, forward strand.
ACTAATTCAACAGCAGCTACATTAGCGTTTTCTCGCCGTCAGTTGATTCTTCATATCCATATCCATAAAAAAAAGTATTAAGAATTAAGAATGAGCAAAAACAACGTGAACCAGGACAGTGGTTATCAAAGTGGGGGCCGGGGACCCCCAGGGGTCCTTGAGGCAGTTCCAGGGGGTCCCCAGCTAAATGATAGTTTGGAACCAAATGGACCCTTATGGGTCTGTAACTCTGAGAGTGTACAAATGGAACCAATGTTCCAATTGGTTCCATTTGTACACTCTCAGGTCCCTGGCATATATTTTCAAATGGGGGTCCGCGGGCTAATTAGTGTCCGATCCGAATCGAAAATAGCCGATCTACAAGCTCACAAAAATGTTTGAGAAACACTGGTTCTCAAAATAAGCAACTACACATTAGAAACAAGACCAAAAAAATGCAACTCTCTCTCTCTCTAGGCCGTCCTCAGACGAGCCCTCCATCGTTCTCCAATCTCCATACATCTGGCCAGCTCCTTGGTTCTTTGCGCTCCTCAGTCTTTCTTTCACACAGCACTAGGCCTATAGTTTGCTGGCTGGAAGCTCTTGGTGTCTTTGGCCTTGGTCTTGTGTCCTGCTAGTCTCATTCTCCTGGATGCATATTTCCTGGCTCACCCTTGGCATTCCAGCATACAGATTCTTGTTGGAAACATGTGTACTCTTGCTGATGTTAAGTACTGCACGCATTCTACTTTCTACTCTACTCACAACATTCTACTGTAGCAGAGACTTCTGCAGGGTTGGCTTCAGGGTCCAGCAACCTGTTGCAATATAGTAAGCAGACATGGCAACAGTGGTGAGTGAAGGATGAGGGTTCAGCTGAGGAGAAGAGAGGAGAGGAAAGCAGAGCAGAGAGGGGTGGAAAGGAGAGCGGAGGGGAGGGGAGGGGAGGGGAGAGACACCACAGCCCTGAACTCTTAACAGGACTGTGAGGAGGTGAAACTCCCCCTGAGGGTTGGTTGACTGGCAGGCTGGGGTGAACTGCTCTGCTGCTCCTGACCCGCTTCTCCGCGGTGCCCTGGGGACCTGCATGTATGATGACGTGGTGGGTCAACATGCGGTGCGAGGCCATGCAGGATGCCCGGTGTGCCGCCTCTCACCTTCCCCTCACTCAAGAGACCCAGCCTCGTTCTCAGCTTTTTCTCATCTCCGGGGTCACCACATAATATGTGGTTGACCCCGTAGATGAGAAAAGGCTGAGAATAAAGGACGGCTATAGACACTTTCTGCATTATATTATAATGCAGAAAGTGTCTATAGCCGTCCTTATATAGCCTGGCATTGGACAGTCTCTTTTTGGGGTTAGGGTTTAGTGAAGGGCTAATTATTGTAGAACTGGAAAACTAACTGCTTTCAAGTCCCTTTACAGCTCGGCTCATTGTGTGGCGGACTATAGCGGTGACGCTGTGTTGTGAGTTGTGAGGTTGCACATCATGCTATTCTCAGCATGTGACACTATACACTGGTGCCCCAAACAACTAAGTACAAACCAGGCTTTATAGCCTCTTGAGAAGTGTCTGTGTCTTGACAGAATCAGCTGACGTTTGCTTTCTAATGAAAAACGAGGGGGAGGAAACCCGAGCGACGATGATGACACTTATTTTTCTCTCTCATTGATGCCCTATAGCTTCCTTTAACCACACAGCGGGCTGGTTTCCGCTCTCTCTCCCCAGCAGGACAGCTGACAATTTTGCTGTCACGACAGAGAGTGTGGCTTGGCTGGCTGGCTGGCTGCTGTGGCTGATGTGCTGTCAGGTTTCGGGCTGCAGATATTTTTTCAGCCTATATATATATATAAGTCAGCTGAACTGACTCATCACCAGGATGCTCCCCCACATGGGTCCAATAAATATGAGATGAAATATGTAGATTTGAGACTGCACGTGGACCAGCTCTGGCGTCACACACACACCGTATCTGCTGCGTCTACACATTTTCCATCAACCATCCATCCACCCAAATTAATGAATCCTCAGATAACACAGAATCCGCACGCGCCTTGGCGCGCACCTGCATGGGCCTAACTTAATCATTTCATACAGGCTGTAAGCCTACACTGCTGTGAGAAGCAAAGATTAAAGTGAAACTTCCTTCCTTATTTTTACTTTTTTTTTTGCTGCAGTACTTTCTTTTCTTCTCTTCTTGTGGGTCCCTGGCAAAACCTTTTCAGGTGGGGTGCCTGCGGCCAAATACATGTCAATGTGTGGGTCCTTGATATGAAAACGTTTTGAGAACCACTATGCTGGTACTATGCAGTACTATGAGAAGCACAAAGTAAATAAACTAAAAAGTTTCGTTTTTTTTCTGCAGTACTGCTTTTCCACACCGCAATATGGCTTCTTTCTACTCCAAACAATTTCACTGTGTGTGCGTGCGTGCGTGCGTGCGTGCGTGCACTGTTGGATGTGTGGAAGAAAACAGAACATAAATTAACATCAGATCCTGACCGATGGTATCGCTTCTTCCTGTCGGACGGAGATTTAAATAATCAATGCAGTGATGCTGCAGCTGTGTCTCTCGCATTAATGAGCCTCTGCAGCAGACGAGACAAGAACTTGGACTTCACGGCACGAGAAGAGGAGACACCCAAATAAATCATATCATAAATAAACCTCATTCATTCACAGTGTATTATTTCAGCCAACCACCGGCCCCACGCCGCAGAAAACCGCATGTTAACTGAAATATGTTCTTCTGTAATAGTGGTAATTTGGTAGGTCAGAACGGGGTATGTACTTGAATCGATTAGAACTTGAAAATCAAAATGTTCCCGATCGATTATGTTCCTGTTTTGTTTTGGGGTTTTTTTTGCAAACGTTGTTTTTAATTAGATGGCAAGGTGCCTGGACTGTCACTAGATGGTACAATTCCTATGGCTTCTTTTCCTTACATTAAAAACTAATGTAATGTAAGATGATGATGTCACAGGCATACTCTCTATATGAGCGTATCAGACGGATCGGCGGTGCGGCGTAGGTGTGAGGGCCGTGTAGCGACCCGAACCTCTTGTGGTTAAATTAAAGTGGTTAAAATATCTGTCTGGGCTTAAGACTGACTGTAACTGCACTGGCATTCCTAACAATAAGAGCATGTTTTTAAAGCCACCCATGTGTACTCAGACTACACCAACAGTAGAGTAGACAGCCAAGCTGGCGCGGGCACACACACCACACACATACACACACTGAACAACCCAATAAACCGTGCTCAAACATTCCATGTGAATATTCAATGTCAAAGAAACAACAAATATAACTCCGCTTATTGCCTGGCATTAGCAGCGCTTGGCATGGAGCCCCTCTTGGTGCTCTGCCACGGTGCCAAACGTTCAGTCTGCCTCTCTCTCTGAAACTAAATGACTTCAACAATGAATGACGAGAGCTGGAAACACGGCCCCAAGGCTCCTTCATTTTTGTTTGTTTGTTTTTTAGAGCGTTCCACATTAAGATGAGCAAAATAACATCTCATGACTGAAAATGTTTTTTTTCCCTAACACACTAGTCAATTATGTATCACAAAACATGTCCCAAAGGGCCGTAGGCTACACAAAAACAAGCAGTAAGAAAACAGTAATAAAAAGCACTGCATACACATTCGTACAAATCACACATAAAAACGATGTACTGGCGGCGGCGGGCGCTGATTCCTAAACAGTTAACACGATATGTAAAATGATAATGTTTTAGTACTGTAATATTGTACCTGCTGCTCTACCAGGTGAAGAACTGAAGAGAGCCTCAGTCAGGTGAAGAAATCACAGACGGAGGCTTTATAAACTTTACAGAAAAGTGTGAAATATCCGAGACTATCGAGATGTTATGGATAATGCTTCTGAACATATATCTCTAGTTTGACCACGGCACATGCTTTTAAATAATAACATAAAACGCTACGCAAAACACGCTTCCACAGAAGACACGCTGGCTTCTATGGAATCCAAATGACTTAATTTTTTAATCCGCGGCATTCAGCAGCACAGAACCGGACACCGTGCCCAGGCAGAACCGGACACCGTGCCCAGGCAGAACCGGACACCATGCCCAGGCAGAACCGGACACCGTGCCCAGGCAGAACCGGACACCGTGCCCAGGCAGAACCAGACACCGTGTCCAGGTAGAACCGGACACCGTGCCCAGGCAGAACCGGACACCGTGCCCAGGCAGAACCGGACACCGTGCCCAGGCAGAACCGGACACCGTGCCCAGGCAGAACCGGACACCGTGCCCAGGCAGAACCGGACACCGTGCCCAGGCAGAACCGGACACCGTGCCGGAGCGTTAAAATGGGGTGTAAAATGATATTTCCTTGTTGAAAATTGTGTTGCAGCATTCATCTTTTTCATACATTTCATTGATAGCTTCATAGACTTGCACTGTTGGATTCATGTTAAGACGAGCTGAATCTAATTATGCACTGATTGCCAGGGACGTTAAGACGAGTTCTTTTTTTTAATATATATTCTTATATATTTTTTCCATATTTTGAAAATTCCTCTAATCTGGTGTGCAGGTGATGACATGCACATGACATGCACAATATAATTAAAATTTCTTTCTTTTATCCCATTATAAAATGGGCTAAAATGGCACCCAGGACCAAAACTGGTGTCCACCCCCTGGCACTGAAAGTTAATGTGTATTGTCAGACCTAACTTTACCTGTGGCTCTGAACTTGGCCCGCTCTTTTCCCCCCTCTGTCTGCACCAAACCAAACTTTGACGAAAACATCTGATCTTGTCACGATCAAATGCAGGACAGCGAGGCAAAACAGTGTTCAATACCCATGACGGGGAATTTAATACTGTTGAACAGGTGAACACAAAACCTTATACAGAGAAATGATGCAACACAAACAATGATCCGACAAGAACTGACTGGCGAACAACTACTAATATATACACAGGAGGGTTGATTACACCTGGGAAACAGCTGGGAGGACAAGAACATAGAACCAAAACAACTAGAACATAAACATAGAAATACAACACCTAGATACGCGAAGTCTGCGACTGTGACAGATCTGCAAGCTCACAACCTTAGAGTATATATGAATAGAGACGGCACCCGGATGAAACCCTGAGGCGAAATGGACACAGTGGCCGAATTTGATATTGCAGCGTGGGCCCAAACACATGGACGCGCTGGTCCGTTGACTGTCATTGTGCACGTTCACTATGACACGTGAACGCTGAATGCCTGCAATGATAGTCAGCGGCAGCGCGTTCATGTGTTTGGGCCCAATCCATCCCAGAATGCACTCTGTTCCTACCCAGAATGCACAGTGAAATCGCCTCATGCGCTTTTGAGCAACTTAATGCAAGTGGATGGGAGGAGAACTCGGGTGCCGTCTCTATTCATATATACGCGCTTGTTGTGAGCTTGGTACCTCCAGAATAGTGATGTTAGGGTTCAAGTGAATAATAACATGTTTAGTAAGTGTGTCTCCCCGTCCCCCCGTCCCCGTCCCCCGTCCCCCGTAGTAACTCTGATGACCCTCTAGGGGACGTTCAGTACTAAATTGTATCTCCATCTACAAGAGGAAGGAATGAAATTGGGAAAATAAGCAGACAATACTGGAGGTGGAACACCATGATATTGAAGTTGATAAATGATCTTAGTGGTTTGTGCTCGTAGATGCATTAACCCATTCTGGGCGGGAACCCCTTTTGGTGTTAGCATTATGTTATGCTTTAGCTATTGAAAAATAGCAGATCTATAAGCTCGTAGCGCGCCACCGAGTGGCGCGCAACGAGCTTATAGGTCTGCTATTTTTGAAAAATCGTGAAAATGCGCCTCAAATCTTTGAATATATATTATTACAGAGTGAACATTTAACTCTTTGCTTCTGGGGGGGTTCCTGGAACAACATATTTTCAGATGGGGGTCGGCGGCCAATTTCATATATTTTGTGGGACCATGAAAATGTTTGAGTTAACGGCTGTCATAGAAACATGAGGCTTTTCAGAAAACTGTCAGGATTTAGAAGACATTTGTAGAATCGTTCCCAGGTCAAAATGGGTTAATCATAACCAGAACCTGTGTGGCTTGGGGAAAGAAAGAAAGAAAACACGTTACCGGTAGTTTATCTGCGCTTGCATTCGCTGCTGCGTGATCTCACAGCCAATCGGTACGATCCTAATGTGTATGACTATCTGCTATAGAGTGCAGTGGTTTTCAAACTTTTTCATATCAAGGTCCATTATTTATTCTGCATTTGAGCCACGGACCACCATTTGATGACATTTAGCCTCTCAGACCCAAAACGTTGGATTTTTTGTTGTGGTTGGATAAGACTTTGTCCACAATTCCATGCTGTATTGATGTTGGTACCATTAGGAGAGATAACAGGCAAACACACATTGATCAAAAATAACAATTATTCTACATTCTTTAACTTAGTTTACAAGAAGTCTACACAATTGTGTACGCGTGTAGAAGCGAAGACCGTATGGTGGACGCCATGTTGCTCCCTGGAAGGAAAGAAACAGTTGAGACCAGGAAGTTGTACATGCACAAATTTGGGCATGTACAACTTCCTGGTCTCAACTGCGCATGTTTCTTTCCTTCCATGGAGCAACATGGAGTCGCCCGTACTGTCTTCGCTTCTCGTCCTCTTTAGATAGTCCTTGAGGGCAACCAGGAAGTGAACCCCCCCCCCCCCCCCCCCCAGCACACACACAGTGTGCTTGACTGTAGGCTGCGTGCGGTAGAGCGGCGATGAGTTGTTTTCGTCCGTGGATCTAAGAAGAGGGAGTAATAACCTTCCAAACACTGGATTTTGGCTCATTTTGAGCAGAAAAAGGAGTGATATGCGCGTGCGTGGCGTGCACGTCGGATCCGTATGCAGGCTGCTGTTAGAATCCAACTCATAAACTTTCTTTACTCACAAGGCTGCGGAACGGGGCTGTGCCATGAGGCCATGAGGGCTATACTAGACTGTTAGAATCCAACTCATAAACGTTCTTTACTCACCAGGCTGTGGAACAGGGCTGTGCCATGAGGCCATGAGGGCTATACTATAGACGGATGTGGGAAAGCTAAAAAAAGACCAACACTGAGTCAGAGCGGCAAAAGTGCGAAACCCAGGGGTGCTCCATCTGGGCTGTCTAACGGCTAATGGGGAATCTATCACATCTTAAGTGGGCCCGCTGAGCATGCTGAGCGCAGGGCCCTCAGGAGTCACCCTGACCCCAGCACAGCACAGTCGCTCCGCTTGCTCCGTGACCAATAGCGACTTTCCGCTTTTCACATCGATCTTAGTTTTAAAAAACGCTCACCGTTTTAAAGCGCCAATGGCGTGCGTGCACACTGCAGGGCCACGGATATAGATAGATAGGTCAGCTCCCTGGGGTGCAACCAATAAAGATAGATATAGATAGATAGATCAGCTCCCTGGGGTGCAACCAATAAAGATAGATATAGATAGATAGATCAGCTCCCTGGGGTGCAACCAATAAAGATAGATATAGATAGATAGATCAGCTCCCTGGGGTGCAACCAATAAAGCAGTGGTGGACAGTAAAGTACATTTACTTAAGTACTTAAATACAGTTTTGAGGTATTTTACTTGAGAATTTCCAGTAGCTTTGCTTCTACTCAACTACATCTCGGAGGGCCCGGGCGGGCGGCTGGCGTAGCCATCTGGGCACCTTGGCTGGTAATCCAGTCTGGCAGTGTGCCGCGGGTTCGACTCCCGATCCCGACGGCCTTTACTGCGTGTCACACCCCCATCTCTATCTCCCCATTTCATGTCAGCCTACTGCATACCTATCCCTCTATAAAAAATAAAATAAAGGCGAAACCCACAAAAAATATATCTTCAAAAAAAAAAAAACTACTTCTCGGAGGCAAATATTGTACTTTTACTCCACTACATTTATTTGAAAACTTTAGTTACTAGTTACTTGGAATATTATTACAAAACATGCACTTCAGAGCTATATACATTTCGGCCATTTGACAATAGCAGATCTACAAGCTCACAATGGGTCGCATCGCGGCGCATTTTCAAAATATTTCTATACATTTGAAAACTTGAAATGGACCGTTCTGCATAGTGAGTACTTTCTACTTTTGGTACTTTAAGTACATTTTGACGCCAATACTTTAGTACTTTCACTCGAGTACATTTTGAATTCCGGAGTTTTAACTTGTAACAGAGTATAGTTCTACATTGCGGCATTGATACTTTTTACTTAACCCATTTTGACCTGAGATCAGATTCTAAAAATGTCTTCTACATCCTGACAGTTTTCTGAAAAAGCTATGTTTCTATGTCAGTTGTTCTTCGATTTTTCTAAAATAGCAGACCTACAAACTCAGCGCGCTATGAGCTTGTAGATCTGTTATTTTTCAATAGCTAAAGCATATCATAATGCTAGCACCAAAATGGGTTCCCGCCAAACCCAAACTTTTACTTAACCCAAAATGGATTAAGTAAAACCTTTGAGTACTTTTCCCACCCCTGCCAATAAAGCCGTGCACCATGCAGAGAGAGGCCCGAGCCGAGGAGGAGGCGCATTTATCTCTCACGCAACACAAAGAAAGGTTGGGACACGTAATGGGATTCAATGGCAGCGCGCTGACCTGGGTTGTCAGCGCGCTGCCGGCTAACACATTCCTCAGACTAATCCCCCCGTTGGAAGGAACAGCGCTGCGCACTGTAATCAGCCAGGGTACGGGAAGGACCCGCGCATGCAGCTATACCGGCAAGAACCAGCTGATAAGAGATAAAACCAGAGAGAGAGAGAGAGGGAGGAAAAAAAACATGCGCTTTGGAGTTCAGCTGTGATGGAGAGATATGTGGCAGAATGGATGTGACAGAGGAGAGGAGAGGAGAGGAGAGGAGACTGTGGGGGCGACTGTGGCTCAGGAGGTAGAGCATGTCGTCCAATGATCCATGGGTCGGCGGTTCGAATCCCGGCTCCTCCTGTCTACATGTCGAAGTGTCCTTGGGCAACACACTGAACCCCAAATTGCTCAAGATGTGATGGTTGGTACCTTGCATGGCTTCCGCTGCAATCGGTGTATGAATGGGTGAATGTAATGCACAATCTATGTAAAGCCCCTTGGATAAAGGCGCTATATAAATGCACCATTTACCATTTAGGAGAGGAGAGGAGAGGAGAGGAGAGGAGAGGAGAGGAGAGGGTGAATATGAGGAGACGGGGATGGACAGAAATGACAAGGAAGAGGCACGAATGGGTACAGAAAAAGGGTCAAGAGAAGGCGTTGATGCTGGGCAAAATATAATCGTTATTATATCGATACTGAAATATGAGACTATAGATCTCGTCTGGGATACATACTATCCAATTATATAGAGCACCGAAGTCTGACGTCAATATCGGTAGAGGGGGCAAATCCACAGGTTTGTATACTTTTTATTTGCATTATAACCCCCATAGGGGGACTTCCGTGAACCAGGGGAATCGAAGGGATGAGCGAGTTACGTCAGGACTTTAGAACCAGGGGAATCGAAGGGATGAGCGAGTTACGTCAGGACTTCGGTGCTCTATAGCCTAGATTTGATGTTCTGGCAGGACAACATAACATGGCAGTTGAGACATTTTGAAGTCTGTAGCTGAAAGCCACAGAGAACACAGAGGATGATCTTTTCTTTGGATGGTGTCCCTGCATCTGTGCATGTTTAACCCACATACTGTGATGTCTGTCGATGTCTGTCTGCCCCAATTAAAAAACAAACAGGTCCGGTCTTGTTAATTTCTTTTTTTCTGGATTGAGGGCGGTTGACTTTCATTTGTATTTTGTCAAGACATAACAGACCACTGTGGAAAGTGCACAGGGAGAGTAAAGGCCTATTCCTACTTATTGAATAGGCCTTCAATAAGTATGAATTCATTGAATTGACCAGCGAAAAAGTACAACATGACGTCACGCCGCGGTGGTCACCGTTCACACAACACGTCTCTCCGTTTTCACTAAACTACCGTTTCGGTGGTCACCTCTCCACCGAAAACTGGACTATGTATACTGTAGGCTGTACAAAAACATTTTAAATTGTTCAACTAGCCGATCTACATCGACACGTTGGGAGCTTAATAGGATAGTTAAATAAGATAGTTGGTGTACTGTAAACTGAAAAAGAACTCACGAAGTAAAGTGCGAGTAACATGGATGAATTCGAGATATTATCAGAGTATTCTGAGGCACACCTTGAGAAACCCTGCTTTAGAAAGACGACAGGGAGATGAGTCACGATTACACATTTTAAGTTGACGATTAATTGTCACAGATGGAACGCAATCACAGGCCGAGCTGAAAGGGAAAACGTGTGGTTTCTGTGAGCGGCAGAGAGAGGGTCTTAACTGCTTAACCGTGGGCGACGGGCACAGGTCCCATCTCTGCCTGCCTCTCTGAGCTAAGCAGAGAGAGGGTCTAAGCAGAGAGAGGGTCTTAACTGCTTAACCGTGGGCGACGGGCACAGGTCCCATCTCTGCCTGCCTCTCTGAGCTAAGCAGAGAGAGGGTCTTAACTGCTTAACCGTGGGCGACGGGCACGGGTCCCATCTCTGCCTGCCTCTCTGAGCTAAGCAGCCGCACAGATAATCTTTAACAAATGGCCCATTCCCTCCGTGGCGGGCGGATGACGACATCAGAGCAGAGATCTGAGTGATCTGCATTCCCCCGCTCCATGCCATGCCGGTGCTGGGCTGAGGTGGGGTGAGGTGAGGAGGATAGACAAACACAAACATGGCTGTGGATCAATCTTCACTTGGCTAACCACCGGCTGACTGAAGGTCAACTAGGAGAGGGGGGTTATGTGGGAGGAATTGATCTCAGCTACCTCGCCTGTCTCGCACAGCCTCGAAGAGCTGCCTCTGGGAGAGAAAATAAATTGTCTGGAGTAATTCTCACACAAATGTATATGAAATCTAGCTGAACATTCTTAGGCACTGTCTTCGCAGAAGTGAGGCCTTTTGAGAGAAGCCTGTCAAAGTCTGTCCCTTACACAAACTTAACTATTAAGCTATGGCGGTGTCAAAGTCAGCTCCATTCATTATACTAATAAAGGTCACACACGTGTCACCCCGACTTATGTTGACATTTAATACCTGAAATAAACATTCCGTAGAATTGGCTGGCAAAAACTCATAACTGCCCTAAACAAACATTAAATTCCATAGACTTAGCTGGCAAAACTTACATCATAACTACCCCTAAATAAACATTAAAGGCTGACAGGGAATTTCATTAGGCTCTAAACAAACATTAAAACTAAGTCCATAGACATGGCTGGCACATAATTTCGGAAAGCCATGGATTGGAGGGGCTACGTCCCTCAAAAAATATAGCAGCCTAGCGCTTCATCAAACACAAGTGACTCATACAGATGCAACCTCACGGAAGAAGAAAGACAAATAGATTGAAAAATAAATAGGGCGATACAAAATCCCAATCACATCCAAGTGTTGTGTTTGTCAGCATAGTGAATGTGGAAGCATTCTGCCTGACCACTGCCTATTTCCTGACACAATCTAGGTCTTATGAACATTTAACAATTCCAGTTACAGCAATCAAGGTCATTTCAGTGAGTCACAAAATGTTACCCGTTGTGTGTATTCTTTATTTTTTTTAGTTTATGTTTTTTTTTGTGGCTTTCACCTTTATTTTATATTTTTTATAGAGGGACAGACAGTAGGCTGACAGGAAATGGGGAGAGAGATGGGGGGGGATGACATGCAGTAAAGGCCGTCGGGATCGGGAGTCGAACCCGCGGCACACTGCCAGACTGGATTACCAGCCAAGGTGCCTGGACTACTGAGCCACGGCCCAGGCCCAATTTAATTGTTTTAGACATTTAGCAGACACTCTTAATCCAGAGCGATTTACAGTAAGCAAGGTAAACGCGAGGGAATTACATCAGATATAATATCAAAATTGAAATCCACATTTAAACTATACAAACAATAGGACGCCAGGTCAACAAATAACAAATTAACCTGGCATCTGTGTTGTACATAACATGCCAATTCAATTTCATTTTAACCTTTGCATATAAAGCCTGCAAGGTCGTCTATGGCTATGGGGCAAGTGCTACTTGCTGTGGAGAAGTGATTCATTGTAGTATGAATCACTTCTCCATGCTAAGAGAAGGCTCTGCCAGCCTTTTCATTCATTGATAAGCACGTAATAAACACTTCAAGCCTGCTGGACTCTTTTCATTTGGATGAATGAAAAAAGAAAATATAAATGGGTTCAGCTTGTTATCTCTCTCTTTCACAGTGTGTGTGTGTGTGTGTGTGTGTGTGTGTGTGTGTGTGTGTGTGTGTGTGTGTGTGTGTGTGTGTGTGTGTGTGTGTGTGTGTGTGTGTGTGTGTGTGCAGTAATGATGGCGAGACACCCAACGGAATGATGGGTATCCGACTATCCGTTGTCAGTGGAATGCCAATTATTTTTTCCCCCTCTTTTCCGGGGATTGCTTGTTGCATTCACAATTTGAGGAGGGCAGCGATGACGAGACTAGAGAATGCAAACACAGATTAGAGATGGCAGGTGGGATAGCAACGCCAGCAGGCAGAAACCTCTTATGCAACTTGTAACTTTGTGTGTGTGTGTTTTTTTTTGTAAATTAATGCCCTGTTTGATCTGAACTGAACTGAACTGCACTGAACTGTAGTTCAGCACTGAACTGTAGTTCAGCACTGAACTGTAGTTCAGCACTGAACTGTAGTTCAGCACTGAACTGTAGTTCAGCACTGAACTGTAGTTCAGCACTGAACTGTAGTTCAGCACTGAACTGTAGTTCAGTGCTGAACTGTAGTTCAGCACTGAACTGTAGTTCAGCACTGAACTGTAGTTCAGCACTGAACTGTAGTTCAGCACTGAACTGTAGTTCAGCACTGAACTGTAGTTCAGTGCTGAACTGTAGTTGAACTGAACTGTAGTTCTGAACTGCACTGTTCAGTGCAGTAGTATGTTTTCAACCAGTGGTCCTTGAGGGGGTTCCAGGTGGTCCGCAATGCCCCTTACAGCTAAAAGATGAGGGAGTTGGTAACCAAATGGACCCTTATAGATCTTTAAAAATGAAACGAAATGGACCCGTACGGGTCCATTTCGTTTAATTTTACACCAGAGGCGTATCTACAATAAGGCGAGGGCAGGCGTCCGCCTGTCCAAATCCATTTTCTGCCTGGCCAAAATCCATACAATGAGAAAAAAGAGAGGACAAAAACAAGACCTGAGAACTATTAATGGACAGCTGATTGGCCGTTGCGGTAGAGCGCGACCCTCAATCACCCATTGGAATGTAAATGCATGCCTTTCAGCCTTTGTATCCTACTCGTCTGGCAGGTATATCTCTTTGAAAACCTTTAGTGCTACGATTGTGCGCGGGGAGACGACAATTAACACATCTTGCCTGCCCAAAATGTAATTCTTGCCTGCCCAAAATGTAATTCCTGGAAACGCCACTGTTTTACACTCTCAGGAGTTAAATGTTTGTGAAACATCTGCATTACTTAATTTACAAGAAGTCTACACAATAGATTGTAGAATAATTGTTATTTTGATCAATACAGCAGCAAGGAATTGTGGACAAAATTGTTTCCAATGACCAAAATATTCTTCAGTTTTGTGTCTGAGAGGCTAATTTTCATCAAATGGTGGTCCGTGGCTCAAATGGTGGTCCATGGCTCAAATGCCCAATACATAATGGGCCTTGATATGAAAAGGGTTGAAAACCACTGCACTACAGTGTCACACAAAAACATCAAAAGTAGCAGATCCGGGCCCAGACGGTTAGCTCAACCGTCTGGGCACCTAGATCGACTCCCGATCCCGACGGCCTTTGCCGCGTGTCATCCCCCCATCTCTCTCCCCAGTTCCTGTCAGTCTACTTTCAACCTATCAATAAAGGCAGAAAAAGCCAAAGAAAATCTGCAAGCTCGAAGCTTCTGCTACTGCTTTTGCTGCTTTTTACTAGGGATGTTGAAAAAAGTTGAAAATCGACTCGATTTTCGACTCATGCCTTCCGCGACTCAAAAACGTATGAGTCGAAAAATCGTTTTTATTTTTTTTTGTAATGGCTTATTATAAAACGTTATAAACTTTACAAATGTTTTCCAAATGGGAGAGGTACGTGTTTGTCTGTGTGACACTGCTGTTGCGCCTGTCAGCGCCGCTCCTCACATGCATGCCGGCTAGACCCCATCGTCCAAGGGTGTGGGGTGAAGGGGGAGGGTATCTTAGCAACACTGAATGCTCTGTCCCATTGGTCGTGTGCTCGTATCATGAGCCAATGGCTGCAGCTCTGAGCCTCCCAGACCCCAGGTTCGCATCTCATTGCTCACGCTCAAAGACAGTGTTGCCATTCCGTTTTATTATAAGCGACTTTGGGATTGTTTTTCTGTAAAGTGGTTTGTAAAACATTGTAGTTGCAGCCTGGAACTACAACTTGCAGGTTGCGTTTTTTTGGGGGCTTGTTTTTAAGGACCTTCAGATTAATGTATTTGTCCAACTACAACCTAGATCTAGACATATTTTGTACCAGGAACCCCCATACAGATTTGTGTTGTTGGTAAAATGTTTCAAAGAATATTCCACATTTTATAAAAGAAAATAATAATAATAATATAATCCCATGATTGTTTTGAAAACAGCAGATCAACGCAACGCGTTGTGAGCTTGTAGATCGGCTATTTTCAAATAGCCCATTAGTTGCTTCTTTTTGGTTTGTTTTCATAGACCTGAATGCTTATTTCTCTCACAAATTGGCAACTCTCACTCATGCCATAAAGTGAACTGACAGCCACAGGTTAGCTCTGTTCTGAGCTGTGAGCGCTCTTCTCTTCTCGTGAAGAAAGCAGGACAGCGTTGTCAAATAAATCCCGCCGTCATTCATACTGTATTTATTCCCCGACCCGACATTTCACCAAGGGAGTCAACTTTCAACAGGCAAGCGAACCCAGGTAAAGTAATTTCATAGCACAATTCTGCAGATATAATAAGGCAGCTGGTAATTAATTGATGTTCATCAATTCTTGTTTATTTCAATCCTGAAAAAGTAACAGTTTTGGACATATGAGGTTTCTACCCGACAGACAATATATCACGCCGGTCTCCAGTCCCTCGGAACAAATTAAAACGAATAGCCTTCAACATTCTTGAAGAGGTGAGAAGCAGCAGCATTGCTGCGTTCGTTTTGAGTGTCTGACAGACTCACTTTGGGATTCAGACAGGACTGCAGCCTTTATCGAGTTTTGTTTTCGTCTTAAAAAAAAGAAACACTCGAGATGAACATTTTGTCATCTGAGGCCCGTTATTGAGTTTGCCGCCCCCCGTCTGGTCTGTGTCTGGGTTGTGTCGTGCATGGATCACAGTCAAATAAAGCACTAATAAAATCCCATGATGGAAAAAATTGTCAGGCCAAGTCCCAATGTCTGATGTGTGAAACAACACAAAGAGGAGCCTGTTTCCTAAACAATTAACCCATTTTGACCTGGGAACGATTCTATAAATGTCTTGACAGTTTTCTGAAAAAGCTATGTTTCCATGTCAGTCGTTCTTTGATTTTTTTTTAAAATAGCAGACCTACAAGCTCGTAGCGCGCCACTCGGTGGCGCGCTATGAGCTTGTAGATCTGCTATTTTTCAATAGCTAAAGCATAACAATGATAACACCAAAAGGGGTTCCCGCCCAAAATGGGTTAACACAGTCATTTGCTGTTTAGTTATCTTTATCATTCTAAAAACATATAAGCCAACTATAGTTGAAGACATCATTGAGGCTATAACATTTCACTTTTATTGAAATATCTGAGACCATTCGTGATAATGGAAGATGCTTTTTAAACATGTTCTATCGCTAGTTTGACCACTCTTTCATCTTGATGCAATAACGTATAACCGGAAATACCAGATCTACAAGCTCACAACAACACATCGCGCTTACACAAGTCCATGCAGACACGCTGGCTTATGGAATCCAAATGACCGAAATCAGTCGCGGCGACTTCTTTAATCCATTGGAAACCCAGACAGGGTGGGTGGGGGCATATTTTGTTTGTGTATTTTGATCTATCAGAAATGTAACCCCCCCCCTTCTCTCTTTCCCCTCTTTCTATCCTTCCTTCTATACTTTATTCTTCTCTCTGTCTGCTTATGATTATTATTTGTACATGTTTTTAATGTTTATTGTATTCATTTAAAAAATTTGATATATTGTACCATGTTCTTTATGCACTTTTTATTGTATTACTTTCTGATGTCTGTTATGTTTGTTTGTGTATGGGTTTTGAAATGAAAAATGGAGTGGGCAAAGCAATTTAATCAGAAGTATTGTAAAAGGTTGTCATTCCATGTGCAGTATGCCTAAACAACTAGTGTATATATGATGTGACTGAAATGACACCATATACTGTTGCCTAACCTCTAATAAAAATATCAATGAAAAAAAAAGAAATGTAACAAAGCTATCCAAGAAGATGTGGCATCAAAGGGTCCTGACTGGGCCCCAGACAGCCAAATGCAGAGCCAGGCAGATGAGGTCCTCCTCATACCCATCAAAGGCTCCTGACTGGGCCCCAGACGGCCAAATGCAGAGCCAGGCAGATGAGGTCCTCCTCATACCCACTGGTAAACGTACACTGCTCCATATTTCCCTTCCTTCTGGACTAGCACACTGGCTCCTTTGTTTTCATCCCCCAGATCGGGGGGGGGGGGGGGGGGGGTTATTTCATCACGGGGGCCGTCTGTATAACATTTTCTGCCTCATACCGTTCCCCCCGTCCCCCGTCCCCCCACCGCCCCTCATCTCTGAACTATTATTTTACAAGGAGGTGGCAGTTGTGTAATTTGGCAAAGGAAAACCCAACAAAAGCGGAGGAGGGCAGGCGGTAACACGGCGAGACAAACAGCGAGACAAGACATATTACATCTAGGTGTGAGGTCTCCAATATCTCCATAACATTACACATACACACTTTTTTTTGTTGGCCCAAGCTTGAAGCTTCCATTCGGTGTGTCGGGTGTTTGGGGAATTGTTTGTATAATAGCGTGGCCTCGTCTAGAGAAAAGCCCCCGTAAGATTGTTGAATGCATTAACCCATTATGACCTGAAGCCGATTCTACAAAAAAAAGTGTTTGTCAATGTTTTCATGTCTCCCTCTCGGCCCCCATCTCAAAATATCCTTGCTCCAAGGACCCCCAGAAGAAAAGATTTGAGTTAAAATATGTTTATACTTTCAATAATATTTATAATATATTATATATAAGATTTTCACACGTTTTCAAGATTTTTCAAAAATAGCAGATCTACAAACTTGTAGAGCGGCACAAAGTGAGCTTGTATATCTGCTATTTTTGAATATCCAAAAGTATAAAATAATGGTTAACGTGGTTCAAATCTAAACATGACACAGACACGTTCCCGGTTTTAAGGGGTTAATCCTTCATGCCAGCTAATTGAGGCCTTGCACGAAATGTTTCTATAGTTTACATTTTTTCCCCCCAGCGTGCCTGTCTGTAACCATTGGTAACCAACTTTCAAAAGAAAAATGGCTATTTTTTTTGTGTGTGTGTGTGTGTGTGTGTGTGTGTGGGTAAAACATCATAAAAAAGCATGACATTACTGTTCCACTGGGACTTGTTTACAAGCTACAGTAATCGCACACTAAATTATAAATGATTAGTTATTACAGTCATGTTGATACGTTTTGTACAACTCCAACATTTGAGTATAAATGGGCATTCCGGTAATGGCCTCCATTGTAGTGGTTCCCAAAGTGGGGTCTCGGGGTCCTTGGAGGGGTTCCACAGGGGGTCCCCAGAAACATGTGTGACCACATTCAATGACAGCTATTAATACAATTATTATCTCTTAAAGGACCACTTTACCACTTTTCAACCTATCTTCATATAATAGGTTCTCACTAATAATCATGAGAAAATGGCACCTTTTTTTCTACCCGGTCTGTGTCTCATAGGAGGGCTGTGGGCAGTTCAGAGACCTGTCCACCAGTGACATCATCGTTAGGCAGATTTTTTTTTAAACACGTATTTTTTTACAAACATTTTTAGATTTGTATTATCGTGAGAACAATGGCTTCCATTTTCACATTGCAACTTTTCAGGAATAGAAAGCCTGCAGTTTCTTGGATTCCCCATCGATGATGTCACTGGTGGACGGGTCTCTGAACTGCCCACAGCCCTCCTATGAGACACAGACTGAATAGAAAGAAATAGTGCCATTTTATCACGATTATTAGTGAGGACCTATTATATGAAGATAGGTTGAGAAGTGGTGAAGTGGTCCTTTAAGTGCCAACATTTCCAGTGAAACCCTTATTTTTAATGATCCACCGGGACCCGAAAACCCGAAGCAAAGTCGCTCACCGAAAATAGCTGATCTACAAGCTCACGGTACATTGTGAGCTTCTAGATAAGCTGTAGAGGGTATGCGCATGCATAATGTGAGTGGCAAATCGTGTGGCAAACATTCAAGCGTAGCGTTAGTTCATTGCGGCACGGAGGGCAGATGGTTTATATATGTGTGTACATGGTTCCCCTCATTCATTCCCCCTAGTAATCTATACTGCTTCTTTAAATCTGCTGCCTCTCCAGGCCACGCCCTCATTCCCACAGTGCAATTCAGGCCGCCTACTTAAGCAGCCTCAGCTCTCTACTCATTCTTTGCATGCTGAGCCGCCGGGCAGATCGTGCGGCATCTGCGTGGAAATTTCCCCCACCTCCCCGGCCTCCTCCCCGTAATTCTTAGTCCAGGGATTATGGGATATTATTGTATCGTTGTGATTGTGTAGATTCATTGGTTGAATCATGTGTTGATGTGTTTCATTGTGTTGAATCATGTGTTGATGTGTTATTCTGTGTATTGTCATGGATTATCGTATCTTTGGCTCTGCTCTGGGGGGTTGTTGATATCAGAGCTGTGTCTTGGTGCACAGATAATCTGAGATATCAAATGTGATATCAGACCTGTGTCTCGGTATGCAGATTATCTGATATCACATGAGCAGAGCCACACCGCCATACTAACATGCAAAAGCTTTGCAATAAATGGTCTATGGTCAATCTGAGCCGAAGTGTCTCAATGAAATTCAATCAGATAGGACTTTTCCGTTTGGATGTATGGGCTGTCAAGGCCAGAAAGTAGTTTTTTGCCACTCAGTAGGCGTTCCCGCATAACTTCCGGGTATGATGATGATGTCACGCGCAAACCCTCCATTGCCTGTGATCTCTGACTGCACAAATCCAATCCGATGACTTGCAAAACGGTTGGATTTGAGAAACAAATGGGATTAGCCTTAGATTTAGCGAAATCTTTATGGGAAATTGAATTAGGTATAAACAGTTTATCAGATCGCAGGAAAAGAACAACATTTGAATGTCGGCCCTGTCGGGTGGAAACCTCTTATTACCTCTCTGGATTCTGCTGCTTTTGATGCTTCTGTGTGACACTGTAGTGTGATCAAGCAGGGCATTAATTAACACTTTAATTGCCCGGGGTTATTTAATCCATTACATTATAGCGCAGTCTTAGATACAGTGAACCCTTCTAGACTGTGCTTCAATGTACCTTATTGAACGGTAGTGAATAACAAAGACTCTGGTGACCTGTAATGTAATCATGTCAAGACTGTGGTGTACTCGTTTTTGTCCTTTTTTTTGTGTTTGTTTGTTTTTTGTGCATTGTAATGTCTGTATTGTGGTTCTTGTTGTTTTCCTATGTTATGTTGAAAAAAGAAAAATGTGTGGTTCTATATACATTGAATCTACATTGAAATATCAGAGCCTCAATAAAAATACATTGAAAAAAAAAATATGTTTGAGGGACAAACAATATGATATTAAATATAAAAAAAACGTTTTAAAATGCATGTTGTAGACTAGTTCCTTTAAAAACATAAAAAGGGTGAAATATGGACATACAAGGTTTCAGCCCGGCGACAGAGACAATATCCATCCCAGAGTGTTGAATAACTGTGAAATGGATTTTCTGCAGTGTGAAAAAAAAGAAAAGAAAACTCAGACGTAGTCTCACACCTTGTGAGATGACTCCCCACACAAAAAAAAGAAGAAGGCAGGAGAGAAAACAATATAGTATGAAAGACTAAATGAGAAAAAGAGGTTATGAAAGACTATTCATAAGACTGTAACAAATCACGCTCCGCTTTCGCGCCGAGCCACGGAGACAAACTTAACCCATTTAGGCCTGACGTCGAAATTTTAAAAATGTCTTCTAAATTCTGACAGTTTTCTGAAAGATGTTTCTGTATCAGTGGTGCTCAATATTTCATGTCAAGAACCCCAAAAATTATATGTAATCGGCCACCAACCCCCATCTGAAAATATGTTGTTCCAGGAACCCCTCAGAAGCAAAGATTTGAGTTAAAAACATTGGATTTGTGCCATTGGATTTGTGCCATATTTTCACGATTTTTCAAAAATAGCAGATCTACAAGATCATAGCGCGCCACTCGATGTAGATCTGCTATTTTTCAATAGTTAAATTATAACATAATGCTTAAAACACCAAAAGGGGTTCCCGTCCAAAATGCGTTAAAGTAATGATGCCTGGAGCGAGCGAGCGACACTGCTGTCTTTGTTCTTAAGTTACCTGCCTTCCAAAACTTTGATGATTATCCTCCCTCTCTATGTGATGTCTTTGGAGGGAACCTGATAGTGGCAGAGGTACGAGGGAGAGAAAAAAAGAGGGCAAAAACATCTTCTTGATGAGGCTCCATTGTGTTCCTTACTCACTTATCTCGGCCCCCGCGGCCCTCCAGCCTGGAAAGATTGATGAGTTACCTAGGCTGAGGCTGAGCGCCTTGGGCAGTGGTGGAAAAACTACTCACTTTTTTATTACTGTAGTAGAACCGTCTATCAATACTGCAATATAGAAATACTCTTGTAGTACAAAAGTACAAAATCTAAAGATCGCAAGATTCGCAACGCATTGAGAGCTCGTAGATTTCAAATGGCTGAAATGTATATAGGGCTTAAAGCTGCTATAAGCAATAATATGTCAAAATTTGACCTTTTTTTATTATAGTCTTTTTTATTGTCTCCACCAGGCCGAAGGCATGGGGAGAGAGTATGTTTTGCACTCGGTCCGTGTGTCCGTGTGCACTTTTTCTAGTTAGTCTCTGTGACACATCTAGGGGCCGCAATCTGCATTCAAAGATTTTCCTAGAAGCTTTGTCATTGGTCGATTTGCCTGTCTGCTTCCTGATTGGTTAATCATTGCGACCAATGACAAAGCTTCTAGGAACATCTTTGAATGCAGATTGTGGCCACTAGATGTGTCACAGAGACTACATTTCTTTTGGGAGCGTTCTACCCATTGCTGGCTGTCTGAATAAAAAAAATAAAAGGGCCATTAAGATTTTTACTATTATTGCTTATAGCAGCTTTAAGTGTATAATGTACGTTTTGTAATAATAATCAAAATCTACAAAG
Source organism: Electrona antarctica (assembly GCF_951216825.1). NCBI lineage: Eukaryota > Metazoa > Chordata > Actinopteri > Myctophiformes > Myctophidae > Electrona > Electrona antarctica. Next base: position 6,310,098 of record NC_136796.1, read on the forward strand.
TAAAAAAAGTACCTAAAGTTTCAAATAAATGTAGCGGAGAAAAAGTACAATAGTTTCCTCTAGATGTAGTGGAAGTAAAAGTATTGGAAATTAGAGCTACTAAAGCATTGGTTCCCAAAGTGGGGTCTGGGGACCCCTAGGGGTCCTTGAGGGAGTTCCAGGGGGTCCCAGCCATCTATGGTCCCAGCTAAATGATTGTGACATGATTTGTTCAAGGCAGCACTGTGTATGCCTTGATCCCGCCTCTAGCTGCCGCTGATTGGCCAGGCCGTTTTGTGGCCGGGCTGCCCGGGCATCAAGTCTGCCTGAGAGTTCCCAGATGGGAGCAGGAGGGGGGAACCCAGTGTACTCTCTGCTGCCCCATCTGGCAGAGTCAGGTTAGGTCCGCGGGCTAATGAGTGTCAATTTGGGGGTCCTTGACATGAAAAAGTTTGGGAACCACTGTGCTAAAGTACAATTACCTCAAAATAGTACTTAAGCACATTACTTAAGTACATGTACTTAGTTACTTTGAACCACTGCCCTTGGTGGGGGGGGGGGGGGGGGGGGGGCAGCTGTGTGTCAGTGTCAGGATCGATGGAGAGCTAACCTCCATGGCTCGTTATCATCAGCCCACAAAGGGTCTTCCAGGTCCCCCAGCCCTGCAGAGCAATCAAAACAACGGTGCTTTTCTAAAACTACCTCATCATTATGTGCCCGAGGCACGGCAACATTCAGAACTTCCAGGGTGTCGTTTAAGCCATTAACACCGGCACAGTGTGGCATTTTTTTATTTATTTTTTATATATGTATAAACTTACCGTATGTTATTCAGAAAACTCGCAGTGGTTGTCAAAAACAGCAGACTAAACATATATGTACATCTGCTATTTCTGGAGGGGAAAGAAAGTGTGCCGGTGTCTGCGGCATCATTTTGGGGGTAGAAGTTGGCACGAAAACGTTTTTGAGAACTACCGATTTGTGGCAGCGGCCTCAGGTCTTAATGGGATAATTGACAACAGGGTGGTTGGTGGCAGTGGACTGGAAGCGACAGGCGGTATGTGGCGGCATTCACCGACGACTTGCTGTCAAGCATTACGCTCAGAATCTCCACCAGAATGGCTATGTCAGCCAAGGTGCCGGGAATCGACTGAATAAGTAATAAGCAGAAGATTATGTTAGCCCCTGGAGACATATATATATATATCCCTATATATAGTTAAAAACGAAGCGGAGATTCGCTCTGTCCCCATTCATTCCCTGTAGTACATGGAATGAATCATTCAATCAAAGCAAACGGCATAAACAATATTAGTTTGGCTCTTCTACAAAAATAAAAGTTACAAGTTACTGTCACGCGTACCAAGCTGCCATTATCTTGTATACTGTATTGTTTCCCACCACGGAGTAACCTCGCGTCTCGGAGGACAGTCTGATGAGACCATGGGGGCTAGACAGGCAGTGTCGGTAGGCCAATCAGAGGCAGGCGGGGCGTTACCATGTCTATATTTGTACGTAGAATAGATATACACTTTGGGGCATGAATTTGTAGGTGCCGTGTCTCTCTATGGTAGCATCCATCTTTGTTGTGAAAAAGGAACTAATATCTTGCGATGTCCCGCCCAATATTTGCATACTGGGCAATGGTTGGTTATAACCTGGTTCTAGACGAATCTGGTTGGTCCTTCGGGTTCGCCAAGTCCTACCACAAAGTCAAAGTCGTACGATTAGTCACAGACGTTACCGCAGTGAAATTTGTTCTCCACATTTGACCCATCTCTTGGAACGGTGAGCCGCAGCGTGCGCCGCGCTCGGGAATCATTAGTTGATTTGACCCCCAATCCAACCCATTGATGCTGAGTGCCAAGCAGGGAGGCATTGGGTCCCATTTTTACAGTCTTTGGTATGACCCGGCCGGGGATCGAACCCCGACCTCCCAGTTTCAGGGCAGACACTCCAACCACAAGGCCACTGTCTGGTCACAATTGAGAGGGGCCAGGCTTAATCTGCCTGCATGGGGCAATTTGCATTGCAAAGGTCAAGACGTGGCGACACACTGGACATGTGGCAGACCTTTGGAGCCACGTGGCGATGCACTCTCTGTGGAAAGCGTGCTTACAAGGCAGAATAGAGTACACCTGCCCTGGAATGTAGTCACTACAGCACACTGAACAGCAGTCCTCCACACTGTCATAGATGGTGATATGGGGCAGGCGGTTTATGAGATGCTCATTGGCTGGTGCTTGGTCAAACTCCACAACCGGGTTGATATCCAGATCAGCGTAAGATGATTCTGATTCTGCCTCAATGGCCTCGAGGTCAAGTGCCAACATCTCCCGCTGTGCCCGCCACAGCTCTTGTGCCGCCTCCAGTGTCCTCCTCTCCTCCAGTGTCCTCCTCTCCTCCAGTGTCCTCCTCTCCTCCAGTGTCCTCCTCTCCTCCAGTGTCCTCCTCTCCGTCCATGCCAGCAAATTCACTTCTGCCATATTCTCCTCCAGTGTCATGCTCTCCTCCCGTGCCAGCCTCTGGCCACTTGCCAGGCTCTCCCGTGCCAGCCTCTGGCCACTTGCCAGGCTCTCCCGTGCCAGCCTCTGGCCACTTGCCAGGCTCTCCCGTGCCAGCCTCTGGCCACTTGCCAGGCTCTCCCGTGCCAGCCTCTGGCCACTTGCCAGGCTCTCCCGTGCCAGCCTCTGGCCACTTGCCAGGCTCTCCCGTGCCAGCCTCTGGCCACTTGCCAGGCTCTCCCATGCCAGCCTCTGGCCACTTGCCAGGCTCTCCCATGCCAGCCTCTGGCCACTTGCCAGGCTCTCCCATGCCAGCCTCTGGCCACTTGCCAGGCTCTCCCGTGCCAGCCTCAGCTGCTGTACCAGCCTCTCCCGTGCCAGCATCACCTCTTGTGCTCTCGTGCATGCCCTTGCCAGCCTCCTCCTCTCCCCATCCATGGTCTGTGAAACTATACACTCGACACTGCCCTATGTAAAAACGTGAAGGTCTAATACGGCTGATGGGGCTCTGCGGAGTCTGTACTGACGCTTGTTGATGCTGCTCTGGCTGTCGTTGACTTTTATGTGCTGGTGTCATCACGATGATGTCACTGTGTGTCAGTCATATCCATATATGGAGATCCAACATGTGATGTCAGGCTTTGGGATGTTTCGGTTAGCTCCATATATGGGTCTCCAGGAGGGGGTCCCTGACCTCTGATGTCATGCTTACATCACCATGACTCAGCCATAACCATATAAAAGAGTTCTCAATGCAGCTATGCCCAAATATGGAGTGTGTCGAGTCTAACCCCAACGTGTCGTCATGGCATCAAACCAACGCTCAGCTCCATATATGGGCACACAAGAGGCATGCCCATATATGGTCATATATACTGATGACATCAGGGATATCCATACATGGGCATAAAAGGGACAAGGAATGACAGATACAGAGATCTCCATATATAGGTACGAGCTTGTCAGATCCATATATGGAGATCTAAGTGTCTCCATGATGTCACGAGGCATCGTGACATCATATACCATATATGGAGACGTGGGTGACTAACTAACTAACGGACGGGAGACGCAGGTTTTCAAGTTACCCCTCTGAGGCCACGGTGCGTCTGACCGACACGACTGCAGTGAGAACCATTACTCGATCCCCGCCGACATCTCTCCCTAAATCAGTTAAAGGTGATTTTGTGGGCGTCTAGTGCTGCACGATTCTTGATCAAATGTGAATCTCGATTTTCCTCCACAAGAATTGAGATCACAATTGACGTTTGCTGAACATTACTCCATTCAAAATGTGTCACCTGGAGCCAACTACTGTGGCTTTAGACAGACAAAATCCAAGTGCTTGACCTAAACCTCTCCTAAAGTCTCTCTCCTGTAGCAAAAACATAAGATTAACTCAAATGAATTGGACAGCCAACTAGTGCTGCATCATTCTTGCTCAAATTTTGAAATGAGATCGCATAGGTGTCTGAATCTAGATCTCGATCTATTTTCGATCAATTGTGCAGCACTACCCCCAACCCTCAGTGACTGTGCCTGAAGGCCGGGGTAATTGCCTGTAGTGACTCTCCTCGTGCCTGCCATCTCTAGTCAGCCTCGAAAACATGCTTGTCAAGTCTTCAGGATGTTTAATTACAAATAACGGAGAAGCGCTAATTTGTTTTGTGAACTCGGCATGTGAAAGTAGCTTAAAACCAGGCGTCCCGCGGAGAGCTCCGTCACCACCCTCACCCTCCTCCTTGGCAGGTTTACGCTTACGGGAGGGTAATGATTGTTGGAGCCTGCCAGCGAGACACCTGACTTATGTGTGCACGTGCCAAAAGGCCCTGGCACGGCGCTAAGCTAATAAGGTTGCTGTTCGTTGAGTGAAGGGACTAAAGTGTCACAGGGAGAAAACAGGGCATTATCACAGCGGCGCCCATTAGGGGCTGAAATGGGACGAACGCTAAATCATCCCGCGCCGAGGTGCCGACCTCCTTTCCTCTGCGCTCCCCTCACTCGGCTTAACCTGCGAGAGAAAGGAATTAATGCTCCAGAGCGAGCTGTCGTTTTTTCTTTCTTTTCTTTTCCTTTTTCTTCTTGCGGTCTCTTCCCTGAGCCTCGCGGTGTATTGTTGCCCTTGCAGTCTTCCCTGAGCCTCACGGACTTCCCTGAGCCTCGCGGTGTATTGTTGCCCTTGCGGTCTCTTCCCTGAGCCTCGCGGTGTATTGTTTGTGCGGTCTCTTCCCTGAGCCTCGCGGTGTATTGTTCGGAGATGAAAAGAGGGAGACAGAGAGATAAGGCTGTCAAGGTGTGGAAAGGACGACCACGCTCTTCTTCTCTTCTCTCCCCCGGGGCATGAGAGCGAGAGGGAAAAAAAGGATGGAAACTTCAGAGAAGAAGAACTATGGGCCTCGGAGCTGTCGCCGCCGCTGACATTTGAGAAGAGAAGAGAGCCGTAACAAGTGAATGATGGCGACGTCAAAAAAATAACACAAGTGTGTCAAGCTGCAAGCTCTTTTTTGGGACAATAATGTTTTGGGGCCCCCGTTTTTTTTTTTTTAATCATCTTTTTGACCAAAGTTTTACACAATCAACGGCCAGTGAAGGCCCCCAGGAGCCCTTGTCAGGGCCTCAAAACCAGTACCGCATGGTCCAGTTTCCCCGAAGGGCCCCTGACAGCCAAGGGTCCCTGGGCCCTGGCCCCACTGGCTAATTTGGAACAACATATTCTGAGATGGGAGTCGTCGGCCAATTACATCCTCGACATGAAAACACCTGAGAACCACTGACATAGAAACATAACGTAGGTTTTTCAGAAAACTGTTTTAAAAGACATTTTTTTCAGAATCAGCCTCACGCCTTAATGGGATAAATACATCCTTAGTTTTACATAGTTGCGTGCCGGCGTACTGCTCATCAAATAGCAGATCTACAAGATCACGAATGTGAGCTTGTAGATCTGCCATTTACAGCATGCGTCACCACCAGCGTGCAACTAGGTATAAAAAAAAGGCATAACGCAGATTTTAACGCAGACACAAAACTCCCGACACCCCCCACACACACACACACACACACTCCTATACACAACGGAGGCTTGTAACACGACCCCAGCGACGGAATGCGAGCCCCCCTGCCTGCCCGCTGCCCCCCACCCCCTCCCCCCCTGCCCTGGCTGTCAGACTGCACAATGGAATGTGTCTTGTCACGCACTCTCTCCGACACACGCACGCATGCATGTGCGCACGCGCGCACACACACACACACACACACACACACACACACACACACACAGGGGGCAACGCAAGTTGGGGGTAGAGGTGATAAGGAACCTTTTTCCAACAACAATGACACACACACACACACACACACACACACACACACACACACACACACACACACACACACACACACACACACACACACACACACACACACACACACACACACACACACACACACACACACACACACACACACACACACACACACACACACACACACACACACACAGGTCTTCTGGTGTTGTTGTGGAGTCAGTGGCAGCCTTGTCTCCTGAGGCGCTTCTGTAGCTAAAGATCTTCACGACCCCATTACTCTAAGTCTAAGCAGTGACTCAGAGCCCAGTGCATGCACGCACGCACGCACACACGCACGCACGCACGCACACAGATCCAGTCTAAACAGCTACATTATGAAGTATACGTAGCTGTCAGAGCCCGTATCGTATTCAATGTCCATTGTGTATTCTCCCAATCAGTGTAACTTTCATGCATTCATCCAAGGGGGCGTTTCCCTTCCCTGCCTGTATGGAGAACTTTTTTTCCTTTTCCAACCTGTCTCCCATAAACAGGCCCGGCGTTGTTGTTGCTGTACAGCCACCGAAACCAAGCGGAACCTGTGGTATTTATTGGAACGTGACAGAGTAGACAACTTGAACTTATTAATAGGCAGCTCTGTAGTGAGTTGGCTCTGTTTGAATGGTAAAGTGTCTGGGATGTATACCCCCCCCCCCCCCCCAGCTGTCACCTGACGGCTCCAACCACCCTGGAGTGGTGACAGGATGTAAACACTTTCCTCATGCTGACCACTGCCAACACTCCCCCCCCCCGCCCCTCGCCCCACACACACACACACACACACACACACGCACACGTTTGTATTACTAGACCCGAGGCCGATGCTACGAACACATTTTGGTTGCAGGATACTGCTGCGGAACGATGGGTATAAATCATGTTTAAGTCTTAATTCCAACTCCTGGAAACCAGAACCAGGAAAATGGTCCTCACAATGTCTATTATTTAGCTAAATCTGCTATACTGTACTTGTGGTGACATTATGTAGGTCTTCACAAGCATAGTAACACGCATACACGCACGTGCACACACACACACACACACACAGTTGCTGTCATCTGGGTGCTGAAACACTCGACAGCGCCGAGTTGTCTTAGGGAGTCAAAGAAATCCAACAGAACATGACGCGTCAAATTCCTACGGCGCTCGTAAACGGGAACACAAATATAGCCCCGGCCCGGCCCGGCCCGGCCCGGCCCGGCCCGGCCAGTCAGTTGTTGTTGTTCAATATGCCAGCAAGCCTAAATTAAATGTCATTCAGTGTCACGTGTATTTTGGCAATAATGTCAAAGGCTTAAGCGCAGGTTGCATGTTCCATGTTCCAGCTGCTTGGCCTTCTATGATTGACTGTCTGTTTGTGTCGTTGCCGGTGCCTCCCTCTCCCTCTCCCTCTCCAGTGCCAAGAGGAAGACGGGAGAGCGCTTTGTTGTATAAGCAGCAGCTACAGGTCAGTCTGTCATTGCTGCTTATCAAGGTGAAACAAAGCATTGGGTTTCACTTTGTACGTAATTAGCTGTCTGGGAGCTTCCATATATTGTGCTCGTCAATGAGAGGTATAAGAGCGGGGAAAAAACAAGGGTCCCCCCGAAGTGGACAGGAGGGGGACGTGGGGGGGGACGGGGGGGGTGTGATTGATGGAACTAATTAGACTCGGAGGGAACTTTTTGGGAGTCCGGTCTGTATACACTACGCAGGGGCAGTCTTATAAAGACGATTCAGCTATTATTTCGCCTGCTTCTCACATCCCGACTCCAATGGTGTTTCCTTTTGAAATGTGTGGGCTTTTGGAAACGTCTTCTTTGTTTTTCCGAAGACAACATTATTCTGCACAGCATGTCGACTAAAATATGTACATTTATTAAGGCGCTTAAGCTTTGCAGACACCGTATGTTTTGTTGTATGACGAAGAGTGAAAATAGCCGATCTGCAAGCTTTTTTGTTTTGCAATTTCAGAAACATTTTAAAATAAGAGAGAGAGAGGTTTAAAGTGGTTAACAATGGAGGGGGGGGGGAGAATAATCTTCTTCACGTGGTAAAATTCTCGGCGCCAACCCGTTTCACACCGTTATCACACAATGTTCGAGATCTTATCTGCTTTATTAATTGTGTTTTCAACGGCTGCCTGCACACATGGACGCCTCATTTCCCCTGGAGATGTGTGTCATAGTCGCCCCCCTGTAGCGTTCTTTAGGTATTATGGTGTGTCAGCAGCGCCAGGGATAACAGACGTGGGCGAGCCAGTTACGGTACAGGCCGTTCCCTTCCTTCCCCATTTACTGGGCTTTAGGAACAGGCTCCGGTCTCAGTTTACATGCAGTGTGAACGCCGGGGAAAGGTGAGCGGTTCTCACACACACGCAAACACAAACACACACACGCATGCACGCACAGTCGCGCACACGCACATGCACATTTGTATTACTATACTTTTGAGGGTTCACTTCAAGGGAAAAGGCCCGCTCTACTCAGACAGTTTTATATAGTTTCAGGCGTGTTTTGGGTGTCAAAATTGAATTCAATTTTGACACTGACGAAGGCCTGCGCGCCGAAACGCGTTCGTCTGTCTGGTATGACTGCTGCTGCGGAGCACCATCATCATTAAACAAAGACTCTTACTCGACTGGAAGTGCGGATTTTATTCATTTTCTATACTTTTGAGGGGACATCAACATTTTATGACAAGCGATATTATGAATGCCATTTTCTTTTTTACATTTCTAACCGTAAGGGGCGAAGAAGATCTACCAAGTTGTGAGGTTGTAGATCGCCCATTTTTGTGGTGCACGACACCAGAACGCAACTAACTTATACATTTGTAACGACAACCAACAACCATTTGTATTGTGAGGAGGACCAGATAAATGGTCCTCACTCACTCCATATCACAATGTATATTCCTCAAATCCTACTGGTCCCTGGTAACAAGCGTGCACACGCATGTGCACACGCACGCGCACACGCACGAAGATCTGTGTGCTACCTGTAGCTTCCGGCTATGGGTTTCCAGCAGGCTATTGCATAATTAAAGAGGTTAGCCAGGGACAGCGGACCCTCTTGGGAGAGAAGGTAGGTAGGTGGTGTTTTAGCCTTGAGGAGTGGGCAGAGGGCTGCAGAACCCAGATAGGAGAAGCCCCCCCCCCCCCCCCCTCTCCCTGTTTTGATCAAAAAGTTCCAGGAAAACAAGAGGAACTAGAAAAAGTGCCCTTCCGGGCACAGGTCTCCACCAGTGTGTGTGATGTTTGGCAAAATGTGTAGGAGTAATATATAAACGTGTGTGTGTGTGTGTGTGTGTGTGTGTGTGTGTGTGTGTGTGTGTGTGTGTGTGTGTGTGTGTGTGTGTGTGTGTGTGTGTGTGTGTGAGACGCGGCTTGGCCTGTTGTAGCGCCACCATGAGGCTGATTCGAAAACTGTCAAGTGGCATTTCTTCCTCAGCCTAGTGGGAATATGCATGCACAGTTTCACCGCAATCGGACGCTGCGTTGAGTAGTTGTGGCGATTTGTACAAAACGGGTACAAAGCGGGCTACTCCTGAAAAGTTTAGAAGCCAATCGTAGCCAATGAGGGTGGATTATGAGAAATCAAACAAACCCGTCTTGATCACATGACTATGGAGAACATGTGTACTGATTTGCGTGAAATTTGGATAAAATCTGAAGGAGTAATATTAGAAAATGTGTTTTACATATGTCGGCCTCCTGGTGGCGCTATAAAGAGCAGATGTGAAAAATTCCAGGCAAAGGTTTTTCCTTGGCCTCTAGGGAGTTGGCATACAAAGTTATCCACAGATCCATGCAGTTAGAGGTAAAAACACTTTTCGGCCAGTTATAGCGCCACCATGAGGCTGAGTTGAAAATGTTCATGTGGCATTTCTTCCTCGGCCTAGTGGGAATGTGCGTGCACAATTTCACGGAAATCACACGATGTGTTCATGATTTGCAGCATTTTGTTTGAAACTGAGCACTCCTGCGAACTTTGGAAGCCAATCTTAGCCAATCAGGATGGAGTCTGAGAAATCTGAAAGACCTGTTTCGTTGAATGGCTCTAGAGAGACTGTGTACCAATTTGTGTGATGTTTGGACAAAATCTGTAGGTGTACTGTCCAAAAACTTGTTTTGCACAAAGCGGCCTCCTGGTGGCGCTATAACAGGCCGTTCTAGAAAATGTGGGGCAGAGGTTCATCGTTGGCATCCAGGGAGTGTGTGTGCAAAGTTTGGCATCGACCGGGTTAACGGTGCCGGAGATTAGCTGGTAACAGACGGACGGAAGGACACACACACACACGGACACACACACACACACACGGACGGAGTGCAAAACATACTCTCTCCCCATGCCTTCGGCCTGGTGGAGACAACCATAGATATATATAAACACTAGATGGCTCAAGGCGGAGTTTCTGACGTCGTTCACCCGGCAGCCATCTTACTTCGGGGCTACAGTACAGTATGTTCAATGGCAGCTCAAACAGAAACAGTCATAACTCGCTCAAATCTTGACGGATTTACAAACGGGTTGGTTTATTACAAACGTTGTCAACGTGGCTATGATTCAGGACGCTTATCTGCTTCATTTATGTTTTTTATATGAACGTCGTATAAAATCATATACGTATGCGGACGTCTCTGACGTTTATAACAAACCAAACCGTTTGAAAATCGGTTGAAAATTGAGCAAGTTATGGTCATTTAAGAGTACATGCCCCATAGACACAATGTTATGTGTCCCGAGGTAAGATGGCCGCCATGTAACGAGGTCGCTCTCCATTGGCCAACAGCGCGGGTGAGCTATCTAGAGTTTATATATATCTATGGAGACAACTAATTGAAAGTTCTGATACTGCAGTATAGTTCAGTGAGTGCATCGGTTACATTGGTGGAATGCACACACACACACACACACACACACACACTCTGCCAGCCCATCTTTTTCTCCCCAATTTAGTCGTTAAGCCAATCCATTTCTCCCCACACACATTGCTGTGTGTAGTTGTCCCACGACTCACTCCCACCACCACCTGCCAGTGAGGAGCCCCCAGCGGGAGGACGTAGAAGAGCCTTCGCCCTACTCCTCCCGCCCAACACTCCCTGCTGACAGGTGCCACCACCAAAACAATAAGACAGGTAAATGTTAGGAGAATGAGGAGAGATACAACAATACACAGTCAGTCAGCCATCCACCATGAATATTCATGACTTCTTCTGGCCTATGAGAGTCTGGGTGTGTGGGGGGGGGGGGGGGGGGGGAGTAAAAGATAAGACGATGTTGTGCATTCGTCCTTCGTCCCCATTCGCACTCTCTCTATCTCTCTCTCTCACTCTCTCTGTCTCTCTCTCTTTGTTCCTGTCATGTCAAACCTCAGCCGGCCTCCTTAAAAATAACTCATTATCGAGAGGCGAGACAGTTCAAAGACACTTCGAAAGAAAGCAATTAACACGTACGAGCCAGACGGAAAAGTATTCCACTGCGGTACCGTTGTCTGTCAATGCAGTTGGGAGGGAGGGGGGGGGGGGGGGGATTATTGTTCAGAGCCGACAGATATGGATGGGTCTCTATGGGGCCTGCATTTGAATACAGTATTTAACAGTATATTACCATCCATCCATACATCTTCAACCGCTTATCCGGAGTCTGGTCGCATGGGCAACAGTTCCAGGCAGCCTTCCCTCTCCAGAGCAACGTTAGCAACTCGTTCCCAGGCCCCCCCTCGTTCCCAGCCCCCCCCCCCCCCCCCCCCCCCCCCCCCAGGGTTAGGGTTAGATCCGACACACCAAAGGTCCGACATGCTGAAATCACCCGTCGCTCCCGACAATGCGTTTTGCCATGCTTGCAGTTAGGGTTAGGTTAGGGTTTTGGGTAGGGTGTCGGTCTAATGACAGTCGGACCAATAGTATGTCGGAACTAAAGCCTGTACCCCCGGGGTCTCCTCCCAGTGGGACATGAGGCTCGGGAGGCATCCGTACTAGATGCCCGAACCACCTATGCTGGCTCCCTTTCCAAGGGATACAAACTTGGGCTTAAGTGTTATATTGCCACCTCAGGCTTGACTGTATTACTATGTCTAGGGGATACAATGAGTTTCATCCTGGAATTTGCCCATGGCACCACTGCAGAACTGCCAGTCAATATGCAATCACAGCGCGTCCTCTCACCCTACATGCTTGCAGAGACTCTTGGGTAATGAAGTCAAAGACGTTGGCTGCCATGTTATTTGTGACCAAAGTGGCCACTGATACCCCAAACTACCCCAAACTGCATAGTGCTGCTTTAACAAAAAACGCCAATGTAGTCAGCTGCTTGACACGTCACATACAGTACATAGCCCATATAGTGCTGCACGTGACTGGGAGGCTAACCAGTGACCTTCTGATTAGCAGACTGCCTCTCTCTCTACCCACCCAGCTATGGCGGGTGCTATGGTGGGGGGAAAGCGTCTCCATTCTGAGATTATCATCCCGAGACCGAAGGCAAATAACCAGACAGCCCGTTTCTGACGAAGTGTTTGGGCAAACAAACAACGAAACGAACGGGACAAACTGCGCACACCAGCAGCCAATATCGAATCGCCGAGGTCCTTGTTTTGTGAAAATGTACTCCAAAATTGCTTTCTGTTCCAATGGCCTGAGGGGGGGGGGGCTGGAGAGACTTTGAGGAATGATACTGTTGGCGAACGGCACTTTGAGCCTCTTATAGATAATGACAACATTAGATGTTTTAATCGATACTTGTATCAGCCGCTGCTACGCAGCCATACGTCTTAGTCAGCAAGAACCAGCTTTCTTTGAGACAATTAAGTGTGGCTGCATGGCCATCACTGTTAGCTACAGGCCTCAGTGGCAGGGACAGGGGGAGATGGCCTTTATAGTGTCCGTTATGTAGGGGATGGGGTCGGACAAGACACGCACGCTACGCACGCTACGCACGCACGCCTCCTCTCTTGGAAGTATATTAGCCGGAGAGAGATCAGAGGATTGACACCTGAGAGGGAGCCTTTTATCGCCACTTAAACAGAGCAGAGATTCGTAACGACTCCCTTGATAGCAGTGTGGTGGGAAGAGGACTAGATGACAGAGGGCAAACTGTGGTCACAGGCACGATAGCGTGCAAGCCGAGCATGCGCCGTGCACGTGTGTGTTGTGTGCTGCTCGTGCACGCTCGCATGTGTGTGCATGTGTGTGTGTCTGTGTGTGCGTGCACGCGTGCGTGTAGCTATACAAAGGAGAGATAAAGCGAGAGGACGGGAATGAGAGATGAAAGAGGGTTAGGAGGAGAGGTTGTGGAGTTGAGGCTAATGAAGTCAAAGGGAGGGAAAAAAAACAATAGGCTATTAATAACAACAATGTGGCCTCCCTGTCCAATGTTGAACTATCAATAGTAAGTTACTACTAGGAATGGGCAGGAAAAGTCAACTATAGGACTATAGTTGACTATAGCTGTGGTGTAAAAATGACCATGTTAATGGTAAATGTGTCCAGAAATGTCGATTGTGAAGCTATGAGCTCCTCCGCCACAATCAGTGCTCTACTTACTGGAGGGGGACTACTGGCTGGCAGATAAAAGAATACCCTCTTTCCAGACTTTGGTGTATTTTCACCTGATAACATCCCATATATAGCCGTTACGAAGAGGCTCTGTATCCATGCTGAGCAGAACCTATAGTGGCCATATCCGCTACTATCTCTGTTCCACATGATGAGATTTTCCACTGCGGGGCAGGTGCTCAAACAAACAGGCTCTGTACTGTACTGTACTGTAAGTAGTGGTAAGCCTTGCCGAGCTCTGAGGCCCACAGGGTGATGCAGCTTGGTGTACAACCCTGCAAAAGGAAGAATAAGTCTGCACACCGTTTTGAAAGCTCCCCAAAAACTTTATTTACCAAGGCGGGGTAAAAAACACAACGTTTCGGCCTCTGTGGCCTTCGTCAGGTATATTGAATAGCAACACATGTTCTAGAACATGTTCTACATATGTTGCTATTTTTACCCCGCCTTGGTAAATCAAGTTTTTGGGGAGCTTTTAAAACGGTGTGCAGACTTATTCTTCCTTTTGCAGTCTGTTCTTTTTTGTTCGAGCACCCGTTGAATTAACCCGGGATGTGCGTGCACCTCCTGACCACTTTGGTGTACAACCCTGGACATGACGTTAGTATGTGGTGTACAACCCTGGACATGACTGTACAACCCTGGACATGACGTTAGTATGTGGTGTACAACCCTGGACATGACGTTAGTATGTGGTGTACAACCCTGGACATGACGTTAGTATGTGGTGTACAACCCTGGACATGACGTTAGTATGTGGTGTACAACCCTGGACATGACTGTACAACCCTGGACATGACGTTAGTATGTGGTGTACAACCCTGGACATGACGTTAGTATGTGGTGTACAACCCTGGACATGACGTTAGTATGTGGTGTACAACCCTGGACATGACGTTAGTATGTGGTGTACAACCCTGGACATGACGTTAGTATGTGGTGTACAACCCTGGACATGACGTTAGTATGTGGTGTACAACCCTGGACATGACGTTAGTATGTGGTGTACAACCCTGGACATGACGTTAGTATGTGGTGTACAACCCTGGACATGACGTTAGTATGTCGCAGGGACTTACCCCAATCCAACCCCTTGATGCTGAGTGCCATGCAGCGAGGCATTCATTGGGTCCCATTTTTTGGAGTCTTTGGTATGACCTGGCTGCCCGGGGATCGAACCCCGACCTCCCAGTCTCAGGGCGGACACTCTAACCACAAGGCCACTGCGCTGGTACCATACGGTACGCCCTGTGTTCCTTTATAAGAAATCAGTGATTAAGGTTCTCAGTTGCCACGACTGTTTTCAGTCATGTGGATTTCCACAGAAGTCTTCAATTGACCTTAAGCAGACCGCTGCCATCTTGCCATTAAGTTTATCCTCAATATGTACTTTGCTCAGCCAATCAAATCATCGCTATGGGGTGATCATCAGCCAATCATCAGCCAATGTTTGTGTTCACACAATCCCTCAAAGATGGGCATAGGAGGAGCTAGCGCCCCATAGACATGTTATGAGCTACTTTCTGTCCTTGCAGGTGATTGAATATGTGTGTGTGTGTGTGTGTGTGTGTGTGTGTGTTGCGGTCCCACGCGTCTCACGAGTGAAACCTCCCTCACCCAATCAGGTTCTGGCGATGGGGAAAGAGTAATTGAAGTGTTCAAACTAGCAATAGAAGTGATTAGAATAGACGAAAGGCCGGGTGTTAGAACTGGTCAAACTAGAGCTAGAATGCATGGTCAAACTAGAGCTAGAATGCATGGTCAAACTAGAGATAGAATGCATGGTCAAACTAGAGCTAGAATGCATGGTCAAACTAGAGCTAGAATGCATGGTCAAACTAGAGATAGAATGCATGGTCAAACTAGAGCTAGAATGCATGGTCAGTCAAACTAGAGCTAGAATGCATGGTCAAACTAGAGCTAGAATGCATGGTCAGTCAAACTAGAGCTAGAATGCATGGTCAGTCAAACTAGAGCTAGAATGCATGGTCAGTCAAACTAGAGCTAGAATGCATGGTCAGTCAAACTAGAGCTAGAATGCATGGTCAGTCAAACTAGAGCTAGAATGCATGGTCAGTCAAACTAGAGCTAGAATGCATGGTCAGTCAAACTAGAGCTAGAATGCATGGTCAGTCAAACTAGAGCTAGAATGCATGGTCAGTCAAACTAGAGCTAGAATGCATGGTCAGTCAAACTAGAGCTAGAATGCATGGTCAGTCAAACTAGAGCTAGAATGCATGGTCAGTCAAACTAGAGCTAGAATGCATGGTCAGTCAAACTAGAGCTAGAATGCATGGTCAGTCAAACTAGAGCTAGAATGCATGGTCAGTCAAACTAGAGCTAGAATGCATGGTCAGTCAAACTAGAGCTAGAATGCATGGTCAGTCAAACTAGAGCTAGAATGCATGGTCAGTCAAACTAGAGCTAGAATGCATGGTCAGTCAAACTAGAGCTAGAATGCATGGTCAGTCAAACTAGAGCTAGAATGCATGGTCAGTCAAACTAGAGCTAGAATGCATGGTCAGTCAAACTAGAGCTAGAATGCATGGTCAGTCAAACTAGAGCTAGAATGCATGGTCAGTCAAACTAGAGCTAGAATGCATGGTCAGTCAAACTAGAGCTAGAATGCATGGTCAGTCAAACTAGAGCTAGAATGCATGGTCAGTCAAACTAGAGCTAGAATGCATGGTCAGTCAAACTAGAGCTAGAATGCATGGTCAGTCAAACTAGAGCTAGAATGCATGGTCAGTCAAACTAGAGCTAGAATGCATGGTCAGTCAAACTAGAGCTAGAATGCATGGTCAGTCAAACTAGAGCTAGAATGCATGGTCAGTCAAACTAGAGCTAGAATGCATGGTCAGTCAAACTAGAGCTAGAATGCATGGTCAGTCAAACTAGAGCTAGAATGCATGGTCAGTCAAACTAGAGCTAGAATGCATGGTCAGTCAAACTAGAGCTAGAATGCATGGTCAGTCAAACTAGAGCTAGAATGCATGGTCAGTCAAACTAGAGCTAGAATGCATGGTCAGTCAAACTAGAGCTAGAATGCATGGTCAGTCAAACTAGAGCTAGAATGCATGGTCAAAAGCATCGCCCTGCAGAAAACACGAATGGTCTCGGCAGCAAATCGCCCACTCTGGCGTTCCTTATGTTATGAAGGGGTCACACACCTTGAGGAAAACCGCACGCAGCAAAGGATGGCACGGCGCCAGCAAAGACACCTCCGTGCGGTTCCAGTACCACCTCAGCCTCCTGATCCAAGCCTCACATGTCCACACTGTGGCATGGTATGTGGTGCCAGAATCGGGCTTCATAGTCATCTACAGTGGCATCGTCGCCAGCAACGATGACCACTGCCAAACCCACAGCACAAGGAAGCTACGTCATCTTCGACAACGATGGACTACCAAGGGAGGGGGGGGGGGGTGTGTGTGTGTGTGTGTGTGTGTGTGTGTGTGTGTGTGTGTGTGTGTGTGTGTTGCGGTCCCACACGTCTCACGAGTGAAACGTTTTGTTTCATCACTTTCGATTTAAATTGTTTATCCGGCATCCTGTGTGTGAGTTCTCTCTCCCGATTGGATAAAATTGGTATATTGTTATCTCTGTTTACTAAATATCTGGAGAGACAAGGAAGGAGCCCCCGTTTATGAACAAACACTCTACAGTATGTACCAAGTATAGGGTGTTTGATTGCATAATCATTGCTATAGAGAGTCTATAGGAACGATTACTATAAGAATACACCGCTATTTAACACTTATTTTAACACACAGATATCCCTTACACCCCCCTTTTTAAGATAGCCGTGTGTATCTATAGCAGACATTGAGAGGAGTCTCTTATCACTTCATCTGCCTCTGCTAAATATAGCCATGGGGGCGGGGTCACGCACTCTAGTCTCTGTCCAGAGGAGCAGAGCAGCAAGGCTTTCAGTTTACGCTTTTAGGGAGAATAGATAAGAACATGACAGGCTGCTGCTTCACGTAATTATTATGCAACAGGGAGGGTACACGACCTGCTCGCTCGCTTTGCTCTTCCTGGCATAGCCAGAGATATCAGGCAACATTTCGTTGCTGTCGGTTTGAAACCTCTTATCTCTATATTTTTTGTAATTTTGTTCCCCGTACCTGAACGCCCCTTCTTGATCATACTGCAGCGTCACACAAACTGATCATACTTGATCATACTGCAGCGTCACACGAAAGGTATCCGAAAATAGCCGCTCGACAAGCTCGACACGCGGCGTGAAGCGGCGCGTTTTGAGCTCGATCGATCGATCGATCTGCTATTTTTTATATTATCATCCAGTGCCACCGGGTGAACACCAGTTTTGGCCCTCGTTGCCACCGAAGCCCATTATAAATAAAATAAAGAAAATTAAATTCTATTGTGCATGTAATGTGCATGTCATCACCTGACATGCAGATTAGAGCAATTTTCAAAATATGGATAAAAGAAAAATAATTTTATTTATTTTCAAAAAGGCGTCCAAAGGCGCCAATGGCACTCACGGCCACCAGGGGCAGGCGTCCCCCCCAGGCGTCCCCCAGTCAGAGAGGATATCTCTCTCCTATCTGCTGCCTGGACAACAGGCCAGGCCGTCAGGCCAGTCAGAGAGGATATCTCTCTCCTGTCTGCTGCCTGGACAACAGGCCAGGCCGTCAGGCCAGTCAGAGAGGATATCTCTCTCCTGTCTGCTGCCTGGACAACAGGCCAGGCCGTCAGGGCAGGCTTGGCAGACTATCCGTTTGTCTCCCGTTCCCCTTTGGCTTCAATACTCCCACAGACTTTTTGCACATGACAACATGACATGACGGTGCAGCAGGAGAGTGACTTCATATGCTGTTGCTTGTTGGGCACTGTGATTTAGGGCCAACTAAGTGCTTGACATTTTTTTAACCTAGTTATCGGGTAAGTTCGGGTGCCGGAGCCAGTCACTTACTTTAGCACATACGTGGGCAACTGGTGGCCCGGGGGACACATGCGGCAGGTTAATATCAGGCAGGTTAATATCAGAATACTGATATTATTGATTGAGATATTGATATATTATTGATTTCAGCTGTTCAAAACATGACCAGCTTAAACTGAATTAGTAGCTTAATTAGTATTAAAATGTCTTTTTTTATGCCAAATGTATTTGTATTTAGTTTATAAAGTTAACATAACTACAATTTAAAGGTATTTGAGATTTAAAAAATATATACTTTTCAGGATTCCAATTAAAAAAATAGCAAAAAATTATTCTGGATTTCAATTCAAATAATAGCAAAAAATAGCTGATCTACAAGCTGATGTCTGCTTGGAAAATGTCAAGGACCACCATAATAAAACGCTGATCCATTTGGTTCCATTTGTATACATTCTCAGAGTTGCAGAAGTGTAAAGGTCTCCACACACCGGTGTAAAGGTCTCCACACACCGGTGTAAAGGTCTCCACACACCGGTGTAAAGGTCTCCACACACCGGTGTTCCCATCACAGTCAGAACTGCAGCCTCACTCCCAATCTTCCGTCGTAGTCTGAAAACCCACCTCTTCAGACTCCACCATGGCCCGTAGCACTTGCCCTAGCCTAGCCCCTTAGATAGCACATTATGTAGACTTAGATAGTATTTTAAACAGACCTATAGCTTGTTACGTAGACAGCTCTAGAATTGCACTTTATGTAGTCATAGCACTTTATAGTACACATGTATAATATATTATATAGTATAGTATGTATAGTTAACATAGATACTCCACTGTTACGTTCTTAGTTTATGATTCATGATAACTACTTTTTATATATGTGATGTATGCAATGCTTTTGTTATTGCTTAATGTAAGTCGCTCTGGATTAAGAGCGTCTGCTAAATGCCTAAATTGTAAATTGTAAATTGGTGTAAAGGTCTCCACACACCGGTGTAAAGGTCTCCACAAACCGGTGTAAAGGTCTCCACACACCGGTGTAAAGGTCTCCACACACCGGTGTAAAGGTCTCCACACACCGGTGTAAAGGTCTCCACACACGGTGTTAAGGTCTCCACACACCGGTGTAAAGGTCTCCACACACGGTGTAAAGGTCTCCACACACGGTGTTAAGGTCTCCACACACGGTGTTAAGGTCTCCACACACCGGTGTAAAGGTCTCCACACACGGTGTAAAGGTCTCCACACACGGTGTTAAGGTCTCCACACACCGGTGTAAAGGTCTCCACACACCGGTGTAAAGGTCTCCACACACCAGTGCAAAGGTCTCCACACACCGGTGTAAAGGTCTCCACACACCGGTGTAAAGGTCTCCACACACCCGTGTAAAGGTCTCCACACACCGGTGTAAAGGTCTCCACACACCGGTGTAAAGGTCTCCACACACCAGTGTAAAGGTCTCCACACACCAGTGTAAAGGTCTCCACACACCAGTGTAAAGGTCTCCACACACCGGTGTAAAGGTCTCCACACACCGGTGTAAAGGTCTCCACACACCAGTGCAAAGGTCTCCACACAGCGGTGTAAAGGTCTCCACACACCGGTGTAAAGGTCTCCACACACCGGTGTAAAGGTCTCCACACACCAGTGCAAAGGTCTCCACACACCGGTGTAAAGGTCTCCACACACCGGTGTAAAGGTCTCCACACACCGGGCGCCAATCGGATGCGAATTCTGATTTTTAGCTGCGTTTCTCCATCGGTTTTCCGAAAAACGTGGCCGGTGTGCAACCACCTTAAGGGTCCATTTGGAAGCCTCTCAACTAAGCCAGAGGATCCCTAGCTGGACCTCATTTGGAGAACCAGAATCACTACAATAATATGTGGACCTGCCCTATGCAATACTCTCATGTATGATTGAATTTGGGTTCATGAAGAATTATAATGAAGACAAACAATATCATATAGATCATATAGACAATGTGTCATTGCGACACATTGTGATCTTAGTAAACATCTCATGCATTTGAAAACATTCTGCATAATGAGTACTTTCTAGTTAATAATGAGTACTTTCTAGTTCTACTTGTGGTACGGTTGGTATTTAACTTGGTGGTATGGTTTATAAGTCCTCAAGGCTAATCCTCAAGGCTAATCACTTGTGGCGTCCTCACTTTTCTGTCCTCACTTTTTAATCCTCAATACATACATTTCTCAGTCAATCAAATCATTGCTAGTATGGGGTGCTCACTGCTCAGCCAATCAAATCATCGCTATGGGCTACACACAAACACACAAAGCAGGGCCTAGGAGGGGCCAGCACCTCTCAGAACCACTGTTCTCTAGGCCTAGGAGGGGCTAGCACCTCTCAGAACCACTGTTCTCTCCCCTCCCCTGGTATCGGGTGGCTTCCTGGCCTACTTCCAGGCAGTATTTATGTCCCTCTCGCTCGCTGGCGATGAGATGTGAGCTCCGTGTCTGAACACACAGGAAGAGATCTTTATCAGCGCCAGCGAGGTGTGTAATGCAGCGTGGCGTTTGGTGTTTAGTGTGTGCACCGTTTCGGGCCCCCGCCGATGCCTAATACCCGGCCCTGCATGTGCATGCCCGCGCCTCAGTGGGTTGGAACACAAATGCACATGAACACGTGTGTACTACACGTCCTCCTTGCTATCGTGTGATACGTTTATCATCATACAATTCGTTACTTTTGCTATAATGTCTGAGGAACCAGAACAAAGGAATTGTACTCATATAGTAGATACATGTAGATGTTTTTGTTTACTTAGAATCACGCTTGTCCCGTTTTAAATCCCAGATGTTCATACAATAAGATGCAAGTTCTAGGCATGTATAACGACATATCGTATCGATTGGAATGGATTCAAACTAGTGACAAATGTAAATCGGGATTAAATCGCAATTTGAATCGTGATGTAAACAGTGGAGGGTGTGTAATCTTTGTAAGAGAATTGATTTAAAAACAAAAACAAACGTTTTCAGTCATTTCCTACTGTATTGAAAAGAGAAGATGAGAACATTTACAACATTGAACTACCATTGTGGAGTTGTGGGGAAATAATAAAAAAAGTCCCCCACTTCTGTTTAGTGTGTAGCCTAGAACTGGACGTATAGAACTTGGGGTCATGTGATCAGTGACAATGGCCAAAAAAAATAGCAGTTATACAAGTGCATTGTGAGCTTGTAGATCGTCTATTTTTGGCAGAGAGAAAAACAGCGAAACCGAGAACAGAGGCAACTCACCATGTCCAGTTTAGACTGGATTACATGGTTAAAGTCTACCTACGTTCCTACAATACAGGCATACATACAGAGTAGACAAACCCAAATAATTAAATATCAGCCGGAGCTTTAGATCACACAACAGAGCTGTGCTCTGGTCCAGGCCTCACAGAGAGAGAGAGAGAGAGAGAGAGAGAGAGAGAGAGAGAGAGAGAGATGATGAGTGGTCAGAAAGAAACAGACTCACATTCTGCCATTCTCAAAGGGACGGTGAAAAGTCTGTTATCGGCTGTTCATTGTGCGGTGCTTTTTTTTTAGGCGGTGGTGCCGGTGTTGACAGAGGCACCGTCATGGTGGCCATTGGTGGGGGATTCCACACAGGCCAATTCCACACAGAACACAACACACCAACGAACGGACCACACATGAGAAACCTCACACAACTCACTCAACTTCTTGGGTTTCTCCCTCGAAACGAACGAAACTAATGCACTCGGAAAAAGAAAAGCGAAAGGAGGCAGACAACATGATTCCCCCTCCCCATCTGCCACACCACACACACATGTAATTTTAAATACGTTTATTCTACATTTCATTATAAATAAAGTGGTCAAAGTAAAAGGACACACGGACGTAGTGTGCGTAGTGTTTACTTTGTACGAGCAATGCACCAATGCATGCATGCGGCACGGCGTAATGAATCCTCCGTGCGGTTTGGCCCTGCATGAGGCCACCGCCATCCATTTGTCTTCATTATGATCTATAGAGGCTGGAGGAAGAGGATCTGTTAAGGCCTGCGGCTGCGTGCCGTGCGTCTGTCTGTCTGTCTGTCTGTCTGTCTGTCTAACAGCTTTACTCCACCTGCGTGTTTGTCATGTCACTCACTCCGCCGCTGGGCGATATTAGCCGGCACAACACAGCCTTAATGGCTGCTTCAATAAAACTTCATTTTGTCAAGGCGTCAAGTACAGAAAGGGGCAGACAATAATGGCAGAGCTTATACGAGAGTTGTTACGATGAGGAGCTTATGTGTATTGTTTGTTTTGTGTGTCAGCATTTTTGCTTTATTGGAACTATAGTTAGTTACCTGACGAAATGCCACCTTCCTCAGAAAATGGCCCAGTCAGGCCTTGCTGCCACTGAGCTTTTTGCTCGGTCAAAAATATTCAATTTAATCTGGTTTGTAAGCAAAATGATCAAAAGAGCAATGTTGAAAGTCTTCTTTTTTCCTAGCACTTCAGAAGGCAACAAAATAAACTGCAAGCACCACAGAAAACAGAACCGGAGCAAGCATGACAAACTCCACCACGCTAACAAACTCGGACAGCCAAGCGGATTTTCCGGAGCCAATTACGGCAGAAAATCTTTTAACCCATTTTGACCTGAGATCAGATTCTAAAAATGTCTTGTACATCCTGACAGTTTTCTGAAAAAGCTATGTTTCTATGTCAGTCGTTCTTCGATTTTTCAAAAATAGCAGACCTACAAGCTTGTAGCGCGCCACTCGGTGGCGCGCTATGAGCTTGTAGATCTGCTATTTTTCAATAGCTAAAGCATAACATAATGCTAACACCAAAAGGGGTTCCCGCCAAAAATGGGTTAAGAAACAACCCCCCCCCCCCCCTCCCCTTCAGCTTAGTGCTGCATAACGAAACGAACCCAGAGAGAGCCAGGCAGCAGCACAGCTACACAGAGCTACAGGAATCACAAGCCTAGCAGCGTGTCACAGGCGGTTAACTGTTCAGCAATCTGATCAAAGTCTCAGGTGTTTATTCCCTTTGGTTTCCCCTCGTTCCATTCCCACAAGTCTTTACCCCCCCGAACATCAGACCTCCTCCTCCTCCTCCTCCAACCAGCCACCCACCCATCAGCTCCCAGGCAGGGACCACCGTGACCGCGCCCAAGGCGGGCCTGGCATGTGTTCTAACCACGAACACACCTCAATTATCCCCGAAACCCTCGTGAACAGCACTATTATTTCCCTAAAATCACCACTTCAAAACAGTCATCAGATGGGGAGGGTGAGGAGGGAGGGGGGGATTAGATTATCCTTAATTACCTAGCGGCCGACTACGGGCCACATCACAGGTGCGTAGGAGGGGGATACGCGGCGGGAGACAAGCGTTCATTTAGCTTCCCACTCGCTCGGCGCGACGGCCATTAAGTTTTACGCCACCGCTGCCGCCGCCGCCACCACCCCGGCCCACCGACTGCAGCACGGAGGACACAGGAGGAGAAACCACCGCCACCACCCCGGCCCACTGACTGCAGCACGGAGGACACAGACAGGTGCAGGAGGAGAAACCACCGCCGCCGCCACCACCCCGGCCCACCGGCTGCAGCACGGAGGACACAGGTGCAGGAGGAGAAACCAACGGGGTGCATTATGTAATGTTGTTCACACCGACCGGGGTTGAGAACAGAACAACAGTGCTTGTGGTTGGGAGTAGGGTTGGGATTCGTTAGGATTTTAACGGTTCCGGATCCTTCCCGGATCCCTCTTAACGGTTCCGGTTCCTAACGGTTCCCTTAACGGATCCTAATATTATTTTTTCCCCTTTTTTTCTGACATAAATTATGCTTATATTATAACTAACCTAACCAAGTACATAATAAACACAAATTCATTAATTCAATTATTGAAAATGCACTTTACAATTATGAGGTGGCACTATTATTTAAACTTCACCACCACCTCCAGCAGCAGCTAGCCACCACAACAATATAATTGTTGCAATTTGTACTGTATATTGCAATTTGTACATTGCAATAATGATATTGTTTTGGTGACTAATGTTGTCTTTAATGTTCAGATTAATTTTATATGAAGTACCCCTTACCCTAATGGAAACAAGCCATAGTGCTTTCTTGGATTATAAAATCCTCTTAGCAGACCTTGTATTGAACTGTCAGGCTACGTTCCTGTGCTTTTTTCTGCAAACTGTTTATAAAGTAATCAATCTATGGAGGTATATGCACCTAAAGGCTGGGCTCTCAACAGTCACGCGATTAATTTAGAGCCAAATCAAAAGCAGTTGAGTTGCTTATAAGTTGTAAAAATACGTGCAGACAAATTGATTTGGCTCTATAGTTAACGTGATTCATAAAATATCAGACAGAAAGACGTCGAGTCATTGGCGTTCTAAATTAACACCATTGACAACAGTTGTACAATACGCCTAATGAAAAGCTCTGTAGACGTTAGTTTTCTAGCCTGGGGAAAGTAAACCAGCCTTGCATCATCCTCGTCCCCCGTCGGCTGTGGTGGAGCTGCGGGGAGAGCGGGCACGGCTTTCCGCATGGCTCACAAACGCGATGTGCACTCGTGTAGGCATATTGATTTTGAGATGTTTCTCAATGTGGACGTGGTACAAGTTGCAACAACCTTTGCAACTATAGCATCAAATGTATTGCACTTTGCGTGCTCAGCCTCAGTCATTTCCCTCTCTGTTAATATAACCACACTTTGGAGATCTCTTCGACATACTGTCCCACTGTCCCACTCGCTCCGCGGCGGTCGCTGAATGCACAGACAGAACAGTGGGCGTATCCTCCCAGACCTCACTCACTCACGTAGGTGGGGTGACGTCACCCCAGGCTCTGCTTGCATGCAAGCAGACACAGCGGAGCTAAATGACGACTGATGAGAACCGTTTGTGGAACCGTTAATAAAAAAACGATGGAACCGGCTCCGGATCCGCAATGTCGGAACCGGGTCTGAAATGGACCCGGTTCCGAATCCCAACCCTAGTTGGGAGTGAGAGTGAGAGGAAAGGGGAGAGGGGGGGGGGGGGGGGGGGCCTTGTTGTTTTGTTTTGTTGTGTTGTGTTTTCAAAAGGGCAAGTTGGTCACAATGATGAATGACTACAGCTGAGAGCCAGGTAGGTAAGTTTATACGAAAAGGCCACACGCAAGCATGTATACGACACGCGCACTCACACGCATGCACGCAAACAGATGCGCTAGAAAAGGCCAGGGCTCGCACAGAAGCAAGTCATGGAGTAGACTGATCCAGCTTGCCCGGTTTGTGGTGGTCCTATCATGTATTCAGTTCATTAACGGTAGGGTTTTAAGACAAGTGGTTAATACAATAATTGACACAACTGGTGGTTGTGGTTGGTCTACCACTACCAGTGCCCAAAAGGTAGATCGCAATCTACCAGTAGATCGCAAAATCCAAGTGCATTAGTCTTATTATGTAATGTCCAAAGCTCCCTCAGGTACATAATATTTAAACTATTTTCAGCAATGGTATAATTTTTTTCCCCAGTTGTCGAGTTGGTCATTTTGAAAGTAGCTCTCAAATCAAAAAAAGTGTGAGCATCCCTGGCTCTACCTCTTATTGAGAAATCTACATCCTGTGGTTGAGGTAGAACTGGCTGATAAAAGCTATTGCATGAATATGAAGGTCAAAGTGCAAAAACCGTATGCGAAATATCCTCTCTGCCCAAACTGGCTTTCTGATAATGGCTCTACAGCAGTGGTTCTCAACCTCAGTCAGGGCCCACTTGAACATCTCAAACGTGTTGGCGGGCCGGCTGGGCCACTTAACAGCCGGCTGTCTGTCTGTCGCACGCAGGCCAGCGCAGGCCAGCTTGCAGATGTGCTCTTCCCCAGGTGCATAACGTACAGAATATAACGCAGGCTTCAGGGTGACTGTCAGACAGAGACGGACCAGACAGAAACTCACACACAGAGGCTGATAAGGCCAGGCGAGTCAACATGAAGCACCACAAAAACAAACGTTTATGACGCCTGTGTGTGTGTGTGTACAGTGCACGGAGCTGGGAGTATCCCATGCCTATAATTACACCCTGGTGGGAGGGAGGGGAGCTGATAACGCAGGTCAGACAGCGGAACAGGACAGCAGAGGAGCGGAGAGGACAGAGACACACACACACACACACACACACACACACACACACACACACACACACACACACACACACACACACACACACACACACACACACACACACACACACACACACACACACACACACACACACACACACACACACACACACACACACACACACACACACACACACACACACACACACGAAACGCATCGCCCACCAGTGTTGATTTTGTTCGACTAAAACTGACGAAAAATGTTCGTCGGCTACCTTTTTTTCTCTGACGAGAACAAAATTTAAACTAAGCTATCGTGACTAGATACATTGACGATGTATACATTGACGCCCTAAAAAATATTTTTTCCGACTATAGATTAAGGTCGACTAAAATCACATGATTTTTAATAGAATTCTATTCAAAAGACTGACTAAAACTAAATCAATATTTGCTGTAAAAATCAACACGGCAGGAGAGTGAGACCCACACTGAACACACCAAAAGGAAACGTCTCTCTCTCTCTCCCTCCCCCTCCTCTCTGACGCTGCTTTTTTCATTTCCTCTTTGATTCTTATCCAGTGTCCGTTCAAACACATTCGCACACACACAATCACAGAATCCATCTATACACAATAAACACAATACAGCCCCATACAATCTATGACCTCCACAAACACACACACACACACACACACAACGAGCGGATAGAAAGAGAAAACACCAGTGGTATATGTTCTGAAAGGCTAGTGGGACGTAGCCGTAGTCGTCACTGTTGCCAGGGGGACTGTACGTGATGTATGAAAAATGACACAAGACAATGTGGAGAACACGTCCGTCCACCACACGTGTGTCACATAGGCCTACAGTATGTATCTTGGGATACAGAATCTTGGGATCCACATACTGTAGAAAGCACATGGTTCCAATTATCTCACGCATCATCTTCATGTAAATGGTAAATGGTGCATTCATATAGCACCTGTATCGAAGGCGCTTTACGTGTGCACACTCACATTCATAAAATACACCGATGGCGGAGGAAACCATGCAAGGCACCAATTAAGCCTGCTCATCGGGAGCAATTAGGGGGTTCAGGAGTGTTGCTCAAGGACACTTCGACACAAACTCAGGGGGAGCCCGGGATCGAACTGGGAACCTTCTGGTTCCCAACCGGCAACTCTACCCCTGAGCCACCGCCGCCCCATGTGACCAGCAGCTTGTGTGGCATCTCTCGTCTATGACGTATTATTACGTATGACAGGTTTCAGTACAATCACAGCAACCCATATAGACTTTGTAACTAAGTTAAAATGTTTATGATTGTACGATGGAGTATGATATGATGTGGGGTATGCATGATTGGGGTACTTCTGTTGTGGCCTATAGTGGCAGCGTGCTTACAAAGTTTGCGCTGATCGCTCCAAGTTTAATTGCAATTATTTGAAATAATCACAATTATTTTGTCATAATCGTCATAATTGTAAAACTTTGTTCAAAAAAAAGCCACTTGTTCCAATGCCCCCCCTCCTCCTGTCTAAAATAGCTAAAATCGCTATAACAAAGTTGTCCTTTAAGCGTTAGTGGTCTAGGTTAATAATACACTCATACACACACACAATGCACACATATATCCATCTTTAGTGTTCTCCAAAGGGGCACAGGTTCAGGTTGGAGTGAATTCCCTGCATACATAACAGATTTCTTACCATCATACACTCCATCCAGAACATTAAGATCCTCAACAGCAGGTTTACTAACCACAAAAGGAAAAAAGAAACCACGAAAGAAAATAGGAGAGGCCGAATTCTCTTTTTATGCACCAAAATTATGGAACACAATTCCTCAGGAGGCCAACTCCACCAACATTTTCAAACTAAAACACACCTCTTCAGATTAGCCTTCTCCACCCTACCGTAGCACTTTATTGAGGCTTCCCATCATGTATTCTATTATTATTATTAATTATTTATTTATTTTCTTTAACAAATACCTTAAATGCTTGACCTTCTCATGCCTATTTTTATCTCGATGTCTGACTGTATGCACATTCACTGTCTTGTCTTGTCTTGCATTGTGTTTGATATAACCTATGACCTAACTGTAAAGCACTTGATGTATGTCCTGCCTGTGAAGCACTTTGAACTGCAACCCTGTATGAAAGGTGCTATATAAATAAAGCTTATTATTATTATTATTATTATTATTATATTATATTATATTATTCATGTGAACCAGCGCCAGCTATAGGTTGAGCTTCTCTCAGCTGGGAGGAGGTGGAGGAGGAGGAGGGCAGGGTGGCGTGCCTCTGGAAGTTTGCTGCTGTTGCATGAATAATAGATGAGGACCACGTAGTAGGATATGGTAGATTTATAGTGTATGCTTTGCTTTGAGGAGGAGATGTGCTCTCGTACTTCTGTTGTCTGTTGTGTTTCAAGGTTGAACACGGCAGCAGCTAGTCACGTACACCCTGTTCTAGACCACCGTTTCAAAGCAGCAACCATCGCAGGCAGCAAAACAATAGTTAACACCCTTTTTGGTGTTTTAAGCATAATGTTATACTTTAGCTGTTGAAAAATAGCAGATATACAAGCTCATAGCGTGGCACCAGATCTGCTATTTTCCTAAAATCTTGAAAATGTGGCGCAAATCTTTGAATATATATTATTTTCAGAGTGAACGTTTTTAACTCAAATCTTTGCTTCTAGGGGGGCGTCCCTGGAAAAACATATTTTCAGATGGGTGGTCCGCAGCCAAATACAGATATTTCTGGGGGTCCTTGACGTGAATAAAGTTGAGCACCACTGACATAGACACATAGGTTTTTCAGAAAACTGTCATGAATCTCATGATTCTTGGAAAGTTCATAATATGATTTGTTGTTTAAAGGGATAGTTCAGATTTTTTGAACTTAAGTTGTATGAAATACTTGCCATTAATATAGTGGTTGCAACTGTATTAATTGATTGCCCGAGTCCTGTGGTGGGAGTTCTGCTCTGGTTTTGGTGAAATATCAAGTAGTTCCGGTCATTTTGTGGGGGGCACTGGGGCCACGCAGTAAAAGTAAATGAATCCACAAAACTAACGTCATTTGTATTGTTGACCTATTTCTAAAATATTAGTGCAACTTCCGTTCTTTTTTTACCCCTCTATCACACAGAACTATGTTTTTTGTGTTCATATCACTACGCCCAAAAAATAGTTCCATGTGATAGAGGCATCAAAGTTGAACGAAAGTCGCGCTAATATTTTAGAAATAGGTCAACAATACAAATTACGTTCGTTTTGTGGATTAATTTACTTTTACTGCGTGGCCCCAGTGCCCCCCACAAAATGACCGGAACTACTTAATATTGACCAAAACCAGAGCAGAACTCCCACCATGGGACTCGGGCAATCAATTAATACAGTTGCAACCACTATATTAATGGCAAGTATTTCATACAACTTAAGTTAAAAAAAATCTGAACTATCCCTTTAACCTTGTTCTGTACAGCACTTTGGAACCCTGTTTTGAAAGGTGCTATAAAGTTCATTATCATTTGGAAGACATTTGCAGAATTTGGTCTCAGGTCTAAATAGGTTAACTAAATGTACAAAGACTGTAAAGCTGCTATTATCCGCAGCTTTTGTGTCTTACTTGGGGACGGAACCCGGGTCGTTCCCCCCAAAATCTCTATCCCCGTAGAGCAGTGGGTGGTAAAAATCATATTGTTTTGCTAATTATTTGGGGGCACACTAGCAACATCCTCACGGTCATGGTTGCTCTAAAATACTGATTGGTCCAAATACATTTGTATTCACAAAAAAAGAAAAGGTTTACAAGGATTGTGGCTTTACATTTTTTTACAATCCTAACTAGTAAACTTTTTGTGTTCATCATAATAGCTAGTCCATTCATTTGCATGACTGTATCACTGTTTAGCGACCGTCAGCTCATCGATTATCCCATTTTGACCTGAGATCAGATTCTAAAAATGTCTTCTACATCCTGATAGTTTTCTGAAAAAGCTATGTTTCTATGTCAGTCGTTCTTCGATTTTTCAAAAATAGCAGACCTACAAGCTCGTAGCGCGCCACTCGGTGGCGCGCTATGAGCTTGTAGATCTGCTATTTTTCAATAGCTAAAGCATAACATGATGCTAACACCAAAAGGGGTTCCCGCCCAAAATGGATTATTAGGACTATGATCAGTGCTATTATGATGCTAATTAGGACTAATTCATTAGGACTAATGTTCCCCAACACCGACAAGTGACAACATTCCTCCCTGGCTCAATGACTGTGGTCTTTTTAAGACCGTTGAGTGACAATTTAAGACCGGCTCCCTTTGTCTTTTTAAGTCTGTTGTAAGTAAATCAGTGTAAAAGCTTTTTAATTAAATTTAACATCAGCGCGGACACACTGACAGTGAAATGGGGAAGAGAAGATTCACAAGATTTCACAATAAAAACACAATATAATAAAATAATTGCGTAACTAGGCCAGATGAGCACTTTATCGGCTATTTGAAAATAGCCGATCTACAAGCTCACATGCAGCGAAGATCGCATTGTTTTAAAAAAAAATCACACCTGTGTGAACTGAGTGGTGCAATTCCCCCAAACCCCCCCCCCCCCCCCCCCTCTCTCTCTCTCTGTCTCTCATTAGCAGGCAACAGTGCAGCACTATCTCTCTCTCTCTGTGTTTCTGGCACAACAGCGCCACTTTTGCCCCTACTGGTACTCATAGTCACACACAGTCACATAGTCACATAGGTTAACACGGACATTGCTGTTCCTTGGAGTGGTTGCACCACTAAAAAAAAACCTCTTGAAATAATATATTTGGAACAGTTTTGAAACACAAATGCTCCCTTTTACAAAATATTTTCAGGAAAATGTTTGAGAACCACGTGGTTTAAATAATATATTTTAGTTTTTAATGAATCAAGCCTAAAAAATAAGCAAAACACAAACAAGGCCAAAAGAAAAAACGCAACCCAACCTGCATCTATCTATCGATTGCAACTTTACAGAAAAAGAAGCCCAAAGTCGCTTATAATAAGCAGACACATGGCAACACTGAAGGAGACTGAGGTTAGGGACGGGTTAGGGTTAGTAATGTCCAGCATACAGTGCATACGTTCACCCGTGACTACTGGGTTGGTCTTGCTGGATGCATGGGCCAACCCCTAGCATCTATGCATGTCAGAAGCAGTAGAGGGCTGATTTCACCCCCGTGCACATGAGGGAGGAAAGCCAAAGCAATGCAGGCTTTTCACTGACAGGTCACAGCGGGGCTGGGCGGCAGTGGCGGGAAACTCCTCCGGATCACGTCGGATGGTATGAACCTATTGTCTCTGGACCCCCGTTAACCTGCCGGTGAGCTGACCCCCTCCTCCCCTCCTTATCCTCCAGTGAATGGAGACTATAGGTCATTTTACTTTACAGGACTGCGAAGCCCTAACCATTCTGCTCAAAAGCTGACATTAGCATTTATATTATAGGGGTGACGGTCGCTTCCCTATTCAAGCCCATTACAGCAGCCACAGTTCTCAAAAAGCAGAAGCCTCTCTCAATTATTTATGTAATGCAGTCAGTCAGTGGTTTTCCAAACTTTCTAGCTGGAGACCCAAAGGGGAAATGTGATGTCTCCCCGGGATCCAACCCACTGAGCATTTTATAGGCTATTAGAAGTCTAAATTACCATCTAAAAATGGGTTATAAATGGTCTAAAAAACAGCAAATCAACGTCTAAGCTAAGCTTAAAAAAAACCTTTCATTTTTCGACCAGTTATAACCCATCTTTAGACGGACATCTTAGCCGACTATCGCAAGCTCACAGCCCACTGAGCAACTTCCATTGAAATGAATAGTGTGGGCTGTCCGCCCCCACTATTTTCACTACTTTCAGTGGGAAAGTAGTGAAAGTAACAGATCTACAAGCTCACAGCCCACTGAGCAACTTCCATTGAAATGAATAGTGTGGGCTGTCCGCCCCCACTATTTTCACTACTTTCAGTGGGAAAGTAGTGAAAGTAACAGATCTACAAGCTCACAGCCCACTGAGCAACTTCCATTGAAATGAATAGTGTGGGCGTGGGCTGTCCGCCCTCTAGTTTATATACAACTCTATGGGTACCGTAGGAGAGATAACAAGCCAACGATCAAAATAACAATATTATTCTACATTCTCTAATGATAATGAGTTCTCTGTAGACTTCTTGTAAATTAAGTAATGCAGACGTTTAACAATAATTTAACGCTTGAGCATGACCTTACGGAAATGATTAATTATCTATATCTTTCTGTAGCTCCAGACTACATCAAATGCTGGATATGTGATAACTTTCTCAAGCTAAATGAGGATAAGACTAAGTGGACTAAGTGGTCCACAGTTCTCTGTGGTGGTCCCCGGACCACTGGTTGAGAACCATGGGAGGCATGGACCTGCACGCCTCCCATGTTGTTAAGATAAGATTAGAATAGATAGGACTTCACTTGTAAATCAAGGGGAGTTCATGTTGTTAGAACAGACATAGTACAGAGACGGGGTAGACGTGAGATACAGAGTGGGATGTTATGACACAGGGAACATCATCGCTGTACATAGAAGCTGGTAAACTGATTGAATTAGGCCGAATTTGATACTTTGTTGTACAACAGTGCGACAGCGCAACAGTGGAAAATAAATCACACCCGTGTGAACTGAGTGGTGCAACTCCCCTCTCCCCTCTCCCAGGCAACAGTGCAGCACTATCTCTCTCTCTCCGTTTCTGGCACAACAGCGCCACTTTTGCCCCTACTGGTACTCATAGTCACATACATAGTCACATAGGTTAACACGGACATTGCTGTTCCTTGGAGTGGTTGCACCACTCAAAAATAGCTACAATCGCACAGCTTGTAGATCTACCATTTCTAACATTATCATGTAGGTTGAAAGTGGTTTACCAAAACTGTATATATGCCTACTGTGTATATATAAGAGACGAGAAGAGAAAATAAGTTGATATACTAATACAGCCTATACAGGGAGAGGGGTTCACCTAACATGCACCATATATTGTGACGCAGTTCCAACTGGGCTATGAACGGATGCACAGCATGCAGCCTACACAGAAGAGCAGCGCTGACACACAACAGCAAGACGTGTGAACTGCTGTGATAAAAGGCCAATGGAATACAACCACCCTAAGGACTACTAGCCATTGTGTTTCCTGTGTTACCGAGTAGACCTCTGACATTTGAGAGAACCACTGGTGGACATGGACCTGCATGACTGCACGTCATA
Source organism: Electrona antarctica (assembly GCF_951216825.1). Classification (NCBI taxonomy): domain Eukaryota; kingdom Metazoa; phylum Chordata; class Actinopteri; order Myctophiformes; family Myctophidae; genus Electrona; species Electrona antarctica. The sequence goes on from NC_136796.1 coordinate 6,343,742, forward strand.
TAAAGTTATAGTTAATGTCCTACTATTTGTCACATACGTTGCTGTATATGTGAGAGATTTGTTCTCCGCGTTTGAACCATCTCTTGGATGGTTGGTGAGCCACAGCCGTGCCACGCTCGGGAATCATGTGTAGTTGATCTAACCACGCCAATCCAACCCTTGATGCCGAGTGCGTGCCACGCTCGGGAATCATGTGTAGTTGATCTAACCCCGCCAGTCCAACCCTTGATGCCGAGTGCCAAGCAGGGTGCCACTCCAATGCACAGGGACACACATCCCTGGCCTGGCTGGCTGGGCCCGAGCACGGAAATAGCGTTTTTTCACCACCAAGTGTCACTGTTGCACAGTCTCTCACACATACATGTACAGATGCACACCACCACTCAGTTCAGACAGGTCTGATTTTTACAGTTTTTTGACCCGGCCAGGGATCGAACCCCGACCTCCCAGTTTCAAGGCGGACACTCAAACCACAAGGCCACTGAGATGGTGCCAATATAAACACTATCTGTACCGAGTAGACCTGACATATACAGCACTGTCTGCACACGTAAACAGAGCTGCTAACCTCTAAACACATTTGAAATCTGAGGCTTTTTGTATACTATTCTAAACAGAGTGGGGGAAAATGCTGCTAACCGTCCCAAAAGTGACTGCAAAATACTGAAACATGTATCTGCAATTTGTTTCAAAAAGCTTTATATGCCTACACTTGCCAACATGTGTCACAATGTGACAGCTCTGTTCAACACAATGCTGTGTCCCCTGGCTCCAACTGTACATATTACTTTCAACATGTTTCTTCCTTAAATTGTCCTTTAGCCTATCATGCTCTTTTGACACTTGCTTTGGCAATCCAAACTAATTTCCCTCATGCCAACAAACAAAGCTCATTTGAATTGAATGGACACAACCAACAGCAGACAGTGGTGGCTACTGTAGGCTACTGTTGCTGTGTTGAAGAGGAAACGGGAGGGGGGTATAGCCTACTATTCATCATTGTGCAGCAGCGTGGCCCCCAGGGGCCCCTTTAATCTGTACCATGTTTATTGAAAAACAAAACACGTGCGTCAAAGTGGCCTAATTAAAAGGGGGGTGGGTCCGTTTTAGTTTGAACTTGAAGAAGAGAGAGTTGTGGTGGTTGGAGAACAGAAAGCATTCAGCTGATGATGATTCACCAAAACGTCTCTTATAGTTTAATGCCTGCTAGTAAACTTTCAGATTGATGTACTGAGGCAGTATAACCACCAACCAAACGTCAACAATAGCCTCCATTGTAATAACATAAGAAACGCAATCTGGTTTTGTTGCGGCCAAACACGCCTTGATGTTGTGACTGTTGTCGGTTACTTTTGTATCAACTTTATTTACCCCAAAGTTACTTTACTGACGAGTTTAATTTTCTCTCTCTCTCTCCCCCAGCATGTGACAGGCTTGCATGCAGCACGAGACACCGACGTAAACAAGCAGCAGATGTAACTTAAAGTGCATTAAAAAAAATGCACCAGCGTTATTACATTGACTTTAAAAAGCCTTATTATGTCTGACAACTCAACTTGCACGCCAAGTTTTTCCCACTCGAACAAGAGGCGACATTGTTGTTGTTTCTTTTAACAATGGCGCAATAAGTAGCCCTACACATCAACTCCTCCAGTCCGTGAAGCTCGTCTCACACAGTAGTAAAAGATTGTTAAAAGTTAAAACACAAACTCACCTGTGAAACCAGAGGAATGAGCGTCTGCTCCACCGAGCGGGTCTTGATCTCCAGCCCGGAATCAAAGTTGGTGCCGCCGCACGGAGACGAAGCCATTCCCGCCGATTAATAATAACACTGCCTGAGCTCCAGAGTACTACAGACCACCAGACCAGACCAGACCCCCCGAGCCTCCTTCCTTCCACATGCACTGAATGCAACCAGAGAGAGAGAGTTGTGTTGTGTCTTTCTTCTCCTAAATCTCCACCTCCTCCACGCACAGACCAGCCCTCCTGCTGCACCTTGCTGCTGCTGCTGCTCGCCGTTCAGCCCTCTCCTGAACCCGTTCAGAGACTAGTGTTTTGTGTGTATGCTTCTTCTTCAGACTTCAGTCAGTTCTCTGTCTGTCTGGTGGGATCTGGGATGGAGGTGGTGGCGAGCTTTGGTCTTCCTTTTACTAGTTCTACCCCGCCGGAGTCGAGTGCCTCTGATTTCTGGAACAAGCACACACACACACAACACACACACACTCGGCGGGTTTTTTTTAATCCCCCCCTCCACTCTCCCTCTCTCTCGATCGCTCGCTGAGCCGGGGGCTGGGGCTCTGTGTGTGTGTGTGTGTGTGTGTGTGTGTGTGTGTGCGTGCGTGCATGCCTAGTGCCTGAGTTCCGTGCGTCTGCCTGGCTGCTTGCTAAATGTCCATGGAGTTTATTCAGCCACGGAGAGGAGGAGAGAGGACTGCAGCAGCGTGCGCACGCACGCACGCGCGCACGCACACACACACACGCCATTTAAAGATTGTCCACGGCAATTGACTTTAATGTGCTGCCTGTATAACATAACAATGGGCAGATAAATGACATTAGCTCCATGGTAATAATGTTATAGGGTACTTAATATTGTTACTTATGGGCCTATTTGAAATGACTAGTGCAGTGTAGTGTGGTTCTCAAAGTGCCTGGGCGGCCCACGGGCACACATTAGTTAATAGGCCTACCAGCATCAAAATCTATTTAACCACTGACTCTATTTGTACTTTGGGATATATTCAAAAATAGCCAATCTACAAGCTCACAACTATTACACTTTTAAAAAAAAATATATGGAAAAAAAGACACAAATGTTCTCTGCATGACTTATAGGCCTATAGGGCAGGGGTTCTCAACCCGTGGGTCGCGACCCCTCGGGGGGTCGCTATTTTTTGCAACTGAATGGCTAGAAAATGGAAATGAAGAGTTTACATATAGTACACATAGTACATGAACCTTCCCTAATGATTATATCTGGTTTCAGTATTTATTTATGGTGTATTGTCTCTATTATTAAGGTTATTGTAGCAGTCAATTTATATCGGGGGTCAGGAGGGGGTCCCGAGACATTGCCAAAGCATTTCCGGGGGTCCCCGGCCAAAAACGTTGAGAACCCCTGCTATAGGGTACTGCGCTGCAGCGCAGTACCCTATAGAAAATCAGAAAACGGGCAAATACAGAATCATTTGGGGGTCCTTCTATTCTATCTTGACATGAAAATGTTTAAGGACATCTTCTCTATAGATAAGAGTGGCATCCTGTGCCAGGTGGTTCTGAGCTGTAACTGTAAGCCCGGCTTTAGAGCAAAGGAATGCTTTCACAGAACTCTGGCGTGATCCTTTGAGTCCTGCATAAAGAGAATCCCACATCATTGCCAGGTACGCAACGTGCACGCACGCACGCACGCACGCGCACACACACACGCACACACACACACACACACGCTCCAGGGTGGAATGTGCATCAATCCTCCATGATCATACCCATAATGTCTGAAGCCCAGGCATCACATTTTCATGAGAGAGAGGGGGAGAAGTTTAGCTCTTCTGTTTACCAACGCCGTTTTTGCATGCACACAACGGACTTGGGTGGCAGTGGATAAAGGGGTAGAGTGGCCGGTACTAGAGCAGCCGGAGGGGAACCGGTCCGTGAGGTATCCCGGGCTGCCCATGCAGAGTTGGTCCTTGAGCAAGACTCTGATCTGAACCCCTATAATTGTAGCCTGGCTAATAAGCCAGAAGTCTGGCTTATTAGCCAGGCTAACTATAACTGCTCCCCATGTGCAGGTTGGTTCCTCGCATGGTTTCCGCCACCATCACTGTATGAATGTCATGAATGGCACTAATGCCCAATGTTCACACGTTCTGAATGCCCCCTGCTGACAGATTCAGTAGCACAGCTCGGGTTCTGTTCTTGAGAGATTAAAGGAGCATTCAGTGATTTGAGTGATTTGGAAAACCACCCAGTCCACCCGGTAACAAAATGTGCACATGCACGCTCTACAGTGGGGGGAAGTGCAACAGGCCAACAGCATGTGCACCAAGGCCCGCCCCCACTCGATCATGATTGGAGGAAGGCCTCTCTCATCCTGATTGGATGAAGGCTTTGCCACCCGCCACCAAAACTGAAACTAGGGTTTTTTGACCCCAGGGGCTCACTGGGGACAGGGAGGAACTCCTTATATGGTCAGCACACTCTATAGTAGGGAGGATTATCCAGAAAAAAAGAAAAAATAAGTGATATTTAGATTAAGTCAAATCACTGAATATACCTTTAAGTACAGCCACTGGCTGACACGTGAGTAGAGAGCAACATATATTATTACTAGCAGCCGGATGGAAGCAAAAATGAGTGAGGGGCACTCTAATCAATTATTGACCTTATACAAACCTTGAAACATACCTTAGTTACGTCACCAAGAATGGTGGTGCCTGATTGGCCAAGGGTTTCCACAGACATACCGACAGACGATTTGCTCAGACACACATGACGTGAATTCTCCATTCATTGTCAATGGCATTTAATTTGTATTCAGACAGAATCTACGCTATAGCTGTTTATAGGAGGGGCTAGTGCCCCTCAATAATACACGACTACAGCTTCTAAACACAGTATCATATATTTGGAACAGTGACGGCTTCTGTTGGATGCCTTTATTGGCAGCGGAAATTCACAGGGAAATGCCGAGTGTTAAATTAACTCAGAGAGAATGTACACACCTGCAGAAGTGGACCTAGAAGGGTCTATTTGTAGTATTGTACACTCTTAAAATGAACATTGAGGATTTTACAGTGGGGCTGGCATGGCATGTCTCTCAGTCAGCAGTAGCTTTGTCAGTGTGTGAGTGTGTGAGTGTGTGAGTGTGAGTGTGTGTGTGTGTGCGCGCTCGCTCGTGCATGTATGCTCAAGGTTCAAGGCTTTTTATTGTAGTATAGTTGCGAACGCAGTGAGCATTTACTATGAGACCCAGCAGATCACGTCTGTGTGTGTGTGTGTGTCTGTGTGTGTGTCTGTGTGTGTGTCACGCTGTAACACCACCCGCCCACCACCAGAGGGCGCAGCTGTATCACACACAAACATGCACGCACGCGCACACACACACACACACACACACGCACGCACGCACGCACGCACGCACGCACGCACGCACGCACGCACGCACGCACGCACGCACGCACACACACAAAAAACTTAACTTAAAAAAAAACTTAACTTAAAAAAAAAAATTAAAAAGGAAAAACGCACACACACAAAAAACTTAACTTAAAAAAAAACTTAACTTAAAAAAAAACTTAACTTAAAAAAAAAACTTAAAGGAAAAACGCACACACAAAAAACTTAACTTAAAAAAAAACTTAACTTAAAAAAAAAATTTAAAAAGGAAAAAACGCACACACACAAAAAACTTAACTTAAAAAAAAACTTAACTTAAAAAAAAAAACTTAAAAAGGAAAAACGCACACACAAAAAACTTAACTTAAAAAAAAATAACTTAAAAAAGAAACACGCACGCACGCACACATACACACACTAAAAAAATAACTTGAAAAAACATTTAATTTAAAAAAACTTAACTTAAAAAAACCCTTAAAAAGTACGTAATTTATTCTAATTGTTGTTATTGCAATTTACGAGCTGCGTTCGCTTCCCGCGTTTGCGCGTCTTACTTGTATTGTATAGTAAAATCCTTTGTAACTTCTGGTTCCAGATGTGTGTGTGTGTGTGTGTGTGTGTGTGTGTGTGTGTGTGCACGCACATGTGCGTGCGTGTTTTGTAATAACTCTGCAGTGCATTGCCCGCCACTCACAACCTTATAGTCTGTTTATTTAAAACCCCAGAGCTATGCTTTAGTTCGACCCTCCCTGTTTATATAACACACACACACACACACACACACACACACACACACACACACACACACACACACACACACACACACACACACACACACACACACACACACACACACACACACACACACACACACACACACACACACACACACACACACACACACACACACACACACACACACACACACACACACACACACACACTGTGAAGGCATGCAGCCAGTGTGTTCAGAAGTGGTGTAGTGTGCTGATGAATGAGTGGCTCTCCCCCATCATCAGATAGCAGCTCCCTTTCTCTTCCTCACAGCTCATGCTTATGAATCTGCTTTAAGGCTCAACGGTGCCTGTGGTTTCCTAATTCCTAGCTGGAGAAAACCTGTGTTGCTCCCAATGATCGTCCTCTTCGTGGGAGAAATGGGCTTTTAATCCAGTGTGTGTGTGTGTGCACGCGTGTGTGTGCTATTTATTGTCTTACTTTGTCACACTGACTACAGTGTCACACAGTAGTAAGAAAATTGTTTACGAACCATGTTTCCCAATGTATTTAAGTTGTCTTAAAGTGAGGTGTGTCTGTGGGTTTTGTAAATCTTGAAAAGTATAATGAAAAGTAAAGAGCTTGTTGTGAGTAAATAATAATTGATTCCACAGAGCATGCGTCTCATATAATTTCGCACATAGTCAGTCTCTCTGATACAGTATACGGTCATCATATCTGGATATCTAATATGTTTACGCAGATGAGTGTTTCGCCACTGAGAGTCAAGCATAACAACTTTATACATCCACGTATGATAACAGCATCCTAAGGTAAGCAAGGAATATCACCTCTAATACTAAGCATGTGTTGTATGGAGAATATAGGTTGCTACCTTCAGGAAGGAGATATGGTGTACCAGCATACAATAAGGTCAGACTAAAGAGGTCCTTTGTCCACCAGTCGACCTTGAGGCTTAATCAGGAGTCGTAGTAGCCACAGGATAATCTAAGCGGTGGATATTGCTATTGTCTTCATGTCTTTATGTATGTAAATTGTCTTGTTCTTTGTGTTATGTCAAATGTGTGTACGTATATGTGTTCTGCATACTTGGCTGCTGTGTCGCAAGACAAATTTCAGTGTGAACTGACAATAAAGTACTATCATATCATATCAATCATCACCCACATTGACTGGCTGCAAAAGTAGAGACAAAAACAACAAGTATATGTGCGTCCTCATTGGGAAGGACAGTAGCTGTTGTGTGTCCCCAGCAATGACACTTTGTTTTGCTTCATGTCACTGTCATTTGTTTTGGTATATTCAATATTTGCTCCTCCTCCGCCTCTAATCTCTTTTAGACAGATTGTGTTTTTGAATTTTGGTTTCCCCACGGAAAAACAAAACAAAAACATGCAAGATGCAAAGTATCCTCGCTCACCCGCGTGCACGGCAAGGGCATCAGTCATTAAATAAAACATAGCCTGGCTTTATACGTGAACATTGTGTGAATAGGTTTAGTTTAATAATAATAAACATTAAATAAACATTAAATAAAACATAGCCTGGCTGTACATGAACATTGTGTGAATAGGTATAAAACATAGCCTGGCTGTACGTGAACATTGTGTGAATAGGTATAAAACATAGCCTGGTTGTACGTGAACATTGTGTGAATAGGTATAAAACATAGCCTGGCTGTACGTGAACATTGTGTGAATAGGTTTTGTTTTCAGTGGTGGAATGTAAGCTAAGTGCATTTACTCAAGTACTGTACTTAAAGGAGCATTCAGTGATTTGGGTGATTTGGAAAACCACCCAGTCCGCCCCGGTAACAAAATGTGCACATGCACGCTCTACAGTGGGGGGAAGTGCAACAGGCCAACAGCATGTGCCCCACTCGATCATGATTGGAGGAAGGCCCCTCTCATCCTGATTGGATGAAGGCTTTGCCACCCGCCACCAAAACTGAAACTAGGGTTTTTTGACCCCAGGGGCTCACTGGGGACAGGGAGGAACTCCTTATATGGTCAGCACACTCTATAGTAGGGAGGATTATCCAGAAAAAAAGAAAAAACAAGTGATATTTGAATTAAGTCAAATCACTGAATATACCTTTAAGTCCAATTTTGAGGTGCCAGTATTTGTACTTTACTATGGTAATTCCCAATACTTTCACTTCTACTCTACATCTTGGATCCAAATATTGTACATTTATTTGAAAACTTTAGTTACATTGTACATTTTGATTATTATTCAGCCAAACACTTCAGCCAATGCCCTCAGGTCGGCGGGACCACCACAGGGGCCATGTCTCCCCACTAGGGGGAGACACAGGGCCAGGGGACCACCACCACAGACCATAGGGCCAGGGGACCACCACAGGGGGGCATGTCTCCCCACTAGGGGGAGACATGGTCAATCTAGCCAATCTACATTGTAGCTCACGTTGTGAGCTTGTAGACTGGCCATTTTAACTATTCAAAAATGTTTTGCAAAATAGTAAAAAAAGGCAAAGAAGTTTAGGGATAAGGGGTTTAGCGGTGACGAAAATGGAGCCCCTAGACTCTCAGACCCAAACTATTTTGTTGTCATTGGATCACTTGTATGGATGTTGGTACCATAGAGTTAATAGTTAAAGATCTATAAGGGTCCATTTGGTTACCAACTCTCCATCACTTAGCTGGGGACCACCTGGAACCCCCTCAAGGACCATTTTGAGGTGCCAGTATTTGTACTTTACTATGGTAATTCCCAATACTTTCACTTCTACTCTACATCTTGGATCCAAATATTGTACATTTATTTGAAAACTTTAGTTTCATTGTACATTTTGATTATTATTCAGCCAAACACTTCAGCCAATGCCCTCAGGTCGGCGGTACAGAGCAAAACTCACTAAAAGGGGCTCAGCTGGCTTTGTGCCCACCTCCATCAGACTTTTGAACGCCCAGGCTGAATCCCCCCCCCCCCCTTTTGGGCACCTGGCCTAACAGGGGGTTCTGTTAGGCCCCCTTTCCACCTGGATAGACTATAGTGAACACATACTGTAGATTGCATAGTCGTTTTTATAGTCTTTTTATATAGTAACTGTATGTATGTATGTATGTATGTATGTATGTATGTATGTATGTATGTTTCTTTGAAGTTGAAGCCCTATATACTTTTCGGCCATTTGAAAATACCAGATCTACAAGCTCGCAACGCATTGTGGGCCTTGTAAATTTACTTTAAAGTATACATTTTGACCAATTATTACGAATAGGCCTACTTTTACTCAAGTCAATTTTGAATTCTATATATCTGTATTTCTACATTGCAGTATTGACACAAAAAAATGAGTAATTTTCCACCACTGTAAATCAGGCTTCATTCTCCCCCGCTCTCTCTCTCTCTCTCAGTCTCTCTTTTTCCTGCCTGTCTGTGTCATGGTTTCCTTCTGGCTGTGTAAAGTGGACAGCTCCGGGGACAGGAATCACAGGGCAGAACGTATGAAGCAAGCTTGTGAAGAGAGGAGCTGCTGATTTAGCATGCGGTGACATGTGAAATCAGCATCATATTGCTACTACAGTAGATAAATGCAGTTTTTTAAAGCCAGGGTTGTTGTGGCCCCCCACATGCATCAGGCCCAAGGGCCAGGGGACCACCACAGGGGGCCATGTCTCCCCACTAGGGGGAGACACAGGGCCAGGGGACCACCACCACAGACCATAGGGCCAGGGGACCACCACAGGGGGCCATGTCTCCCCACTAGGGGGAGACACAGGGCCAGGGGACCACCACCACGGGCCAGGGAACCACCACAGGGGGCCATGTCTCCCCACTAGGGGGAGACACAGGGCCAGGGGACCACCACCACAGACCATAGGGCCAGGGGACCACTACAGGGGGCCATGTCTCGCCACTAGGGGGAGACATGGCCAAAGCATTTCCGGCGGTCCACGGCCAAAAACGTTGAGAACCCCTGATTTAAGCCAGTGGGTTTCAACCCTTTTCGTATCAAGGTCCATTATGTCTTTGGCATTTGAGCCGATGAGATCTAGGGCTCCATTTTCGTCACCGCTAAACCCCTTATCCCTAAACTTCTTTGCCTTTTTTTTTTTACTATTTTGAAAAACATTTTTGAATAGTTCAACTAGCCAATCTACATTGACACGTTGTGAGTTTGTAGACTGGCCATTTTAACTATTCAAAAATGTTTTGCAAAATAGTAAAAAAAGGCAAAGAAGTTTAGGGATAAGGGGTTTAGCGGTGACGAAAATGGAGCCCCTAGACTCTCAGATCCAAACTATTTTGTTGTCATTGGATCACTTGGATAAGATTTTGTCCACAATTCCATGCTGTATGGATGTTGGTACCATAGAGTTAAGAGTTAAAGATCTATAAGGGTCCATTTGGTTACCAACTCTCCATCATTTAGCTGGGGACCACCTGGAAGCGGTGAGGCAGCGGTGGCCGAACGGTTTGCGGAGCGGTCTTGATACCGGAAGGTCGCCAGTTCGTATCCCCGGACCGGCACGTTAAAATTACCACCGCTGAAGTGCCCTTGAGCAAGGCATTGAACCACTACCATGAAATGTTCTATGAGCAGGGCCTGGCTGTAAACAAGTATCTGATGCTTAGTCCAGTTACCCTGGGTAAATATAGTAACTTTGCTTTTTGCTTTGCCCCTCAAGGACCACTGGTTGAAAACCACTGATTTAAGCGGATCCATGTGAAACCAACAGCAAAAAGCGTGAGTTTCAGGGGGGAAACAATTGGCAGAACAACATGACAAGATCTCAAGGATCGTGGGCGGTCTTCCTCCAAAGTTTACGTTTCTTTCTTTATAGCTTCAGGGGACCGCTGTTCCCGTTTTGTATATTATGTTCAGCAGACGGACGGGCAGCACGACAGATTTCTGAAGCAGCCGTGAGCGTGAACCTGCTAACCCGATTACACAGCTGAATGCATTCCCAAAAAAAGAAGAGCACTCCAGATCATTAGCGCTTTGGGGGGGGGGGGGGCTATTACTATACCTCCGAGGAGCCCTGCGTTTGAACCCATTCCGTTACAATGGTGCAGTGACCCTGATGTGACTCTATGAAGAGGATGAGCGGGTGAGAACGTGGCACTGTGTTTTGGTGGGCTGTGGTGGTGGTGGTGGGTGGGTGGGTGTACCCCATCTGTTGGTGTGACCTCGACTAATTACACCTTAAAGGGCCACTTCACCCCTTTTGCAACCAGATCTTATTTTAATGATGTTTTGTTTGGGAGACAAGAAACACTTTCATGGGCTTTTTTATGTGGGTAATATGTTTTTTTTAATAGATATTTTAGTAGCCTATTTCAAAGTGTCCATGATGTCACTACAATTCCCACAATGCTTTGGTGCACTGTTCCTCCTTGTGGATTGGGGGAGGGCTGTCTTACTGAGACAACATGTAGTCCAGGAAGTAAGTGAGCCCAGTGTCCATGACGCGTCCCCGTTTTTACTACCCAGTTTCGCACCAGTGAGGGGAGGGAGGGGCTAGCCCACACCGTGCCCGCCGCAGTCAGCGCACACAGAAGTCAAGGCAGACGGCTGTGGAACGTGAACTTGTGAAGCACAACGTGTTGAAAGAAACACAAATAAAAACTTTGGTGTTGAAAGAAACTTCGAATTTCCATAGGAGTATCTTTTTATATTTGTCCAAGAAGATTGATTGATTGATTGATTGAAGAATTTATTAACAGTTTGCAGAATTACAGTACATTTCAAGCACAAACTCAATACAAAGGCTGTTAACTGTGAGTGGACGACCCAATTAAGCATTACACTTGTTTCCAACAGGGTCCACCATGTTCAAATCATCAAAACATTTAGAGACGTACAAATAGACACTTCTATAGACAGAACAGGAATTCATCAAAAAGGAGGTAAAAAGGGAAAATAAATATATACAGTGAGGGGAAAAAAGGGGGGGGCGGGGGGGGGATTCAGATTTTACGGGGGCCAGTTTCGAATTGCAGCCATCCGTAGGTGCCCTTTGAGAGCGGTTTTGAAGGAGTCAAGGGATTCGCATGTCTTAATGACAGTTGGTAGGGCGTTCCACATTTTGGTGGCATAGGAGCGAAAAGAATTTAGTCCCTTGTTTGTGCCGAATCTGGGTTGTACATGGTTCGTTGCACTCCCTCTGGTGTTGTGGGTGTGGACTTCGTTAACATTAAGGAAGTATCTAGACAGGTACATGGGTATCTTGGTGGTGTATCGAATCTTGTGGACCAGACCCATTGCAAGTTGCTGTACTCTGTCGTCGACCCTAAGCCATTCCAGCCTGTCGAAGTGGGCAGGGGTGAGGTGGGTTCGGGGGGCTAGATCAAGTAGGAGCCTGACCAGTTTGTTTTGGGAAGTCTGGAGCCTGGTTTTAAGGGCCTTTGAGGTGCTGTGGTACCAGGAGGTGCATGCATAGTCAAAGAAACCCTGTACAAGGGCTCCTGTTAAGGTCTTCAAGGTGTTTTTGTTGACCAGTGAGGAGATCCTGTAGAGGAATCTTGTTCTATGGTTGACTTTTTTGATTACGTTGGTGGCCATTTTATCACCGGAAAGATTAGCCTCCAGGATGGAACCTAGGTAGGTAATTTCATCTTTACGTGTGATAACATTGTCACCCACTCTAACCAAGAAGCCATTTGCCTTGCTGAGATTACTAATAGAGCCAAAGAGAATGGATTCAGTTTTTCCCAGGTGTAAAGATAGTTTGTTATCAGCGAGCCAGGTGCAGATTCTACCGAGTTCAGAGCTGAGGGCATTTTCAACCTGCAGTTTGTCCCTGTCCGAGACCAGCAGTGCTGAGTCATCTGCGAACAGGAACAAGTTGCAGTCACAGGCTGAAGTCATGTCGTTTACATATATTAGGAACAGTAGAGGCCCTAGTATGCTTCCTTGTGGAACGCCACAGCTCACTGGGAGGGGGGGGGACAGTGTTCCGTTCACTTCCACCATCTGTTCTCTCCCCTCCAGGTAGGATTGCATCCAGCTCACTGATGTGCTATCGAAACCAATTGCTTTTAGCTTGTTAACCAGTATGGAGTGGTTCACGGTGTCAAAAGCCTTTTGGAGGTCCAGCATGACCATGCCGCAGTATTTGCCAGCGTCCACCTCTTGTTTGATGTGGTCGCTTAAATAGAGAAGGCATGTGTCCGTGGAGTGGGATGTTCTGAAGCCAGATTGGAACTCGTACAATAATTTGTTAGTGGCAAGATACTTTTCAACCTGTTCATAGACTATTTTTTCCATCACTTTCGAGATGGAACTAAGAATAGAAATAGGGCGGTAGTTGCCGGGGTCTAATTTACTCCCTTTCTTGTGCAAGGGGGTTACTTTGGCCAGTTTGAAATCTTGGGGGACCTGTCCCTGTTTGATGGAGAGGTTTACTATGTGGGTGATGATTGGAGCTATAGAGATGGCTGAGTCTCTGAGAAATTTGGAGGGAATGTTGTCATGGCCTGTGGCCTTGTGGGGTTGGAGGGCACTCAGTTTCTTAATTATCTCATCAGTTGTTACCATAACTAGTTTAAAATCGTCTTTACAAACACCTAGGTTTTTGTAGAAGGTTGTAATGTGCTCTACACCAAAGAGCCCAGAGTGGGAGGGCAGTTTGTTAACCAGAGTTGTTGCTATGTTTGTAAAGAAGATATTCAAGTAGTTGGCCACATCAAGGTTGTCAGTGATGAGAGTGTTGTCAGATTTGATGTTTATGTTCGAAAATCTGGTTTTTAGTTTCTGACCATAGCTTAGTTGATTGTTTAGTAGCTTCCAGAGCTCATGAGGATTGTTTTTGTTTTCCTGAGCTTTATCATTAATGAAGTTACTTTTAGCTGATTTGGTCATGGCAGTTACACTGTTTCGTAGTTTGATTCGTTGTGTATTAAGGTTGTTCAAACGAGCTTGGCGAACACTGTCGAAGCGCTTGGCTAGCTTTGACTTGCATTTTAGAACTTCAGAGCATTTTTTGTCTCTGGCTTTCATTGCAGCCAGTATGTCCGAATTCATCCATGGTTCCGAGCGGGTTTTGCCCCTGGTGGTTCTCAAAGGAGCCATGTTGTTCAGTACTGATGTAAATTTGGTTTTGAAGCCAAGCCAAGCTTCTTCAACAAGTGTGCTTTTAAGCTCATCGGACCAATCCAGACTCTCCAATACTTGGTTAAAGACCTCACTAGAGTAGGTTTTGAGGTCCCTTGATATGACTGTTTTGTGGCAGCCGGTCTTAAGTTTTTGTATTTTGCGGGTACAGAATATCATAAAATGATCACTAAGCCCACATACAATAACCCCTTTCTTGGAGATTCTGGATTTGTCCGAGGACAGAATGAGATCAATGACAGTTTGAGTAGAATCACACACTCTAGTGGGTTGGGTAATTAGCTGACTGACACTATGTAGATCACAGAACTTACTGAATGACTTAAACACAGGTGCTTCCTTACGTTGCATGTCTGTATTGTAGTCGCCAATCAGGATTTTCTCTACACATTCCTCCTCAGCTAAGCACCCCTCAAGTATATCATAGAACCCATGTTGGTCAGGCGGTCTGTAGACGGTGCCCACTAATACTGATCTAGCCTTTTTGAAAATTAATTCAACCCACACAGTTTCAATTTCATCATGCTGTAAGTCAGTACGAGTAACATATTCAGTGTCTTTGTGAATATACATACACAGGCAGTTACTCGTTTACCTCAAATAATGTTTTCATTCTGGATTTTGACGATTCAACTAACTGTAACTAGGGCCGTCGCCTTGCCCCCCCGCCGCCCCTCCTTCCCCTTACTGGTGCGAAACGGGGTAGTAAAAACGGGGACGCGTCCGTGACATCATGGACACTTTGAAATACTAAAATATCTAAAAACACATATTACCCACATAAAAAAAGTGGTAAATGGTGCATTTATATAGCGCCTTTATCCAAGGCGCTTTACATAGATTACATTCACCCATTCACACACCGATGGTGGAAGAAACCATGCAAGGCACCAACCAGCACATCAGGAGCAATTTGGGGTTCAGTGTCTTGCTCAAGGACACTTCGACACTAACTCTGGGGGAGCCCAGGTTCGAACTGGCAACCTTGCGGTCTCCATCCAGCCACTCTACCCCTGAGCCACCGCCACCCCAAAAAAAAAAAAAACAGGGAAGTGTTTCTTGTCTCCCAAACATCATTAAAATAAGATCTGTTTGCAAAAGGGGTGAAGTGGCCCTTTAATATATTGAATGCGTTCAGTGCGGTCTCCTTGAAACTGTATTCAACCTGGCCTCCCTATATTATGGATATTGCCGCTACGCCCTACTTGATCATACTACACAAAAGCATCAAAAGGAGCAGATTAACAAGCTCGAATGGAGCTTGTAGATCTGCTAGTTTTGAATTTGATTCCTGAAAAGTAACAGTTTCGGACATTCCTCCAGAAGCAACGATTTGACTTAAAAAGGTTTGCTTTAAATGTAAAAATAAAGTTTACCAAAAAAAAGAAGAAAGTTTGCTTTAAAAAATATATACAGACAGGTGTATATATATAGGAGCTAGGCGTCCTCTATGTAAATGGATCTTTAACTTTTTATGTGACAGGAAACAGGTGGTCAAAATAGGTGATCTCGTCTCGCTGTCTAGGCTCCTAAACACTGGGGCCCCCCAAGGTTGTGTCCTTTCTCCACTATTGTACTCATTATATACTCATTTCTGTCAATCTCACTTTAGTACAGTTATGATGTATAAGTTTGCGGATGACACATCTTTAGTAGGTCTTATTACCAACGATGATGAATCCGACTACCGCAGAGCAGTAGAGGAGCTGGTGAGATGGTGTGAGAGTTACAACTTGATTCTAAACATCTCTAAAACCAAAGAGATGTTCATAGACTTTAGGAAGAAGATCTCGAGTCCCCTCCCCCCCTCTTCATCAATGGGGAAGAGGTAGAAAGAGTCTCCTCCTTCCGGTTCCTAGGGACCACCATCCATGAATCCTTATCATGGGATCTCAACACCAGTCTCATAATAAGCAAATCACACCAGCGTCTCTATTTCCTGCGGCAGCTTAAGAAGTTTAAAGTCAGCCAAGCAGCCATGACTCACTTCTATAGGGCCACTATTGAAAGTGTTCTTACCTTCTCCATGCTTGTCTGGTTTGGTCACACAACCTCTCAAGACAAATCGAAGCTGGAAAGAGTAGTACGTCACGCATCAAAAACTATTGGATGTAGCCTCCCTACACTTTCCTCACTCTATTCCACCAGAATAATTAGGAAGGCAAAAAAAATCATTGCACATTACCTCTTCAATCTCCTCCCATCAGGCAGGAGATATAGAAGCATCAAGAGCTCAACATCTCGCTTCAGAGAAAGCACTTACCTCGTAGCCATTAGACATCTGAACTAGATGTATGTATGTAGCAATATGCATATAGCACTTTAAAAACTGAATGTAATTCCCTATGCTGCTGGTTTTTGTATTGTATTGTCCTTTTTGTTTCTATGGTTGTCTCAACTTGTCTGTATATGTTGAGTATGAACCAAGACAAATTCCTATCAACTTGTTGACATGGCAAATAAATTCTTGAATCTATATATATATATATATATATATATATATATATATATATATATATATTCAACTATTTAAAATTATACTTAAAATTTTCACCGTTTTCCAACCAGGGAAACTCCCCCCTGTCAGGTGTACAGGAGCAACTTATACACTCAGGCATGAAGGAAGCATGAGTTCAAGTCCGTTGCTCTCCCCATGTCCCCCATATATGGGGACTAGGTTGGCGGAGGGTGTGCAGAGCCCAGGATCACATGATT
This sequence comes from Electrona antarctica, assembly GCF_951216825.1. Classification (NCBI taxonomy): domain Eukaryota; kingdom Metazoa; phylum Chordata; class Actinopteri; order Myctophiformes; family Myctophidae; genus Electrona; species Electrona antarctica. The sequence goes on from NC_136796.1 coordinate 6,360,390, forward strand.
AGATAATTGACACAAGGGTGAAAAATGGGTTACAAAATCGTGGGATAAAAAAAAAATCACCCCCGTGTGAACTGAGTGGTGTAAGGTCTTATATAGACTGATCAACTGTGGTCTGACGTAATGTCTGACGTAATGAAATCACACCCGTGTGAACTGGGTGACCATAGCAACCGTGCTCATTTTTTGAGCACAGACAGACAGACAGACACGTAAACTAACAAAGCCAGTTGTAGGAGTGGTTTACACCACTCAAAAATAATAATAATAATCACCGTTTTTCAAAAATCGTAGATCTACAAGCTCATATCGCGTCACTTTGTGCTGTGCTACGAGCTTGTAGATCTGCTACTGTATGTGTTAATGCAAGATGCATGCAGATGGATTCATATACATTATACATATACATTCTCAGAGTCTCAGAGTTGTTGAAATTAAAATGCTTGAGAACCACTACTACTGGGTCTAATTATGTCTGTCTGTCTGTCGTTCTGTCTGTGTTTTGTTGGACTCAGCCTCTGCCATGTTTTTACTTTGCCCTCTGCCACAGTGCCACGGTGCCAACCAGACGCCCCCGGGCGGGGACCCAGTCTGCTCTAATTGGGTCTGAGCAACACAAACGTGCAGCAGCCACATCATCATCAGCAGCAGAAGTGCCAAATGGACACAGACAGTGTCGAGCCTACTAATGTGGCTTGGTGTTATCCGCGTGGTTTTTTAGTGCATAATGAGTGGCGCACGCACACGCGCACACACGCACACACACACACACACACACACACACACACACACACACGCACACACACACACACACACACGTCTGAGAGCTTGTCTCGTGTCATCGAGGCGTGTCCGTGTGTGGTACAAGGAATTTGCGGACGCATGTGCAGATAATGCAAGCATGCATTCAATGACACAAACATACACTGTACATACGCAGACGCCACAGTCACAGAGGTGCATACTGTGCACACACACACGCACAGACTACGGAGTCATTATGCAGAATGTTTCATTATTAGATCCAGTGTTTGTTTTCGTCGACTAAAACTAAGACGAAAAATTTTCGTCGACTGCCTTTTTCCACTGACGAAAACTAAATGGAAACTAAATGAAAACTAAGCTATGATGACTAAAACTAAGACTAAATATGCTGACAATTTCGTCAACAAATAAAAACTAGACTAAAATGTTAGGAAGGGACTAGTGGACAAGAGATCCAGTATAAGTCATTTTACAATTAGTTGCATGCTGAAAATAGCAGATCTACAAGCCCACAACGCGTCGCAGCGTTGTGGGCGTCATTATGACGGCATCAAGGCCCGCCAAAACACATTTTAGTCGACTAAATCTACAGTTGATTTAGTCGACTAAAATCTTATGATATTTAGTCGACTAAAACTAGACTAACCCTAAAACATTCCGGGTGACTAAAATGTGACTAAACTAAATGAGTGCCTGAGCGTAGAGCACCGAGTGCCTGAGCGTAGAGCGGTAGATCGGTGCCTGAGCGTAGAGCACCCTGAGCGTAGAGCGGTAGATCGGTGCCTGAGCGTAGAGCACCGAGTGCCTGAGCGTAGAGCGGTAGATCGGTGCCTGAGCGTAGAGCGGTAGATCGGTGCCTGAGCGTAGAGCACCGAGTGCCTGAGCGTAGAGCGGTAGATCGGTGCCTGAGCGTAGAGCGGTAGATCGGTGCCTGAGCGTAGAGCGGTAGATCGGTGCCTGAGCGTAGAGCAGAGTCGAGGTGCCTGAGCGTAGAGCAGAGTCGAGGTGCCTGAGCGTAGAGCGGTAGATCGGTGCCTGAGCGTAGAGCGGTAGATCGGTGCCTGAGCGTAGAGCGGTAGATCGGTGCCTGAGCGTAGAGCGGTAGATCGGTGCCTGAGCGTAGAGCACCGAGTCCAGGTGAATATATATTCAGGTCTGAACTCAGCTTCAGGCTCATTAGGTCCACTGGCAGAGCCTGACCAGAGCCTTTTGTGGACAACTGACCGACTCAATGTGTGTGTATGAAGTTGGTGGCCTGGGCCATGGCTCAGTGGTCCAGGCACCTTGGCTGGTAATCCAGTCTGGCAGTGTGCCGTGGGTTCGACTCCCGATGGCCGGCCTTTACTGCATGTCCCCGTACACGTACAGAGACGGGTGCATTTATAGTAGGATGTCTAAAATGAATAAAATATCCTTCGAAATGAGCAGATTATTATATGAAGATTGAAGGTTGAAATGTGGTGAAGTAAAAAGTTGCAAAACCCTGTCCCACTTGTCCCACACAAGCGATACTTCTGTCCCTCAAATGTTGGTTGCATATCATTCTCTCTCTCTCAGCACTCCTCCTCCTGTCTCTCTTTACTGTACATTCTATGGCAGAAACAGGCACAAATAATTATTTAACAAAATGAAAATGACCAGATAAATGACCAATAGGCCTATCTCACAGCCCCCTTTCCACGCCCCCTTCCGGTAGCTAGTGGTGTCATTTAACATTAGGCATTTACACTTTTTTTCCTAATGTTAAATGTCAAAGACCGATAATAATATGAAGAAAACACAATGGTATAACAACTCAAATAAGTACCTTTACAAAACGGTAGTTTGTGGCTTGTGAAAATACCTCTTTTTCTGCGGTCTAAGGACCGCAGAAAAAATAACACCATTAGCTCCAAAAGGGGGTGTGGAAAGGGGGCGGGGAAATGCTGTGAGATAGGCCTATCTGGTTTGAATTCAAATTTAACCTGTAAAGTTTCCTGGTGTTGAGGCAATCCTAATATGTTGTCACCCTGATTGACTGGATCACAACCCAGTCATTCTGATCGGCTGTGACTTGAATCCTCAGACAGGCCGATGCAGAGCCGTGCTGCTTCCCCACATCTTCCATGACAAACCGCCCCATCTCCATGGACCCCAACAGATGGAACTTTTTACAACTTTTCACTCCATTCTCTGTTGTGACAGGCTCACTGCCAAGTTCCACCACTGCCGACTGCAGCCGGTCTTTTCCAGAGGACCCCGTTTTCACTGAGATTCCTGTCACCACAACGGGATCTTTAAAAACCACCGTCAGGTAATTTCCTTTGATTGGGGAATGACCCCAGAAGAATCCAGTTCCGGGATTCCAGGCCTCACTGGGGACGTGGTTCCGATAGAAGGACATGTCAGTGAAGACCTCTGCTGAGGGATTGGAGTCGGGCCACTCTTCAAAGTCCCTATCCTTTAATGCGTTGTAGTTGCCCCTAAAGGCGGAGAACGTTCCCATGTGCTGGAATAGCGAGGGCTTCAAGCGGATAGGCTCGTTCTGGGTCATCAACCTGTAGAAGTGAACCAGCAGCCAGTCACAGGGCATTTCTTGGTAGAAGACAAAGAGTAAGCGTGCCAACTGAGGGAGTTCGGCAGAACGGTACAGTTTTCCAATGTAGCCCAGTGTAGAGAACTCCAGCGTTGCCCACTTGACACCCTTTGCGTTTTGCTCCTGGACACGTTTGCCGATGGTAGACAGGAAGTTGTGCGCTGCGGCCACGTCATCCTCCAGCTGGAGGTAGTACTGGCTGAGACCGGCGCTGTAGTGAAGCAGGAAGGAGTAGTCTATGTTCTGCTTGGAGCGGAAAGACACCCGGTCGGCAGGATCATTATAGTTCCTCTTCAGTCTTGTCAGAGGGGGGTAATACTGCAGAGGAACATGTATCACCAGCAGCTGCCCCTGCTCTAGCTCTGAGGTGAACGCAGCTCTGATTTCCCGCACCGTTCCATCTCTCCAGAGGGAATCGAACTCCGGCAGCAGTAACACCACCACCATGGCGGAGCGTTCTTCCTGGGACGAATGGCTGAATATGGAGTGCAGGGTGTCGAGAAGATAGCTGCCGTTCATTCTTTTCACTGATGCTAAACCAATAGCTAGGAACCTGTGGTTTCCAGCTGGCACCCCAGCCAGGAGCTGATAAGAGATGTTGAAACCTCCCTGTTTGATCCAAGAATCCTCGCTGCTCAACGACATAGTGGACGGCCATGTCAAATCTGGCGATGCATTTGAGACCTTGTTGAGAATAGCCACTGCCACTAGAAACAAGACTCCCACAGTAACTGTTTGTTTCAAATGACACCGCATTTCCTTCACAGGCACTTCGCTAAGCAAGGTGTCTCGATTAAAAGTATGTGCGGAAAAGTCTTGAGATAGAGCTCCTCCGAACAGTAGATCAACGAGAATAATGGGTTGGTTAGTTAGGCTACGGTTCCTACCCACTTATAAGCTCATGTGGCACTAACATTATGCAAAGCTCAACCAATCACAGCGCAGAGCGACACACTTCCTCTGTGCGTGCATGCATTTGTGGGGGTGACCTCTAATAATACCGGCACCGCATTGGGCGCCGAGAAGCATCGAACCGGGCCTGCTGCCGTGCCACAGAGCTTTGTGCCGTGCTATGAGCTTGTAGATCTGCTATCTGTTTCAATCAGGTACATAGCAGATTCCTATACATTCTCAGAGTTGTGGGGGTTGTTGAAATGAAAACGTTTGAGAACCACTACTGGGTCTGATTACTTGCGCAAGCAGAGCGTGCAAGTAATGTTTTTTGTCCGGTGCTTCGATGCGTATGTCCCGTAGCAGTATATGACGATGAAGATACCAATGCCAGGGTATAACTGGCGTTCGATGGTGACGTAATGATGATATGTTTCAGTGTCGGGTGGATTAAAGATAATGCCCCTATGTATACATGTATGTAATCTGACACTACTGCCATATCAAGCACAAATTAATCATTATGTCATACGCTGCCACGGGACATACGCATCAAACGACCCAAGTAACCACGGCGGCGGTGGCTCAGGGTTAGAGTGCCTGGATGGTAACCGTAAGGTTGCCAGTTCGAACCCGGGCTCCCCCAGAGTTACTGTCGAAGTATAAACTGTCGAAGTGTCCTTGAGCAAGACACTGAACCCCTAATTGCTCCTGATGTGCTAGTTGGTGCCTTGCATGGTTTCCGCTGCCATCAGTGTATGAATGTGTGTGTGAATGGGTGAATGTAATGCACAATCTCTGTAAAGCGCCTTGGATAAAGGCGCTATATAAATGCACCATTTACCATTTAACCACAGTATACTGCTAATCAACTTACAAATTACATATATATATATATATGATATACAGGAATGTATCTAATATACATTTGAAAACATGTACCCAAACCAGGAAAGGGGACCCAAAGTCAACAGCTACTACGTCACTGACACAGTGCAACACACAGTGCAACACACTACAGTGACGTCAGAGACTTACCCTCCGCGTCGATCCACGGCTATCTCCTCATGTCGCGCAGCACACTGACACTCAACACCACCCCCGGAACAATTGTCATTGCACTGCCACTAAAGCCGGCTGCCTTCCACACTCACAAACAACATCAATATCAATAATAAACACAACAACGCCACAAGCACCGACACCCCCGCACGCACACACACACACGGGCCACGGAACACTGTTGCCAGGTCTATGCAAACAAGCCCAGAAAAAAATGCCATAACAAATGCCATTCAACACGCTACTTACACACACTACCACTCGCTTACAATACGCGGACCTGGCAACACTACATCCCCTCTCCCATTTGCTCAAAGCCAACCACGTGACCCACGAGAGCTTTTATGTTACTGCAACACCGGAAGTTACACGCTACACACACACACACATTAGAAGAACAACACGAACACAACACTACACACACACACACACACACACGGGCCACTGTTGCCAGGTCTATGAAAACAGGCCCAGAAACAAGCAAACAGACCCAGAAACAAAGCCTTTCACCACGCTACTTACACACACTACAACTCGCTTACAATTCACGACCCTGGCAACATTGTTCCCCGTCTTCCACAACACACACAGTCCCACACAGACACACACACACTGATTCGGACTTGGATGGACAGCGGCGCGATTACATACATACACCGTTTAATTCATGCAAACACGACAATTGCACCACCAGTTTCATTAATGTAAACACGACAATTGCGCGACCCGTTTAAGTCATGGAAACATGACAACTGCGACGCACCGAGGCGCATGGATTCTGTGTGTGTGTGTGTGTGCGTGCGGGGTGCCTCTGAATTGGAGTGTTTGTCAGTCAGCGATGCGATCCGTTGTTATTCAGCCAGGAAAACAATCTAAACATTATATACTAACGTCAGCATCGGGCAGATTAACACACACAAGCGTTATTAGTTGAGTTTTCTTATTGAAGTGCCTCTGAATTGTAACGGTGTGTTTATGTCAGTCAGCGATGCGATCCGTACCAGCACCATACGCACGGACTGGAGAGAGGCGAAGTGTTTCTCTCCCTTCGGCTCATGTAGCCCTCATTGTAACTACAAATATTGTTCCCGAACAAACAATGTGGGGTCACTGCAATCCGCAATCCAAAATATTGTAGCCCTACTATAATGCAGTCAAGGTCCCCCAAAAAATATACTACAGTATGTTCTGCTCCATTCTCAACATCTTTTGCTTTCCAAAAACAGTAATGTATTGTAAGTAAACAAAAACAGTAAAAAGCAGTTTCATGTCTGCTTATTTTCATTTACATTAATTTCCTTTGATGTGAAAATACAACAAATAATAATAATACCCATCCGTTACTACATGTCAAGGGCACAATACTGGAGTGGAGTCTGTCAAATCCCGCTATTTCCTTCTTCCCATTGCGCTGCCAACGGAACTAGGATTCGCCGCCCAAAGGGCGGCGAAATTCTAGTGATATACATACATATAGAGGAACTCCCTCTTTCAGATAGGCGTTTTTATTGCCTATGTGGTGAGTAACTTCATGGATCAATTTCAATACTTTTGCAGTAAAAGTAAAACTCGGGACAATTCATTTCATAAAGGGGACATCCTAAAGATATGAAAAAACTATGTCCAAATTTGTTCTACCCCGGGTAGGGGTATAGTCAACTTTTGGTTCCTGCACTAATCGATTTCATTGCCAATGGCAAAGCAAGCAGGTATGAAGCTTAATAATTGAACGGTGTTTTATCACACTCTGCTGGTGAACCTGATTATGACAGTCAGTTATATTTAACCTATCAACACACAGGCCACGTACCTGGCCACGCATTTTATGTATGTATTGATAATTGATTGAAAAAAGCACAGGGAACTGGGAAGTAGGTTACAGTCCAATACAAGGTCTGCTAGGAGGATTTAAAAACCAAGAAAGCCTATTGGCTTGTTTTACATTGGGTCTGTACTGTAGCCAGCCTATACTTTCGTTTGAAATGTAGGCTACCCATTCTGCATACTGTGTTTGAAATGACGGAATTGAATAAGGACTTTTAAAGACGTAGTGAAATACCTAACAAAGACAAAAAGGGATACATTTATTCAAAAGTCCATAAAAATCCAATTTGAATTACTTCCATTGAACGAAAATGTGACGACGTGTCGAGTCTTGCATGAATAAAAAATAATCTTGATTTCAGTCACCACTTACCTCATTTGTTTGACTCCCATCGCTCAATAATTTCCTCCAAACACAGCTGATGTTGATTACAGAACCATCAACACTACTCCGTTTATAATCTCATTCAAAGAAAGATGACAATCATGACATCCATACAGTGTACTAATTTTAAACGTAATCAGCACGCTAAAAGATGTATCAACTTTATAGGTTAAATAAAAATAGTGGCTCTGGTAGCTGCATGCTTTGCTGCAAGTCTGTCTCTCTGACTTGTAAAGTTTTGTAAACAAGCCTGAAGGTAGCTTTTGGTCCATAGCTCTGTTAACCTGACTCCGCCAGATGTAGGTGAGGGCATATATGAAAAAAAGGCACCTTACCCTAAAAAAATTGCAACAGAAGGTTTCTCAACTGTTTTGTGTAGTATTAGGTGTCCTTAATAACATACTAAAAGTTTACCAAAGTTTGACCATGCGAAAGGTGTTATTTTAGCATAATATGCATAATATGCCCATAACATCCTATATAAGGCAAAAAAGTCCAAATTTCATCATTCTTTAAGTAACATGTGACATATGAAACTAGGGTGTTTGCATGATTCTGAATCCATTCCAAGCATTAGTTTTGCACAAAAAACACTCCTTGGGCTAAATTAGGCCATATCCACTTGACCAAATGTGCTGACCTCATCACGTTTGTGTGGCCGTTTTCCTCCCAAGGAGTGTTTTTTGTGCAAAACTAATGCTTGGAATGGATTCAGAATCATGCAAACACCCTAGTTTCATATGTCACATGTTACTTAAAGAATGATGAAATTTGGACTTTTTTGCCTTATATAGGATGTTATGGGCATATTATGCATATTATGCTAAAATAACACCTTTCGCATGGTCAAACTTTGGTAAACTTTTAGTATGTTATTAAGGACACCTAATACTACACAAAACAGTTGAGAAACCTTCTGTTGCAATTTTTTTGGGGTCAAACCATAATTGCACCTGTCTAATGGGGCAGCAGAGAGTACACTGGACCCAGTGTACTCTCTGCTGCCCCATCTGGCGGAGTCAGGTTATAGCTCTGTAGCCTCTGTAGACATTTTTAAAGCGCAGCTCAAGACTCACTTCTACACACTTGCTTTTAATTGATCTTTTAATTTTTGTTATTCATGTCCTCACTGTATTGCATTACTGCTCTTGTTTTTTTGAATGTTTAATTTTTCCTCCAAAGCACTGAGCTGCATTTCATGTCATGAAAGGTGCTATACAAATACAGTTTTATTATTATTATTATTATTATAGCTCTAATGCCATCGCAAGAGCAGTAAGGCTATGTACCAGAGCTAGCCTGAAGGGATGTGACCATAGGGATGTGACGCTCTAGATTGGTTCAGAAACACACAGCCTTCCGTTTAATTTAGACTGAAACTTCAAAATAAAATGCCATGCCAATTAAAGCCATTGTGCATGTCACCATCCCTGTCACAGGGATGTCAGGCCCTCTCACACCCCTGGCCCTGTCATCTCTGTCACAGTTCTGGCAGAAGGGCCTGATGTGACAGCGCCTGACATCACTGTGACAGGCGGCAGGCCCTGTGACAGCAGGTCAGTTCATGGTCAATGTCATGCCCAATCTGACAACGTATTTCTGGTCAAGGGAACATTACACAATCAAGTAAACAAACAAACAAGGAAGGCGAGTTACAAGTTTTGGGATTTTTTTTATTACAGTTTTTTCTTTTAATAAATACAAACCCTTTTGCTGTTTTTTTAAATGCTTTACTCTAGCATTATTTAGTATTAGGCAGATGTGCACCTTTACAAAGCCATGTTATGTGCTCTTCTACAGAGCTGGCAAGTGTTGTTGTAGTGCAGTGCAAGTCAAAGAGGAGTAGCCTATAAGAGTGTGTGTGTCATGTCAATTATGAATGCTTGCCTTTCACTTATCCACCGTCGTATGACCATGTTTGTGCCAAAAAATCACCGCTCTACAAGCTCACAATATGCAGATTATGCGCCACAGCCCACATATCGTGACTATAGGGTTGGGATCCGGCGGAACGGATCGTTAAGCAATCGTTAAAAGCCTTAAGTATCCATCCCCAACCATAGTCGTTTGTGAGCGTTTGTGTAGAGCGCTAATTCTTTGGCATGCAACACCGTCATGCAGTATAAATTCTGAGAATCTGATAAAAAACGAAGAAGAAAATATAACATTTGTTCCATTGTACTTGATTGCATAGAAATAACTTTTTAAAAGAAAAGAAAAAATATATATGTTTTTGTTCTCATCTAAAAAGGTAGATAAAAGCATACAATGCAAAGCCATTAATTTCTTTTTTTTTTACGATGCATTTTTTGGTTAATGACATGAAGCATCACATTTGCTGGAATGTTCTAAAATATGAAACAAATCTACAATAATTTGATTCCATAAAAAGTCAACATAGCTGCGGCGTTAACTGATGAACATTAGAACTTCGAACTGAACTTCGAACATTGTTAGAATGGAAAAAAGAAATATACATATATAAATGTTCCAGAAGACTCTGCAAAGGGGACATTCAAAGTATCTCCCAAAAACAAACAGAGCCATTACAGGAATAGGACATGATGATACACTTCAATTCTGTTCCCTTAATTTCAAAGAGGAAAAGCAAATTTATGAAAGACAAAAACAAAACAAACCTTTGTTTATTCCAATACCTCCCTATATCTTTTTCTTTTTTTCTCCACGTCTACAAACCTACAAACCTCAATTCAGAACAAATGAGCGTTAATAATCATCGAGAAAAAACAAACAATTACAATGATAACAAAAACAAAAAAAAAGATAAAACAAGTAATTTACAGTCAACATACAGATACAGTATACCGTCTCTGTCGGGTGGAAACCTCATATGTCCAAAACTGTTACTTTTCAGGATTCAAATTAAAAGGTATATTCAGTGATTTGACTTAATTCAAATATCACTTATTTTTTTCTGGATAATCCTCCCTACTATAGAGTGTGCTGACCATATAAGGAGTTCCTCCCTGTCCCCAGTGAGCCCCTGGGGTCAAAAAACCCTAGTTTCAGTTTTGGTGGCGGGTGGCAAAGCCTTCATCCAATCACTATGAGAGGGGCCTTCCTCCAATCATGATCGAGTGGGGGCGGGCCTTGGTTCACATGCTGTTGGCCTGTTGCACTTCCCCCACTGTAGAGCGTGCATGTGCACATTTTGTTACCGGGGCGGACTGGGTGGTTTTCCAAATCACCCAAATCACTGAATGCTCCTTTAAAAAAAGTAGCAGATCGAAAGCTCCAAACACGTCGCGAACAAATCTGCTACTTTTGATGTTTTTGTGTGACGCTGCAGTGTCATCAAGTAGGGAGTTAATTTCCGAAAAAACGAAATAGTTAGAATATGGAGATAAGAACTTTCTGCCCGACAACGATATTTGAAAAAGCTGTGTCAACGTGATCCCCACTATGGACTATATGGGCACGGAGGGGTGGGGGGGGGGGGGGGGGGGGGGGGGTGTAGAGACAGAAGAAAATTATACAAGAGATTAAAACGAGATAAAATGTACAAGCTGGTGTACTTTGTTTTCTCTCTCTCTCTCAAAGCCACTGCTCTCTCCCACATTCTGTGTGTGTGTGTGTGTGTGTGTGTGTGTGTGTGTGTGTGTGTGTGTGTGTCTGTGCTGCGTGGCTGCTGCTAACTAACCAACTCACCTAACCGACCGTGACGGGAGCAAACGAGTTGAGCCCTTTATCTCCAGGATTCGTTTAGGGCCGACACCAACACACAAATTAAGGCCAATTGCTTAAGCACTTCAGTGCTATATTATACTTTGTTGTGCGATGGACAGCGGGCATAGCCGATCTATGAGCTTGTAGTTTTTTTTTTTTTTATTCTTTTTTTTAGATTTATGAAGCGTTTTTTAAAATAACAAACTACAACCGTCCCCAAACTATGGACTCGGGAGTTTAAAGCAGCGAATCCACTGAATGCTTAGGGTTTGATTGTTGACATACTATTCATATTTCTGACAGTGAAAAAACTGTTTCCTGTGTCTGCTGTTTTGACAAAAGAGACTTTAACCTCGTCTATCTCTTTGGCAACCGGGGTACTGTCTGCGTGTCCCTATTGCACTCCATAGTTTGAAAACCGAGCGTGTATTACGTGTTTTTTACGCGCATCGTCTCTCTCTCACGGCGCCTCCACTCAGGCCACATCTGCGTTCTTTCTACGTGCATCTTACAATGTGTGTGTTGGTGTGTCAGGAGTTAGAAGCAGCGCAGCCAAGACCCCCCGAGGGATATGTTTTCCTTTTTTCTTGTTTTGTTTTCCCAAAAAAGGTAACCAGGGTGTTTGTGTTGTGTGTGGTCGCGTGGGTAGGGGTGCTTGGTGAGTGGCGTGTGTTCCCCGCCACAGTGTCCCACTCGCGGACACCCTAACAGGACACCTCGGCGGACTTTGCCACGCTGCCCGTGGCGTCGTGCGTGTGGCTGCGGCTGCGGCCCTCGTTGGTGTGCGAGCGCGAGCGGTTGCCCTCGTTGGTGTGGGAGCGGGAGCGGTTGCCGTCGAAGGAGGCCATGCTGGAGCCGGAGGCCGTGCGCGAGCGCGCCAGTCTGGTCATGCTGGCCGAGGGCACTGCATGGGGAGGAAGAGGATGAAGAGCATGAGGTACTTGACCTATACTTGACTTGACCATGCAGACCCTGCCCTGGTTCTCGCGTTTGTTTTACTTCTTTTTTTTTTCTTGACTTGAAGGTTTCATGTGATTTAGATAAATTGTAAATGGTGCATTTTATATAGCGCCTTTATCCAAGGGGCTTTACATAGATTGTGCATTACATTCACCCATTCACACACATTCACATGGCGGGGGAAACCATGCAAGGCACCAACCTGCACACCGGGAGCAATTAGGGGTTCAGTGTCTTGCTCAAGGACACTTCGACACTAACTCTGGGGGAGCCCGGGATCGAACTGGGAACCTCATACGCCTATCAAAACCACCGTTCTGGTGAAGAAGTGACCACCAAATAGGTGGCCACCTCTTCACCTATATCTGGACTATGAATAGGGCTTTTAGTCCGGGGGGGCTGGAGTACTTAAATCTCACCACCAGGTGGCAGACAAACGTCTCTTTTCACACAGAGTGTGCTTGGTTACGTAACTGTTAAGGCCAAGTCACAGCCAAGTTTAAACACTCACACACATTCCTGGTAGAGGTCAAAGGTTAAGGGCATTGTCTACTGTCGTTTCTTAGCATACTCACTGTATCCCATGCCCTGAACGAAGTACTTGAACGCCTCTGTCAGCTTGGCAGGCTGCGGAAAGACAGAGAGAGAGAGAGATGGAGAGATTCAATGAGTGACACGAGGGACTGATTATGGTATTTGTTTACATATCACTTTGTGCTGGCTTCTCATTAAATAAGTGCGCCCCTGTGACAGCTGCCTCTCTTGTTAATGATGTGCTGCGAAGCAGGGCAGTGAATTAGAACAACACGCCAACTGTGGCTCACGTCTGTTGCCTACTTCCTAATGCTCTTAAGCGGTAGCCTTCTTACAGAACCTAACCCCCCCCCCCCCCCCCCCCCCCCCGGCTACCACTGATTATCTAGCCATTCCCCGGCCCGCTCTAAGACATTATCCACTTCAGCCCTTATTATATACAGTATATATATATATATACATATATCTCGTTGTTGTCTGTCAGAGACCTCTTATCTCCGTATTCAAACTTTTTTTTGTGTGTGCAAATGAAACGCCCCATACTAGTCCAGTAATAATGTAATTTGACCTCTAATTGCAAAAAAAACAAACTCAACTGATTTTGCATCTTCAATATATCCTGGCTAAATTTGGCCATAGCAACTTGCCAAATGTGCTGACATCATCACATTTTGGCAAGTTGCTATGGCCAAATTTAGCCCAATTAGTGTTTTTATGCAAAACTAATGATTGGAATGGATTCAGCATCATGAAAACCCCCTAGTTTGATATGTCACATGTTACTTAAAGCATAAGGAATTTAGAAAATATTGCCTTATAATAGGATGTCAATGGTGGCCATACTGTACAGGCCATTTTCAACACTTTCCCCTCAGACAATTCCAGGCAACTTTTTTTCTGTTATTCAGGATATATTGAAGATGCAAAATCAGCTGAGTTCGGTTTTTTTGCAATTAGTTAGAGGTTGATCCTGTATTTTCCATATTCTCCATATTCAAACTCAAAAGTAGCAGATCTGTTATTTATTTTTTAATTTCCTGAAAAGTAACTTACAGTAACAGTTTTGGCTGTTACTTTTGGAAATGTTTGGGATTTATTTGACTTTTTATTTAATTTTGTAATATATATTAATAATGTTTTGCTTATTTAATCTTTTATTGAAAATCTTCCCCTATAATGACAAAACGTCCAAAACTCATCTCTCTCATTCACACAATTAAAAATACATAATATGCACACCTGGTCAGTCTGGGGCAGTCCACCACAATCGGCCATCTAGGGGTGAAATGGAAAAACAAAAAACAGGTTATTAGCATATTATTTAGCATGTAAAACGACGGACACACGCCATTACCCCCCGTTTACGTTTAACCGGTCCCATTTGCTGGGCCTCCCAGACAGTTAACCCATTTTGTGCGGGAACCCCTTTTGGTGTTAGCATTATGTTATGCTTTAGCTATTGAAAAATAGCAGATCTACAAGCTCATAGTGCGCCACCGAGTGGCGCGCTACGAGCTTGTAGGTCTGCTATTTTTGAAAAATCGTGAAAATGCGGCACAAATCTTTGAAAATGTACAATTTACAATTTAGGCATTTAGCAGACGCTCTTAATCCAGAGCGATTTACATTAAGCAATAACAAAACAAATCACAAAAGCATGGCATACATCACATATATAAAAAGTAGTTATCATGACTCAAGCGTAAACTAAGAATGTAACAGTGGAGTATCTATGTGAACTATACATACTATACTATACTATATTATATATTATACATGTGTACTATAAAGTGCTATGACTACATACAAATGCAATTCTAGTGCTGTCTATGTAACAAGCTATAAGTCTGTTTAAAAATAAACATAAACAATAAACATATATTCTTTCAGAAGACTTATTTTTTTATTTCGACGTCAGGCCTGAATGGGTTAACCTGGATAAAGTGCACCTGCCGAGGCATAACAGGTGGCCCATTTGCGTGGGGTTGTTGTGAAACATTAAAAAGGGTGCCAGAGGCCAACGAAAGCAGGTCAACGGCACCAGATTGTGTCCTCAGAGGGCGCTGGCCAGTGCCTCGTCTGCTGCGAGCTCGTCCCATTCGGGGGTTAATGTGTCACCAGGTAAACGAATGCTGAGCCAACGGAATCTTATCCGATGCCAAGCTCACCGACCGATGCGGCTATTAATACACCCAAGTGAGCCCTAATGGTTCTGTCCTCACCTTGAGCAGTGTGGTCTTTGTTGGGTCCAGCTTGGTGTTGCACTCCACCTGTGGAAAAACAAGAGGAAAAGTGGTTTAAATCTCTAACTTATATAGATAAGTCAAAGACCCCCCCCCAGATTGATATGTATTTGGCTACGGACACCCCCCCCCCCCCCCCCCCCCCCCCCCCCCCCATCCGAAAAGGTTTAGTGCCAGCCAGGTGTCCCCAGAAGAGAGGATTCATGTCAAAAACAATTCAGGATTATTAATATCTATAATATCTAAAATAATCAGATTTTTCATAATCTATCAACAATAGCAGATCTACAAGCTTGTACATGCGCTTGTAGATCTGCTGTTTTTGAACAGCCAACATATAACATAGCAAACATGTTTTATTTGTTCCGTTTTGTTCTGTACCCGTTGCACACCCCTCCGTCCTGGAAGGGGGTCCCTAAAGTTTCCCAAAAGTTTCTAGCCTTTCTTTCCCCATAAGGGATCTTCTTGATTGACTATCAATTAGCATAATATGCATGAACTCAACTAGATAAATATAAGCCCTTTGGGACTGGGTACAATGAACTAAATTCAAGTTCAATTACTGTACGTTGAATGCAGATTGTTGCCATGACCAGTGTTTCTCAACCTCAAATATGCGTCGGAAAATGAATAGCGATGTAAAACATTCACGTTAAAGACGCTATCCTGACCAATTGGTCATGCAGTGTTGGGTGGGGTTACGGCCCTGGAAAACATGACATGGCATGTTGCTTTCTGTTCTCCACCTTCTAGGTCACGTTAAAGTGTTATCCTTGAAATAAATAACAAACCAAAAACACGTCTGACACATGTCAGCTGGGTTAGAGGATGATGAGAAGCACAACCTGGTTGGCGTTAATGATTTTCCTGCGTTGTGCAACATGCACACTTTTAACCACGTAAGCCCTATACACACCCCGTACTTCTTTGTGCAGTCTCTCGAATATAGACCGTTGATTCACACAATCCTCTAGCAACTGATGATTGCATGTGTATACTGTATGTACGATGAATAGCAGCCATTTCGGGAACTTGTTTTTTAATGCGTTGGTCTGTTGGCCCCCGTAAAATCTGAATCCCCCACCCACCCCTGTTTCCCCTCACTGTATATATTTCTTTTCCCTTTTTACCTCCTATGATGATTTCTTTTTGACTATATAGTTGTGATCTACAAGCTTATAGTGCGCCACCGAGTGGCGCACTACGAGCTTGTAGATCTGCTATTTTTGAAAAATCGAAGAACGACGGACATAGAAACATAGCTTTTTCAGACAACTGTCAGGATGTAGAAGACATTTTTAGAATCTGATCTCAGGTCAAAATGGGTTAATAAAATAGATTATAATTTTTTGCCTACGTTACGGAGTAAGTCATTAAGTAAATTGGCAGGTTTAATCCTTTCCTCGCTTTTGGTGAACTGATTAAGAAATATCATATAGTTTTGTTTTGGATCAGTTAAAAAATGTTCCTGAAAAACGTAAAAAAAATAAATGACATAGGCCATTAGTTTAAGAAGGTGACGATAATTGCAATGATTTAATCGTCAAGTAAAATGCCATAATCGTGACAACCCCCCTTAGAAATGCTCCCAAAGAGGGGCGTCGCCCCATGGGGGAGGGGCTGAACTCACCACAGCTTCCACGGCAGGAGAGCTGTCTCCAACCACCAGCAGGGACGTACACCTGCAAAACACACATTTATTTATGTCCACACAACGAAGATTCATACAAGGACAATTAGTACAGGTGCAGTAAGGTTACATTTACAACAGCGGTTCCCAAAGGGGGGTACCCGAAATAATTCCCAGATTTTCGTTTATCTACGTGGTCATTTCTGCCAAGTTGTTGTTCATTGTGTTTCTCCCATGTTTGCCTTGGGCCAATAGCTGACATGATTACTAAAACTACAACATCAGTCAACCTGTCGTGACCCCAAACAGTAACAGCAGGACGCATGCTGCAGAAACAACAAAAAGACTCAGGACACTTGAAAGGTTTCTGTGGCCGCTTCAGATTAGGGGGTACCTGGAAAAATGTCTACCCCAAAAGGGGTACCTGGTCCAAAAAAGTTTGGGAACCCCTGATTTACAAAACCATGGCACGTGTTTTTCATGGTACAATAGGAATATCACTCAGTACCCCATCTATGGGTGATAACTAGCAGCGTCTCCGCCATATGTGGCGGTTGCCAATTATAGCAGGAATACCACAATACTTTACCAGCCTCACCAGTTAGAAACACTGCCGCTGGTCAAACATTACGACCATGTGTGGTTTTGTCTTTCAAGTTGTCTTTTCAACTTGTCTTTTCAAGCTCATAGCACGCCACTCGGTGGCACTTGTAGGTCTGCTATTTTTGAAAAATCGAAGAACCACTGACATAGAAACATAGCTTTTTCAGAAAACTGTCAGGATGTAGAAGACATTTTTAGAATCTGATCTCAGGTCAACAACTTACTTGAGCGTTCTGACGTTAACGTTGCTTCCGGGGATGGGCCTCTCGATTTCCAGATCTCTCCGGCTGCGGAGAGGAATACAAAAGAAGGATGTGCCGTCAACTGGCTGTCCCGTGAGCTGAAGTTAGTGTGGCCGATGCTGTTCAATGGAGTGATATATGTCAACACAGCCGCTATGTTGGGCCCGGAAAGCTGTGACTCCCATTTCACGCAGGGTGTCAATTGACCTTATGCACACCACTGCCATCTTGCCAGCAATGTGCTAACTAGGTGCAACTTCCCATTGACGGCCCATTCATCCAAACAGAAAAGTCCTATCTGATGGTATTAAACAACGTCAAACTCACCAACATTGCAGCTGTACGAAAAGCTTGAATTATCCTCTTACAATCTGCAAAGTGTTTGTTTCATAAGAATCCACCGTAGGCATGTTATGAGCTACTTCCTCTCAAGGAATTCCTTGCAGATGATTATTTTAATCGTGTCAGAGTTTGGAAGCACTCGTTATCAGTAAGGCAACCTCCTGCTGCTTCTTGCATTATGTGCAAATTCAAAACAGGTGGTACGCGTGGGCTGTTGAGAACAGAAAAAAATCACCTGCAAGGAATTTCATGACAGAAAGGAGCTCATAACATGTCTACAGTGGATTTTTATGAAACAAACACACTGCAGATAGAAAGAGGATAATTCAAGCTTTTCGTACAGCTGCAATGTTAGTGAGTTTGACGTTGTTTTATACAATTAGATAGAACATTTCTGTTTAGAAGTTGCACCTAGTTAGCACCTTGCTGTCAAGATGGCAGCCGTGTGCATAAGGTCAATTGAAGCAGGAGGTCTTGACATAAATTAAAATCATCAATAACTCACAGAATCTTTAATTACACAACAGATCGTTTCGAGGAAGCAATCTGATTGGTTGAAACAGCCATCTAGCCGTGCTTCAAACGAGCATGATGGAAGTGGAACGCCTAATCAAAACAGTTTGTTGTTTCTGGATTGGTTTAGGTTTCTGGATTGGTTTAGGTCGTATGTCACTGGGAGAAGCTTCACCGTCAGCACCGGTGGCTTAATGTCATCCTCTGCCCCCCTCCCCTATGGGGTGCCCCAGGGCTCAATCCTTGGGCCCATTCTCTTTGCACTTTATTTACTCCCCCTAGGGTCGATTTTACGCAAACATGGTATGTCCTTCCATTTTTATGCTGACGACTCCCAAATCTACCTCCCCATCAAGCGAGACAGTACCACCCCTCCACGCCAACTCCTGGAATGTCTGGATGACATTAAAGCCTGGTTGGCCTTAAATTTTTTAAATTTGAATGAGAGCAAAACAGAAATTATAATTTTTAAACCCAGTCTTGCTGCAAATATGTCCAAAGTGGACCTCGGCCCCCTGGCACAATATATTAAACCCACCGTAACCAACCTTGGTGTAAGAATGGACAGTGACTTTTTAATGGATAAGCAGGTGAATTTAGTTTTAAAATCAGCTTTTTTCCAGCTCAGGATTTTATCTAAGGTGAAGCCTTTTTTAACTTTTTTAGATTTTGAAAAAGTCATACATGCTTTTATCACTACCCGCCTGGATTACTGCAATGCACTTTATGTTGGGGCTAGCCAGGGCTGCATTTATAGATTGCAACTAGTGCCTTCTGACAGGCACAAGAAGGCGTGACCACATTTCCCCCATTTTAGCTTCACTGCACTGGCTCCCTGTATGTTTTAGGATCAAGTTTAAGATTTTATTGTTTGTTTGTAAATCCCTTAATGGGCTAGCACCTCCCTATATTTCAGATCTTTTAAAATTGTATGTCCCAGAAAGATCATTGAGATCAGAAAACAAGTTTCTGCTGGAGGTCCCAAAGTCCAAACTGAGACTTAGGGGAGATCGTGCCTTTTCTATAGCTGCCCCTAAACTTTGGAATGAACTCCCCCTTTTAGTAAAACTGTCCCCCTCTATCCCTATTTTTAAATCCCGTCTTAAAACACTTTTTTATTCCCAAGCTTTTACCCCAGAGTGAGATATTAATTTTTATTTTTTGGTTTTATTGATTGTTTTGTTTTTCTCTATAATATGTTTTTGACGATTTTGTGCACTTTTATTTTTGTTATGTTATGTAAAGCACTTTGGTCAACTCTGTTGTTTTTAAATGTGCTATATAAATAAAGTTGGATTGGATTGGATTGGATTTCTTGGGACATCTGTGGTCATAGTGGCTACATCTGTCATTAAAAAAATAAGATTTTCTTTTGCGCGAATATCTTAGTTTAAGGGTAACTGTTGTTCTGCACTGCCTTTCAAATCCACAACCTTTGGTGTGTTTCTACTAGGCCGGGCAGGGGAGCTTTGGTGTGTTTCTACTATAGGCCGGGCAGGGGAGCGTTTGGTGTGTTTCTACTATAGGCCGGGCAGGGGAGCGTTTGGTGTGTTTCTACTATAGGCCGGGCAGGGGAGCGTTTGGTGTGTTTCTACTATAGGCCGGGCAGGGGAGCGTTTGGTGTGTTTCTACTATGCCGGGCAGGGGAGCGTTTGGTGTGTTTCTACTATAGGCCGGGTAGGGGAGCGTTTGGTGTGTTTCTACTAGGCCGGACAGGTGAGCGTTTGGTGTGTTTCTACTAGGCCGGACAGGGGAGCGTTTGGTGTGTTTCTACTAGGCCGGGCAGGGGAGCGTTTGGTGTGTTTCTACTATAGGCCGGGCAGGGGAGCGTTTGGTGTGTTTCTACTATAGGCCGGGCAGGGGAGCGTTTGGTGTGTTTCTACTATAGGCCGGGCAGGGGAGCTTTGGTGTGTTTCTACTAGGCCGGGCAGGGGAGCTTTGGTGTGTTTCTACTAGGCCGGGCAGGGGAGCGTTTGGTGTGTTTCTACTATGCCGGGCAGGGGAGCTTTGGTGTGTTTCTACTAGGCCGGGCAGGGGAGCGTTTGGTGTGTTTCTACTAGGCCGGACAGGGGGGCGTTTGGTGTGTTTCTACTAGGCCGGACAGGGGAGCATTTGGTGTGTTTCTACTAGGCCTGGGCAGGGGAGCGTTTGGTGTGTTTCTACTAGGCCGGACAGGGGAGCGTTTGGTGTGTTTCTACTAGGCCGGGCAGGGGAGCGTTTGGTGTGTTTCTACTAGGCCGGGCAGGGGAGCGTTTGGTGTGTTTCTACTAGGCCGGGCAGGGGAGCGTTTGGTGTGTTTCTACTAGGCCGGGCAGGGGAGCGTTTGGTGTGTTTCTACTAGGCCGGGCAGGGGAGCGTTTGGTGTGTTTCTACTAGGCCGGGCAGGGGAGCGTTTGGTGTGTTTCTACTAGGCCTGGGCAGGGGAGCGTTTGGTGTGTTTCTACTAGGCCGGACAGGGGAGCGTTTGGTGTGTTTCTACTAGGCCGGGCAGGGGAGCGTTTGGTGTGTTTCTACTAGGCCGGGCAGGGGAGCGTTTGGTGTGTTTCTACTAGGCCGGACAGGGGAGCGTTTGGTGTGTTTCTACTAGGCCGGACAGGGGAGCGTTTGGTGCGTTCTATACCTGCTGTAGGACTTGACAAAGAGCTGCAGGTTGAACTGGTTCATTCCGTTCAGAATGTGGTGGCGGTAGGTCAGGATCATGTCGGGGTTGTTCTGTTGTTCTTCCTGTTAAGACGTGGACAAAACAATGATAACAACAATGAGCTTTATTTATATAGTATGGCTTCATACACAGACATGCAGCTTAAAGTGCTGCACAATGCATGCAAAAGAAATCTAGAAACAGAAAAATCAAAGGCAACACAGACTACAAATCTAAAACAGATGAATACATAAGCAACATCAAGCTGCTGAACGATCTCATAAGATGTTGTTAAACGCGTTAAAAGTTAAAAAGGCGGGGTTCTTAAGTTCCACCGCGACCCAAAGGCCAGCAGGGCAACAGCCTCCTGCCCTGTGCGTGTGGCTGGCCTCTGCTAGACTGGATTACTAACAGTTGTACAGGATTATTGCATGTCCACCTGATGGGATTTAGGTAGAAATCTGCAAAAGTCTCACATGAAGTCCTAGTCTCTCTCTCTGAATGAACGTACCTTTCCAAAGAGGTGACTGATGATCATGTCAGGCAAAGCGTGGGCCCAGCCAGTCATCTGCAATGATGACATTCACACATGCACGTTAGACCATCATGCGGCATTCACAACACACACACATTTGATGATCATGAGGCATTTTTCTCTTTTTTAAAAAACAGAAGAAAGTCTTGATGAAGGTCCCGCAGAAGAATTATACGTTATACTACTATATTGTTTTTATGGTTATAACTTATATAGTACTTAACTCATTTACCGCCGACACCCCCATCTGGTGTCTGAATTGTGTACTTTAGGGCCGCCAGCCAGTCATTTAATATGGCGAGAACTTTAGTTTGAAAGCGGTTTCACTCGGAAGCAGAGAGTCAGATAGTCAATAATTGTAAATGTAACGGGTCCCACGATTGTTATTTAATTCACCCAAAACATACATTTGGGGGGGGGTTTCATCACACCGCAACCAGAGTGTTACGAGCGCATACAGTGAAGGGACTTTCTCTTTTTTTTTAAACCAACGCTGACCTTCAGGTTTGAACGCACCTTCAGTCCCCAAGCCTGCCTTTAGCCATACTGATAAGTAACGTGGATTCACTCTCGCTTCCTCCCCGATTGCCATGTTCGAACGTCACTCGATATCACTTCAAACCAAACGCGGGTGAAACAGCGCAGGCATTGTGGTGGTGGGGGGGGGGGGGGGTAGGTGGCAGACATGCAGCTGAAAGCCAGGCGACGCGCGGTTACGGATGGCCATGTCCTGTCTGAAGTAGTCAAGGCCAAGGACAATGTTACAATAGCCTACTGCATCGAATGTGATAAAATGAACAGCAGCATCGCCTCGATTATCTGTCGTGTGTGTGTGTGCGTGTCTCAGCCACACAGAGATGTATTTATGTGAGTCCCAGGAATACACAGACCCGCCCCAGGTAATGCTCCGCAGACCACTTGCCTAATAATATTAACTTTGTGCCCTTCCCAAGCTCATTCGTTTCCTAATTTGGTGTTCATATATTAGAACAGGTAAGGACTAGCATCTATAAATGCATCAAGTCTCTCTGTGTGTGTGTGTACGTCTGTAATCCACGTTTGAAACCGCCACAAAAGGCCTCTGCCCAGGCTCTGGACAGAGGCCCTAGATCTCCATATATGGAGCTGGGCCTATTCTGACATCACATGTTCTGACATCTGCATAGACTCCATATGTTCTGTACCTTGTGTGCTGCCCAGTCCATCCAGCCCTCAGCACATGGGTTGATGTTGATCAGCATGACACCGGTCACCATGGCAGGATAGTCCAACTATGACACACATTTAATATATTTGATTAATTCATTTATATTCAAATACAAACTTGTAAATAATCAAACTGTATATCGTTGCTGTCAGGCAGAATCCTCTTATCTCCATAATCTAACTTTTTGTGGGGTTTTTTTCTTTTCTGTAAATTATCGCCCAACTGCTGTGGTTTTCAACCAGTGGTCCTTGAGCTAAATGATGGAGTGTTGGAGTTGGACCCTTATTAGATCTTTAACTCTTGAGAATGCAAATAGACCCGTACGGGTCCATTTGGTTTCATTTTACTCTCTCAAGACGTTAAATTATTGTTAAACATCTGCATTACTTCAATTACAAGAAATATACACAATTAGAGAATGTAAAATAATTGTTATTTTGATCAACGTTTGCCAAAAGCATGGAATTGTAGACAAAATCTTATGCAACGACAAAAAGCATTCTTTAGTTTTGTGTCTGAGGGCAAAATCTTATGAAATGATGGTTTGTGACTCAAATGCCAAATAAATAATGGGCCTTGATATGAAAAGGGTTGAAAACCACTGCCCTACGTCACGCTATCTGCTACATTTGACGCTTTTGAATTTGAATCATGAAAAGTAACAGTTTTGGACGTCATTTATAGGGTTTCCACCCAACACGGAGAGATGATATGTATTTTCTAGTAATCTTAGCAAGGATGTGCTTCAACACGAATTACTCAGCCTAATATGCACGATATGAATGACACGGAAGGCTTCAAGAAACAGGGTCGAAAAGTTATGTCTTCGTCAGGTCCGTGTCAACAAAGCGGGTCTACCCACTGAGTTCAATGTTAGTGTTGAGCCCTGGCAAAACATTCCAGCAGGATAAAGCAATGGGGAGCATGACGAGGTCAAAGTCAGCCACTAAGTTATGCACACATTCAGTGACCTCTGATAATCCCACTTTGATTAAAGACCCTTAATTATTCAGCTTGATTGAGAAGTCATTATTTTTCACTCACAGCGAATCTGGTCAAAATGTAGGACCCAGCTCCACTGCCGATTCCAATGACACTCTTAATGCTGGGGTACACAGGGAATGAACAAAATAATAAGTCATTAATGACAGGATCCTCCTAGTAGGATGTGCAAAGGAATAACTAAAAAGCTATTTTAAAGTCTGAACCGTGAAAGCTATGCAAAGCTACAGCCAGTTCATTTACAATTTAGGACTCTTTTATCTAGCCTGGTTGACCACGTACTTCACGTACATTCAGAAAGGAATGAAATGTTTTCAAGGGTGAGTGGTTAACCAGGCTAGCTTTTATCCAGAGCAACTTACAATAAGCAAATCAAATTAGATACAACGTAGTGCCTCAATAAACTCAGTCTAAAACAATATACTATCAAAAAATAATAATCTGTACATTTAAACTATAGGATAGGAGGACAATTTACAATTTACAATTTAGGCATTTAGCAGAACTTAGCAGAAATTAAGCAAGAACAAAAAGCATGGGAATACATCACATATATAAACAGCATTTATCAAGAAACATGCGTAAGCTAAGAACGTAACTAGAACATATCTATATATAATGACACTATACATATAAGCTATACATATATATTATACTATGCTGTACTGTTATTGTGCTGTCTACATGACATGCTATAAGTCTGTTTCAAATGCTATCTAAGTCTAAAAAAGTGCTGTCTAAGGGGGTAGGGTAAGTGCTATGGGCCATGGTGGAGTCTGAAAAGGTGGGTTTTCAAACTACAGGACACCAGGCAAACAATGAACCCGGCATCTGTCCAAATAACATGCCATCCAAATTACATTTGAACCTTTTGCACAAGTCTGCATGCACGGTGGTCAAGACTAGATCTAGTTGAGCCTGTGCTACAGGCTCAACCTTTGCTTTTATGACATTTCTGAGACCATTCATGTTCTTTAATCTTAAACTAACTAATATAATAATAATAATAATCTTAAAATAACTACAGTATAACTAATAACCAAGAATATAAGATCTACAAGCAGAAGACATGTTGCTCACTTCTCTATGGAATCCAAATTAATGACGCGACTGAGAACTTTAAATTCATGAGTTAATGTCAGGGCAAACCTACCCAAAATGCTTCAGGACATGGGGAAGGGTCTCGGAAACCTGGTCCATAGATGGGTACTCATATCTGGAAGGAGGGGGACAAAATAATACATATTCAGAGACAAGAAATAATACATATTCAGAAACACAGAGAGAAATGTAATCCGTCGCCAAGGGTCTATATCAGCGTTTCCCAAACAGTGGGTTGTTGTTCCAACATTTTTCAAAAGTACTTCATAAATAAAATGAAAATAATTCCATAATTGAAAAAAAATAATAACAAAGTTAGGAAGTAGTGAAAATAGTAGATCTACAAGCTCACAAAGCGGTCCGAAGCAACCCGTTGTGAGCTTGTAGATCTGCTATTTTCAGTGGTTTGGGTCGCTGGCAAACAAGTCATTTCTCTTTTGGGTCTTGAGCTAAAAAGAACGTTTGGGAACCACTGTTCCTTATGGTCCAATATTGGCCAGGTGTAGCAGGCCTTTGTCCCAGTGGCATGGAAACAAAGTTCTGCCATCACAGCAGCACTCATTGAGACAATGAGAAAGTACTTTATCGTCTGTGCCCTTGCCAGTGGGCAAAGTGTGACTCAAGTGTTGATTTTGATGGCAAATTTTGATTGAGTTCTAGTCATAGTCTTTTGAATAACATTCCATTTTAGTCTAGTAGCCAGCCCATAGAGCCCCATTGTGAACCCGGACATGTTGAGTACAAGGTTTTATGTTAGAAATGTTTAGTATGGATCCCCAGCATGTAGAAACTGCCGGATGCTGCATAACTTGCATATGTTGAGCAATTTTCATAATTGGCATAATATGTGACCATACCATTAACAACCTATAGAAGGCAAAATATTCAAAATGTAATCATGCTTTATGTAGCATGTGCCATGTCAAACTAGGGGGTTTTCATGATGCTGAATCCATTCCAAGCATTAGTTTTGCAAAAAAACACTCATTGGGCTAAAAACGGCCAATGCCGTCATCACAAATTGATGATGTCAGCACATTTGGGCAAGTGGGCATGGCCGTTTTAAGCCCAATGAGTGGAAACTAACTGGAAACTAAATGAAAACTAAAGACAAAATATATTGACAATTTCGTCAACAAATAAAAACTAGACTAAAATGTTAGGAAGGGACTAGTGGACCAAGATCCAGTGTAAGTGAAAGACACAAGTAATTTTACACTTGGTTGCATGCTGAAAATAGCCGATCTACAAGCTTGTAGATCGGCTAATTTCAGCAATTGTAAAATTAGCCATTACGATGCCATCAAGGCCCGCCAAAATATATTTAGTCTCTAGACTAAAATCTTGTGATATTTTGTTGACTAAAAGACGCTCATCCGTCACTCCACACAAAAAAATCCTTCAAAATAAGGGTCTTCACTGAGAAAAAAACTAACTAAAACACTGAGTGGCGGAAGAATGAATGAATGAATGAATGAATGAATGAATGAATGAATACCCAGCAGTGAATGTGTTAAAATGTTTGGAAAAAATATAAAACTTTCTGGGCATCAAAAAGGCCACTCAAAACAAAAGGCAGCATGAAAAACATTAGGCTTACCGTATGTACTGTATCCCAGCATGCATCAATCCATCCCCTCCACCCCCCCACCCCCCTCTCCTCTCATCCCCCAGGGATCATCACCCAGTGATTATTCACCTGTTTACCTTCTTGAGAGCATAAGCCTCAGCATTAGCTTAGCTTAGCCTACATTATATCTCATCCGTTGTATTACTTAATGTTTGTGTGCGTGCGTGTGTGTGTGCGTCGGTGTGTCTCTCTCACCCGGTGGAGAAGGTGCTGGCGCCCTCCTGCTGGCCAGGCGCGTCCACGTGGCAGACGGCAAAGTGCTGCATGATCTCCTGCATGTCCTCGTGGCCGAAAAAGGCTTCCCAGCACGTCTTGTCTGGAAACAAACAAAATGGGAAATTAAGCCGTTTAGACCCGAGGAGTTTAGACTGCTGTGTCATCGTCGTAGCTTTTAAACACTTTAACCATTATTTTAAACTTTTAGATAAATATAGCAGATCTACAAGCTCATAACGCAAGCTACGAGCTTATCCCCCCCCCATCCCTTGCTCATCCTTTTATCCATCCCTTTCATCCTTTTTAACCTAGCACTGATCTTGTACTTGTTTTGCTTGTACTTGTTTTGTTTGTTTCTTAGTCTTTTATGTAAAGCGCTTTGGGTATTTAGAAAAGCGCTATATACATTTGAGCTGCTTATATATATATATATATATATATATATATATATATATATATATATATTCTTTCACCGCAAACATTTTTAACTCATATTTGCTTATGGGGGTCCCTGGAACAACATATTTTCAACTGGAGGTCGGTGGCCAATTACATATAATTTTTGGAAATAGTTTGAGAACCACTGACATAGAAACATAGATTTTTCAGAAAACTGTCATGATTTAGATTAGAAGACTGTAGAATCTGGTCTAAAAAAGGAAGGAAGTTCAAGACGGGAATAGCAAGACTCGCCATCTCCGGGTTACTTCCTGTAACTGTGTGAAGTGGACGGACGTCTTTTTTTAGGAGACGGGAAGCAGGTTGGAGTAGTCCATTCATTCCAACCGGAGAGTGAACGTGAACACAGCTTCTTTTAAGCCCTAACAACACCAAAGGGTCGAGTTTTTAGCGTTGTCCCTGCGGTGTGAAATGTCCTGTTGCACGTTGACGCGCATTGACGCGCGTCGTCCTTAGTGATTCAACGCATGGAATCCAATGGCCCAAACCACACCAAAGAGTCGAGACGGTTTTAGCGTCAACTCCTTGCAACCGTTTGGACCCAAGGAGTTGCATGGTGACCCTTTGGTGTGGTTAGTGCTTTAGTCTTCACTGAACTAAATATTGGATCCGATCGTCACAAGCCACACAATATTCCCAAGATTCCCATACTACAGGAAAAATTACTTAATTATCAACCTTTCTCTGTCCCAGCAGAGATCACACTCTCGCTGGGATCTAGCACCAGTAACCATAGGACATTCGTGAGATTTGACGCCTGCCGCCCCAAATAAAACTTTTTTTTCTTATCGATTACTCACCCCATGGAGAGTTGAAGTCATGGATATTTAGTTTGTTTTTTGTTGTCTCATTCCCAAAGCCAATAATTCGATGACCAGCTCCCTATGCTCCCTATGGAGCCGCAAAGGAGACTCTTTGTGTCTCCATATGGAACCACTGCTGCTCATCAAATTATTGTCTTAGGAATGCGACAAAAACAAAAAAATATGCATGAATTCAAGTTTCCATGCGTGTAATAGTGGGGGAATAAATCACACTCATGTGAAGTGAGGGGCGCTCTTATCATCATACATCACATTCCGTGCTCAGCCAATCAGATGAGCACATTCCGTGCTCTAACTGACAGACAGGCACACATACAGTAGGACGCAAGCACATTGTCGCATCAATAAACGCCTAGTCCAGGCGTCTCTTCTTGGGTTTTTTAACAGCTGGAGGATGGAAATGGCGCTCGCGCACTACAAGTTGAAGCCGCGCGCGAGCGTCATTTCCCTCCACCAGCTGTTTAAAAACCAGGAAGAGACGCCTGGTCTAGGCGCTTTTTGCCGCCTCTGTGCTTGTACCCACACACACAAAGCTGTGCATAGGAGGGGCTAGTATGTGCGTGCGTGTGTGCGTGCGTGCGTGCGTGCGTGCGTGCGTGCGTGCGTGCGATATGTAAAGCACAGACCAATGACAATTTAATTGTCTCCACCAGGCCGAAGGGCATGGGGAGAGAGTATGTTTTGCCCTCCGTCCGTGTGTGTGTCCGTCCGTCCGTCCGTCCGTTAACAGCTAACCCGGTAGATGCCAAACTTTGCACACACACTCCCTGGATGCCAACAATGAACCTCTGCCCCACATTTGTTAGGCAGATTTTCATAACTGCACCGATCTGCATGAAACGTTGTATGCACACTCCCTAGAGGCCAAGAAAAAACCTTTGACCTGCATTTTTCAAATCTGCCTTATATAGCGCCACCAGGAGGCCGACTTTGGTAAAAAAGCTTTTTTTGTTATTACTCCTTCAGATTCTATCCAAAAATCCCGCAAATCGTTACACAGCATCTCTATAGTCAAGTTCTCAAGATGGATCTATCCAATATTTCACATTACATCCTAATTGCCTAACATTGGCTTCCAAAGTTTGCAGGATTGGCCCGTGTTGAACAAAAAGCCTCAAATCATGAATGCAGCATGCAATATACGTGAAATCTTTCACGCAGTTTCCTACTAGGCTAGGAGGAATATATCTCAGTGCCCACCCTTTTCACATTGGCCTGTTATAGCGCCATCAACAGTTGGATTTTTGCAACACACACTTTTGGAACAAAATGCCTCAAATCATCCAATTGCCATCAAAGGCCTATTGGCCTATTATAGCGCCACCAGGAGGCCACAATAACCTGAGACCTGTGCCCAGAGGGGCACTTTTTCTAGTTTGAACATGGTTCTTTAAAAGTCCAATCCTATCTGTACAAGTGTACGGTAGAGCATGGTGATGCAACCAACACCGGTGCAGTGACCACCACTTGTTGATAAGAGGTATTGATTCAAAGCTCAATATAACCTCTGTCCAAATGAGCTTTTGGTTCTAATCAACAGGCGCACGTGCAGGGGACCCGGGGTTTCAATCTGGCATCGTAGTAGCCTACTATATGGTTGCATTTATGGTCAGCTTAGTTTTAATATAATATCACACACAGTGGAGAGCTGAAGGGGATTGTTTAGAGCACACAGAGGCTAATGAATTTAGGCAACAGACAATAATGAACAACACTAATAATAACAAACTTAGTTTCATAGGCCACAAAACATAAATATACATTACTAATTTTTGTGTTATACGATGACTCAAATTAAGTCTATAAAGCGTGCACATATGATGTCATATAGTTTGTCAGTGAACTGTCTTTCATATATATATTTAAAAAAATAATTTATTCCAATCATTAAAAAAAACGAATTACGCAAATGAATTAGCTCAGTATAATATAATGATGTAATATATCGATTTCGGACGGAAATCGGTATCGGCAGATATGACCCTGCAAATAATTGGAGATCGGATATTGGTCATAATTTCAAGTAGGACATAAGAATTATGGAGTGCGGCTTTAAAATGATTAACCCGTTAAAACCGGGAATTTTTGCTATATATTGTCTCAGTCAGGTGGACACCGACCTCATATGTTTTTTTTAACAAAAAGGTAAAAATATGGGAGATTTATGTCTATCTATAAGCGCATCAACGTTGTATTTATTTTTATTTTGGATTTTTTTTTTAAGAAGGCATTTGTAGAATCTGCCTGAGGTCTTAATAGGTTGAAGGTTGAAGACACAGATTTCTGTACATTTAACAATTAAGTTTAACCCATTTAGGCCTGACGTCGAAATAAAAAAAACGTTCGCTCTGAAAGAATATATACCTATTCAAAGATTTGTGCCGCATTTTTACGATTTTTCAAAAATAGCAGACCTACAAGTTCATAGCGCGCCACTCGGTGGCGCGCTATGAGCTTGTAGATCTGCTATTTTTCAATAGCTAAAGTATAACAGAATGCTTGAAACACCAAAAGGCGTTCCCGCCCAAAATTATTTAAGGTTAATCTGCAGCCTCGCCACGTGGTGCGGTCATTCCAACTCATGTTTACGCAGCCACAACATGTGCACAGCTTGGACTCAGTGTTGCCGCCATGTCTGCTTATGACTTTGGGCTTTTCTGGGTTTTTCTGTAATGTACCGCTTGTAAATATTGATAGTTGCGGGTTGCGTTTTTTCTTTTTAGGCCTCGTTTCTGAAGTGCAGTGGCTTATTTGGTGCTTGCTTCCTAAATGTTGTTTAAACCAGTGGTTCAAACATTTTTGTGTCAAGGACCCCAATCTGAAAAACATGATTTTGTGCCAGGGTACCAGATTTGTGTTGTTACTGTAATATGTTATGTATATATAGGTGTAAAAGTGGTCATCATGAGTTAGTCGCTTCTTTTGGGGCTTGTTTTCAAAAACCTGCTTGCTTCTCTCTCTCTCTCTCTCTCTCTCTCTCTCTCTCTCTCTGACAGACAAAAGGAGGAATGCTTACGGTTCAGTCCAATGTCATGGAAGGTCAGGATGACCGGCCGGTCACCCTTGGGAACCCCCTTCATGGTGCAGTGGACTCTTCCGTACGGTGTTTCCACATCGTGCTCCTACACACACACACACACATTCAAAGATATTAACACCATATTTTTATATTTTAGTCATTTCATCTGAAACGTTTAGTTTACTCTAG
Organism: Electrona antarctica; assembly: GCF_951216825.1. Classification (NCBI taxonomy): domain Eukaryota; kingdom Metazoa; phylum Chordata; class Actinopteri; order Myctophiformes; family Myctophidae; genus Electrona; species Electrona antarctica. The sequence goes on from NC_136796.1 coordinate 6,391,466, forward strand.
TTTTAGTGGAGTACATAATTAGATAGTCTAAATAGACATTTTGGCGGGCCGCACTGGCGTTGTAATGCCAGATTCATGCTTGGCCAAGTGACAAAAATAGCAGATCTACAAGCATGTGTCATCGCATGTTGTGAGCTTCTAGTTCTGCTATTTTCAGAGCACGACACAAGGGCATCGTCTAGTTTTTGTTTGACTAAATTCTCAGTATATATATATATATATATAACATATTTTAGTTTTAGTAGACTAAATAAAAACTGATCAAACCCCTCTGACAGCATACAGCAAAGAACTTTAAATTCCACTCTCAAGCCTGACTCACACTTATCGTTGCGTGCCGGCAGCAGTCGTGCTCAGTAAATACTAAATAGCAGATCTACAAGCTCACAGCGCGTCACGAATGTGACGCATTGTGAGCTTGTAGATCTGTACATGTGCCAGCAGGTGAACACCACTCACTGTGCAGCTTAAGTTTACACATCAGGCTTTCAGGAGGAAATGGGTTGGGGAAACATTGGCCGTGTGCCGACAAGTCCTACAGTGGAATATTATAATACCATAGTTCAGATTCCAGGGCAGAATGAATGAAGGAATCATAAATTGCATGTGCTTTTCCCTTTTTCTGCTAAAAAGAAACAACCTATACCAGTTGTTTTTTTGGTATGTTTTCCCCATTGACCCCAAGTCATGTACTACTCTTTACATTACTGCTGGTGATAGGCCTATCTCACAGCATTTCCCCGCCCCCTTTCCACGCCCCCTTTTGGAGCTAGGTGTTATTTTTTATGTTAAAAGAGGTATTTTCACAAGCCACAAACTACCGTTTTGTAAAGGTAAGGTTTATTCTACTTATTTGAGTTGTTATACCATTGTGTTTTCTTCATATTATTATCGGTCTTTGACATTTTAACATTAGGAAATGTACTTAGATTCTCCAGAGAAAAAAAGGGTAAATGCCTAATGTTAAATGACACCACTATCTACCGGAAGTGGGCGTGGAAAGGGGGCTGTGAGATAGGCCTATTCACCACAGCATTCTCTTTTTAGCAAAAGGCCGATGCACACCTCAGAAGGCTAGTGACAGGTGCGTAGGGCAATATAGCATACATAAAAAAGGGTATCTTTGAAAAAACAAAGAAAAGGTCCCGCACACTTTGAAAAAACAAAGAAAAGGTCCCGCACACTGTCAGACACTTGCCAAAATGTTGCTCTTTATTAGGTCAACGTTTCGGTCGATTAGACCTTCATCAGGACAGACAATGTCCTGTGTGACTGTGTCTGACAGTGTGCGGGACCTTTTCTTAGTTTTTTCAAAGATACCCTTTTTTTACCACAGCATACTCCACAGCACATATGTTTTCCCTTTTTTTTCTTCTGTTTTTCATAGTGTATATCTGTACCTCTTTAAATGTTCTGATGAATTGAAAATGGAGGACACAAGTCTAGTGCTTTTCGGTCTCGTCTAGCGGTAGTAACAGTTTCTGTATTGACTTGTGCTTTCGTTTGAAATACGTTCAACATACTGATATACTGTGAAATTTAAAAAATCAATAAATTCAATCAATACCACTGTTTTTTATTTTTAGCGTAAGTTATCCGCTTCTTCATTTTGATGTTCCAACCACCATGATGGCGATATACATTCATTCACAGGTGATACTGTACGTTCAGTCAAATATCCATTGATAGACTGTACATACATTGTGTTGAGCTCAACGATTGCATTATCTAATCTTACCCTGATGTGTTTAACTCTTACTGCTTGAACCTGAATAGCTGTCGCCTGACTAGCCAACCTGTCTTGTCTGGATGATGTTTGTGACCAAGAACTGCTTTGTACATTGACTATATTGGAGTGGGTTTTTATTTTAATTTTAATTTTATTTTTTATATATGTATATATGTATTTTTGGTTTTGTTTTGTTCTGAAGGTTCTTTGGTTGTCTTGATTTGAATTTGTGTGTTGTTTGTGTTTAATTTTTTTTTTGTATTTGTTACTCTGTTTGTATTTCTCAATTTACTTCTATATTTGTAAAAAAAAGAAAAAAAATGAATAAACAGAACATTAAAAAAAAAAAAAAAACTCTTACTGCTGTTGCTGCTGTGATATCTGACTCCCCCGCTATGATCAATAAAAGGTTTATCTATAGAGCGTCGCAGTCCCGCCCCCTTTCATGACGACGCCAGGCCCAGGAAATGAATCACAATGCATTTTTCTCATAGACATTTCAAAAAGTATTTATTTAAGGACCTTTTAAGCGTCGTACGAAGCCAACTCGAGTCGTGACAAATCATGACAACACACACAATATTTTGGACCAAACAAATAATTACATAGAAGAAAAACAACAAAAAGAGTGTTGTAACCTGCCGTTTTTTTCTACTTTCTAATTCTTTGTTTGGCCCGAAAAATTGTGTTTGTTGTCATGATTTGTCACGACAAGAGTTGGCTTTGTCCGCGGCGTAAACGTCTTTAAATAAATACTTTCTGAAATGTCTATGAGGAAAATGAACGGAGAATCATTTCCTGGGCCCTGGCAGGGGGCGGGACTGCGACGCTCTATAGGGACTATCGTCAGCAAATCAATCTGAAACCGACATGAATGGAAACCAGTGGTTTCTTGGAAGTCAAGGAAACAAAACAACGGTGGTTTGCTTCGGGAAATGGTCAGCAATTGTAGTAGACAGGGCCTTTAGAAAGGGTAAAGCACTGGGCTCAGTCATCCCCAGCATATTAGTTCATACTACTGACTAAACCAGGGGTTCTCAACGTTCTTGGCTGCATGGGGACCCCAGGAAATGCTTTGGCCGTGTCTCGCGACCCCCGCCCCTCCCCCCTCCCCACACCCATTACAAATTGTCCGCTACAATAGCCTTAATAATACAGAAAATACATACTGAAACCAGATATAATGATTAAGGAACGTTTATGCATGCACTGTGTGTACTATGTGAACTCTCAATTTCCATTTTCCAGCCAATCAGTTGCAAAAAAAGAAAGACAAATAAATCTTTTTTTTGTTTGTTTGTTTTTTTAATAGTTTGGGGACCCCCTCCCCCCAAACATAATTTGGCGACCCCCCCGAGGGGTCCCGAACCACAGGTTGAGAACCCATGGACTAAACCATTCAACCAACGTTTTAGGAAAATCTTAAATCGTGCAACTGAACATTTGCCCCCCCCCCGCCCACACACGTGTAATAAAGCAAAACAAATTACATAAATGTAATAAAGCAAAATAGCAAGTCATCACACACTGTTTCCTAAACCATCTAGACAATATGTAAAACGATTATGTTTTAAGACAGTAATGTTAGTCCTGCTGTTTTACAGAACTGCCAAGCAGGTGAAGAAATCACAGGTTGAGGCTTTGACCTTTGCTTTTACACGGAAAGTCTGAGACTATTCAAATGTTATGGAGTATGTATTTTATGGAATACATGGCTAGTTTGACCACTTCAAATGCTCTAAATCTTGAAATATTAACTGAAAACTGTCTATCTATAAGCGTATTGAGAGCTTGTAGATCGTCTATTTTCGCTGCGCAACATACTTCCACAGAAGATCATGCATGGCTTCTATGGAATCCAAATTACTGAAATCAGTCATGGAGAGTGGAGACCCATTTTGGGCGGGAAACCCTTTTGGTGTTTTAAACATTGTTATAATTTAGCTATTGAAAAATAGCAGATCTACAAGCTCATAGCGCGCCACCGAGTGGCGTGCTACGAGCTTGTAGGTCTGCTATTGTTGAAAAATCGTGAAAATATTTATTTCGGAAAACTAGAGGATTTAGAAGATTTTTTTTTAAATTTCGAGGTCAGGCCTAAATGGATAATCCATAAATCTGACGACAGAACAAAACCATCGTAACCTACTGAGCAAGCAACAGCTACTCCACGGACGAAGCCGGGGCACACTTAAACAAACACCAATGTACTCACGCTGGTTTCTATCTCACAGACCACCATTTCCACATCGGAGGTGTCCTCCAAAACCATTTTTTCAGCCAGTTGTGCGGTTAAGTAGGACCTCACTAGTAATGAAATGAGTTAATAGTAATAGCAGCAGTATAGCTCCTTCGGCGGTATGCACGTCGATTATAGATCCAATTGCCTGGTGTTAAGTCTCAGAGGTTGGGGCCACTCGCGCGGCTGAGCTGCACTTTATACCCCCTCATTGCAGTGTTGCCAACTCTGGTGAGAGAAATAAGCCAACACACCTCCAAAAACAAGCCAAAAACAAGGCAACTCCTGCGAGAGAAATACGCCAAAATCTCCCCTTGAAAAACAAGCCGAAACAAGCCCAACAAAACATACTCTCCCCATGCCATCGGCTGGTGGAGACAATAATATGGCCATATAATCCTAATAAAAAAAGATTTGATGCATTTATCATAATAAATACTATGTATGTCTATAATAATTAATGTTTTTGGTAGTGATGCACCGAATATTCGGCCACAGAAAATATTCGGCAGAAAATGGCTAAAAATGCATTTTCGGCCTATTCGGTTTCAGCCCCAATAGGAAGAAAATATATCACCGAATAGTGTATGCAATTAATGCATTCAAAAGAGCTGAATAAATGTTTTATGGACCCATAATAGTGATTATTATTTAAGTTAAGTTTTGCCATAACCATTTATTTTGTCATAAATCAGGTAGCTTTAAGGTACGGCCATGACAGCAATGGTAGGAAAAAAAGATATATAATATTAATCATATTCGGATATTCGGTATTCGGTTTTCGGCCAACTGTTTCCTATATTCGGTATTCGGTTTCGGCCAAGAATTTCCCTTTCGGTTCATCCCTAGTTTTTGGTCATCATGCATTATACTATTACACACATACTTTAGCCAGGGCTTAAGTAGAGACACCAGACCGATTCTGTTACTCAATGTGATTCACATTCCCCCAAACCAATGGGTATTTACATACACAAATACATTGTTGGCTTGTTTCAAAACAAGACACCGAATTTTTAAAACAAGCCCAAAAAACGGCAACCTCGGGGGGGGGAAACCGCAACTCTGGGAAAAAAAAAACAAGCCAACATTGGCGGGCAACAAGCGGACTTGGCAACCCTGCCCCTCAGTGCTCACCGCTCACCCATAATCTCCAGCTGGCCTCCCATGGTGCCTTGCAGACCGGTCAAAACAAGCTAATTCCAGCCCGGGAAGAGATCCCTAAATTGGATCAGACTGTGACAATGTCAGACACAGCAGGGGGCAGAGGAGCTGGGGGGTGTGGCCCACAGCCTTGGGTCATGTGATCCATGGGAAAACACGGCCGTTAACGAATGGGCAGAGAGGTGATTAAGGCAAGGCATCATTCACCTGCTGCTGTACACGTAACACTGCAATACGTAACGTATGAATTATTTCATAACAACAACAGCAGCTGTGAGCAAATGGACCCATGTGATGTTTTCAAACAATAAAAGGCGGCGCCGCGCTTCCCGTAGGCTTCCTGCAAGTGTCCTGATGTGACCCTGGACACACACGTCACTGACTGGACGGACGGATGCCCCCAATTTGTTTACTTTCTTAAATTAAGACGTGAGGAAAGGGGGAAAGTGCATTTCATCTGACCACCACTGATGTTCAAATATAAATTCAAACAAAAAATTAAAATTGCAACAACTTTTCAAACATTTCCAGAATTTCCCAAAATAGCCGATCTACAGTACCGCTACTTGTAGTGGCCTTGTGTGGCCTCAGTGGCCTTGTGGTTAGAGTGTCTGCCCTGAGACTGGGAGGTCGGGGTTCAATCCCCGGCCGGGTCATACCAAAGACTGGGACCCAGTGCCTCCCTGCTTGACACTCAGCATCAAGGGTCGGATTGGGGGTAAGTCCCTGTGACATACTAGCGTCATGTCCAGGGAGTGTACTTGTACTTGTACGCTACAGAAACAGGACATAGGCTCCTGCCCTATGGGCCACATGGCTCGGCAAGGCAAGTACTTACAGTACTTGTAAGCTAACATAGCGCGCCAGACACGTTGCGAGCTCGTAGATTGTCCATTTTCACTATTCATCACAAGGCGAAAGCAAGCACGTGGGCTGAAGCCCACGGTTAAAGGGTTAAGTGGCTTAAGGGTTAAACATGACCTCAGGCAAATCGCTACGGTTTTGGACTAGTGGTGGCGGAGACTGTATTGGTGCGGTTTTGGACCCTTTGGACTTTTTTTTGTTTTCTTTTTGTCACATTCCTAAGCCAATAATTTGATGAGCAGCAGTGGCTTCATATGGAGACACAAAGATTCTCCTTGGTGTCACTTAGGAATCCATTTAGGAATATAATATATCTCTGGATATTATGTAAAGGATTGTGTACAATGTATGCATCAAACCCCAGCTATCCTGGGCAAGATCTCAATGGGCTATGTGCACACACGCCATTATGGAAAGAACTTGAGCCCCGCCCCCTTCCCTACTGCCTTCACAGGTGTTACCGCGGCGCTGATACTAATGAAGGCTCTGTTCCATTCTGGTCAAACAGAGTCAGGGTGCTGCTTGTGTGCGTGTTGGCTCACTGGAAACACTCTGCTACACCAGTGGGTCTCTCAAAGTGTCCTTGAGTGGGATCCAAATGGTCCTGTGAGGTGTGTGTAACTCTGAGAGTGTACAAATGGATCCATTTGTACAAGATTTGTACTTTTACTTCACTACAATTATTTGAAAACTTTAGTTACTAGTTACTTTGGAGATTTTAATTTTGATTAGAAAACATACATTAACCACTTCAACCCTACATTTTGGCCATTTGAAAATAGCCGATTTACAAGATCACAATGCGTCACGTTGCGACGCATTGTGAGCTTGTAGATCGGCTATTTTCAATAGACTTTGTACACACTTTGAACTTGTGAAGTGGGACATTCTGCAATGTGAGTACTTTTACTTTTAGTACTTTAAGTACATTTTGATGCCGGTACTTTTGTACTTTTACTCAAGTACATTTTCAATTCCGTACTTTTACTTGTAACGAAGTATTTCTAAATTGCAGTATTGTTACTTTTACTTAAGTCAAAAAATGGAGTACTTTTTCCACCACTGGTAACTGTAACACCTCATCCACCACCTTATCAGTAACACTTGTAAGGGAAGTAGTAGGGAAGTGGCCCGGAAGTAGGAAGAGTTATCCTGTGTGCATAGAGCCCATTGACTGGGCTGTGCCCGAGTGGAAGTAGGAAGAGTTATCCTGTGTGCATAGAGCCCATTGACTGGGCTGTGCCCGAGTGGAAGTAGGAAGAGTTATCCTGTGTGCATAGAGCCCATTGACTGGGCTGTGCCCGAGTGGAAGTAGGAAGAGTTATCCTGTGTGCATAGAGCCCATTGACTGGGCTGTGCCCGAGTGGAAGTAGGAAGAGTTATCCTGTGTGCATAGAGCCCATTGACTGGCCTGTGCCCGAGTGGCCCAATGGACGCTAATATACGCTTCTGTTCTGAACCCTGGACCATGGATAGACTAAGATGACCTGCTCAGGAAGGAAGGAGGGAGGGGAGGGAGGGGAGGGAGGGAGGGATGGGGGAGGAGGGAGGAGGAAGGAGGGAGGGGAGGGAGGGAGGAAGGAGGGAGGGGAGGGGAGGGCGGGAGGGGAGGGCGGGAGGGGAGGGAGGGAGGAGGGAGGAGGGGGGGAGGGAGGGAGGAGGGAGGGAGGAAGGAGGGAGGGAGGGAGGGAGGGAGGGAGGGAGGGAGGGAGGGAGGAAGGAGGGAGGGGAGGGAGGAGGGAGGGAGGGGAGGGAGGAGGGAGGGGAGGGAGGGAGGGAGGGAGGGAGGGAGGAAGGAGGGAGGGGAGGGAGGGAGGAGGGAGGGAGGAGTATGACACGGGGTAACCTGTAAATGCTTGTCAAGATGGTGACTGTGCAGACAGACTGGTTTCAGCTGATCTACCAACTCCTTCCTAACGTAACTAAACTTTACAAATAATTGCGACCGAAGGTCGCAGTTAACTATGGAATCGCGCATTTCCCCGCTATAGCATTATAGCGTTTGTTCACCACGTCACTGTTGCCCAGTCTAACACACAGACACACACAGGCCAGGGAGGAGGGCTTGTACAGTACAGTACAGTACAGTACAGTACAGTACAGTACAGTACAGTACAGTACAGTACAGTACAGTACAGTACAGTACAGTACAGTACCACTCACTTACTTTTTACTTTAGTATGGGGATCTTCTAACAGACCCTGTTCAACAGACCTGCAGCACATAATTATAACCTGGGAGCAGGTCAGTTAAGTATTGGCCATGGTTATGCATGCAGTCACGGCGAGATAATCCCCTCCTCTAAGGCGGCTACACAATTGAGACTGGTGTGTGTGTGTGTGTGTGTGTGTGTGTGTGTGTGTGTGTGTATTAAGGGTGTTTAAGGGTGTTTAAGGGTGTTTACCGCCAATGCCCAGAGCGGAAAGCCCAAAGATGGCCAGATGGCGCGGCCATCTTTCTCCTTCGCAGAAAGCCGACGTCACTAACTACCACTAAGCTCAGACACCTGTTTGACATTCAACGCTTCGGCCTGACTACCTGAGGTCACCTCGTTGGTCAACAGGAGGCTATAGCATGAGGTCTTTTAGAGACACCATTAACAAAACAATATTATTGGACTAAAGGCAACTATCCATTGACCAACTGGCTCAGGGTGGCCTTTCTGATCTATCTAGGAAATAGAAAATGAATAGTATTTTGTCTGCGATTGGAAAAAACAAAGCCTATAGTCTCACTGTCTCAAGGCTGCGCTGCTGTACGGTGTACACGTGAAAGCACATGTATGCTTGTTTTCCAGCCGCCAGACAGCGCTTCAAAGACCGCCAGCTTCCTCAAGCTATACAAACGTCAGTGGCTGTGGGTTTGACAGCAAAACGCCTTCTTAATTATTGGCCACGGTTATGCATGCGGACACATTCACGAGGGTTTGTTTGGACGAGCAGCAGCAGCACTGTCCAAGGTTCTGGAATGAGGGGGTTGGCGCTAAACCCCAGTGGTTCAGAACGTGGACCAGAGCACGTTTGAAAATCAGACCCGTCTGAACTGAGTGGTGCTGTACTGTACTGTACTGTACTGTACTGTACTGTACTGTACTGTACTGTACTGTACTGTACTGTACTGTACTGTACTGTACTGTACTGTACTGTACTGTACTACCCTCCTCCCTGGACTGTGTGTGTGTGTGTGTGTGTGTGTGTGTGTGTGTGTGTGTGTGTGTGTGTGTGTGTGTGTCGCTGCTCAACAGTCCCATCCAGTGGTATTGGCATGGTACTTCCGTGCTCATACACACACACACACCCACAGACAGACAGACATACACACACACACACATAGTAATAATAATAATAATAATAAAACTTTATTTGTATAGCACCTTTCATGACATGAAATGCAGCTCAAAGTGCTTTACACAAAAAAGAAAAGAAAAGCAGGGCATAAACAATACAGTGAGGACATGAATAACATTGTTTTTAAAAGACAGATAAATCAATTAAAAGCAAGGGTGTAAAAGTGGGTCTTGAGCTGAGCTTTAAAAATGTCTACAGAGGCTGCCTGTCGAAGGTACAGTGGGAGTTTGTTCCACGCCGTCGGCCCGTAGAAGCAAAAAGCTGCTTCCCCGTATTTTTTAGTTGCCATTTTTTTAGGCAAAGCGAGCAGGCCAGCAGTGGAAGACCTTAGGGGGCGGTTTGGGACATATTTCGGCAGGCAGTCATGTAGGTAGGAAGGTGCGAGACCATTGAGAGCTTTATAAACAAGTAAAAGAATTTTAAAATCAATCCTAAAAACAACCGGAAGCCAGTGCAATGAGGCCAAGACTGGAGTAATATGTTCTCTCATCTTAGTTCTAGTTAAGACTCTGGCTGCTGCATTTTGGACAAGTTGTAATCTGTCAGTTGATTTCTTAGGCAATCCAGAAAAAAGTGCATTGCAGTAATCAAGCCGAGAAAAAACAAAGGCGTGGATTAGCGTTTTTGCATCGTCCAGTGACAAATAGGCTCTGATTCGTGCAATATTTCTAAGATGAAAAAAGGCAATCTTGGTAACATGATTAATGTGTGAATTAAAATTCAGTTCAGAATCAATAGTGATCCCCAAGTTCTTTACTGTACTGTTACTTTCTACAGTCAGGTTGCCAAGTCTGCTTTTTATCGATTCTTTCTGCACATAGGAGTGGTGGCTAGCAGTAAAAACTTGGGGGAAATGTTTTTAGGCCGATTCGTAACCTCTTATTTGTGAGACAGTGTGGAAGGAGAAGCTGCTGTTCTACTACTGTACATACAGCCAACCAGGTGATGAAGTCACAGAATGAGGCTTTAACCTTTGCTTTTATATTTCCGAGACGTTCACGTTTAGTCGATGCTTCTGAACATGTATTCCACTGCTGGTTCTTCAGAGTAGATGACAGATACTCTTTAATATCTGAGCATAACTAATAATCAAAAGCTCACAACAGATCCACAAATGGAGTTGGTACGACGATATGTTCAGGAGGAAGACTACGCTTTCAAGATAAGATCGTTGGTTACTTCCACCACCAATTTCATGCTAATTTCGTTCCTATAGGCCTTCCTCAGGTATCAAGCACAACCAACTTCACCATAGTTACAACTTACAAGTTAACTCCACCATTGATCTGCCATGGTAACCGATCTTGGCTCCACCCTCACCACTCACCGAGGCCTCGCTGCCATGGCAACTGTCAAGCTCTCCGCCTTATCTCCGCCCTCGCTCCAATAAGGAAAGAGTATATATAATATATGCCCCGTTTGTTTCACCTGTCATTCGTGCATTATGTATCTCGTACCCCTCCCTCTCTCCCTCCCATTTCTTGTACTCACATTTGTTTTCTAGCTTCAGGTTCCAGATGGGGTGTCTCGGATTAGAGGCGTGTCCTCAGATGACCAGAAGGACGGCCCTCTCCTCAGACCCCAGGCCAAATACTCAGGGTATCCTAACCCCCCCCCCCCCCCAGGGCTTAGCCCTTCACCCTTCACCTATCCCGCAGGGGTCTAGTCTACACCATCATCCTCCTCCCTTCCCTCCCTCACTCCCTTCAGCTCACCTCCGTAGCACCACCTCATCCCACCACTCATCCTCACTCCCCCCATCACTACCCTTCCTCACTTATCCATCTGTGCCCCTCGGATTCCCTCACTCATCCCCCACCCCCTCTCCCTGTGCCATCATCCTCCTCCCTTCCCTCCCTCACTCCCTTCAGCTCACCTCCATAGCGCCATCTCATCCCACCACTCATCCTCACCCCCCCCCCCCCCCCCTCTCCCTGTGCCATCATCCTCATCCCCTTCCCCTCATATAATTCATGCATGTCTAATTATCATTCTTATCATTCATGCGCATCTCATTTCTATCATTCCCTTTTCATGTTCCCCTTCTTTTCTAAATAAATGTTAAACAATGTTTGATTGAATGCGTGGTCTGTACTAGTGAACAGGATGTTTTCTATGGAAGACATCCTAGGGAGAACAAGCGGGTGCACGTGTGTGTGTGTGCACGTGTGTGTGTGTGCACGTGTGTGTGTGTGTGTGTGTGTGTGTGTGTGTGTGTGTGTGTGTGTGTGTGTGTGTGTGTGTGTGTGTGTGCGTGCGTGCGTGCGTGCGTGCGTGCGTGCGTGCGTGCGTGTGTGTGTGTGCGTGCGTGTGTGTGTAGTGCACTGTGCAGGCAGACAGGCGTGTGCATGTTGTGCATGCATTAAGGGTGTTTACCGCCAATGCCCAGAGCGGAAAGTGTGTGTGTGCGTGTGTGTGTGTGTGTGTGTGTGTGTGTGGCCACAATGCTGTACGATATCACGAATGCGATCCAAAGTGTGATTCGTCGGTTCCCATGGCAGAGGGAGTAATCAGTGGAGAGCCAATTAGATGTCTGTGCTATTAACAAATAGCCCAGACAAATAGCATGACAAAAGGTCATCACCCAGAAAGAATGAAGCCAAACTATAGGCCAAAAGAGTCAACAACAACAGATGTTTTGTCATTCAGTAGGTGAGCATTTCTTCATATCAACCACTAGATGGTACTAGACAGGCTAATATAATAATGGGGTCTTATTGAAACAACTGTAAACAGCAACTAATCCCAAAGCAAAAGAAAGAATACAGCAGTAAATATGTTGACATCTAATCATTATACTGTACTGTAGTGTACATACCTTGATCACAAGTTGCATCACAGCCTCTCTCAAGCCCTGACAAAAAAAAAGGAAACAGTTGTGATTTTCTTTCAGTTTTTTTTAACCCGAGAGGCTTCACCCCGTCATGGAGAGAGTATTTGTTTTACATCCACATCCATCAGAGGCTCATAATAATAAACAGTACAGTGAGACTAAATTATTCTATAGTGAATCCTATCCGACATCATGCTGCGGAGGATATTTTGGGTCAATATTGTGATTCATATTACATAACGTGGCTGCCGGGCGACGTTATGTAATACATTTTTACATTTTTTTTATTTTCTTTCAGAAATCAATGTTCCTGAACACGCTTTACGTCCGCGTGTGGGTTTTTACAAATATTGAAACCATGAAAAGTATTCCAAAAGTGCTTCTGACTAAACCTCCTAACTTGTTGTTTTCTCTCTCCCCGTCTACTCAATGATGGACATAACCATCTCCACATTCACTGGTCAAAAACATCCTATCTCTACTTGAGCTGTATTTGGGGTAAAGTGATGATAATATAAGTATCTGACAATGTATACATTTTATTCCTGAAAAGTTAATATTTTGGACATAATTGGGTTTCTAGGGTGAGACGATATATCGATATCGCGATATATATCGATATCGCAATATATATCGCTGCGAAATATATATTATATCGTCCTCCCAATATCATGATATTGATTAGTTGTAGTAGTAGTGTAGTAGTAGTAGGCTACCCGGACAGACAAGTTGTGGACAAGTTTCAAAGTTGCAGCCATTGTTTTACTGTTTGGAGGAGGCAAGATTCACGTACTTATTGGCCAGTTTGTGAAACAAACAAATCTTGTAAGATTTTGGAATAAATACACAATTCCAGATTTTTGCCTTTTATGGTTATTTTTTCATTTTCAGTTCTAGATATCGTAATATCGTTGATGAAATCTCTTACGATATATTGAATATCGCAATATACCGAATATCGTGATATTATCATTATGGAGGATCTAATATCGCCACAGATATCGTATGGTAAGGTACCCATATCGTCCCACCCCTAGTTATTTCCAGTCACATACCGGCAAGGGGTCGACCAGCAGGGGTTTGGATTCCACTACGATATCATCCATTTCAGCGAGCTGGGAGAGCCTGTGGGACAGAGAGGTAGAGAAAGAGACGGAGGGAGAGACATGTTTTAGAAAATATGTACATACAAACAGAACCTTGAAACCCCTTTGGAAAAACAAGTGCTCTTTGTGCACAACCTTGCAAAAGCTTAGCCCGAGCCAACCTTTCCTATGTGGAGAGTACAGTACAGGCCAACAACTATTGTGCAGAACCTGCAGCTGTCCGCCTTCTCACCGGCACTAAAAACAGGACCACATTAACCCATTTTGGGCGGGAACCGCTTTTGGTGTTTCAAGCATTCTGTTATACTTTAGCTATCTTTGAATAGGTATATATTCTTTCAGAGCGAACGATTTTTTTATTTCGACGTCGGGCCTAAATGGGTTAATACTCCAGTTCTGGCCTCTCTCCACTGGCTCCCTGATAAGTTCAGAATAGTTTTTAAGGTTATTTTATTTGTTTTTAAATCACGTCACGGCCTCTCACCATCATATCCAATGCCCAACATATTTTAAAGGTTACTTCCCGTATGACAACGAGTCCCATAGCTTGAATACAAGGGCGAGTGTAGCTGATCTTAAACTACCAAACCTAAAAAAGAAGGTAGGCAGAAGCTCATTTAAATATACAGGGGTGGAGGATTGGCTGGCTGATGGGCAAGCTAGAATAGTGCTGTATTTATCTATTTATTATGTATTTATTGTTTATTGATCTATGATGGTGTCGTTGTAATGTCCTTATTATTGTGATTTTTTAACGCATGTTCTTCCTATACCATATGCTGTATTTATTTATTTGGACCACAATGGAATTAAGGGCTCCATTTTCGATTTTCGTCACCGCTAAACCCCTTATCCCTAAACTTCTGCAAATGTTTTGCAGAATAGTATAAAAAGGTAAAGAAGTTTAGGGATAAGGGGTTTAGCGGTGACGAAAATGGAGCCCTAAGTCTTTGACTTTTTGTGCAATCCTGACAATTCTGTACTTCTCTTTTTGAACTGTATCTTGAATATATCAAATAAATCTAATCAAATCAAAAATATCCCTCTGACATAATTGAGCCCTGCAGTACGTCCCACCCAGAGCTTTAAGGTCTGCAGACAAGCTGCTGCTGGTCGAGCTTACGACCAGGAAGAGGAGCAGGGGTGACCGTGCTTTTGCGGCCGCGAGGCCCCATGCTCTGGAACACGTTGCCCCAGGCCCCAGGCTCTGGAACACGTTGCCCCAGGCCCCAGGCTCTGGAACACGTTGCCCCAGGCCCCAGGCGCTGGAACACGTTGCCCCAGGCCCCAGGCTCTGGAACACGTTGCCCCAGGCCCCAGGCTCTGGAACACGTTGCCCCAGGCCCCAGGCTCTGGAACACGTTGCCCCAGGCCCCAGGCTCTGGAACACGTTGCCCCAGGCCCCAGGCGCTGGAACACGTTGCCCCAGGCCCCAGGCTCTGGAACACGTTGCCCCAGGCCCCAGGCTCTGGAACACGTTGCCCCAGGCCCCAGGCTCTGGAACACGTTGCCCCAGGCCCCAGGCTCTGGAACACGTTGCCCTTCCCCATTAGATCTGCCCAGTCGATTGGGGTTTGTTAAATCCTTACTTAAAACCCATCTGTTCTCCCTTGCTTTTAATTGCTCTTGAGCTCTTCTGTCTTTGTAATTTTGCTCTGTGTCAATGCATGTTATTGTTTTATATTTCTTGCCATTGTGTCGATGCTTTGAATTGCTTTGCCTTGTAGCACTGTAAATGTGCTATAGAAATAAAGTTTGATTTGATTTGAACTATTTCCGACAGCAAATGCACAATTCTTATGGCTTTGTAAGTTAAATTTCCCTCGGCTGCAATGTAATAGCTCTGCGTATCATTCCCTTTCAATTGTACATACATTATTTTGATTGTACTTTTGCCCTCTGCAACGTTAACATACATTTTCTCATACCAATAATGCCCATTGAATTGAATTGGATTGAGAGACTGGTAGAGAGACGGCGTTAAGAAAGTGAAACGCGAGTCATATGGGTGTAATTTCCAGTGGTGGAAAAAGTATTAAGTTAAAGTATCAATACTGCAATATAGAACTACTCCGTTACAAGTAAAAGTCTGGAATTCAAAATGTACTTGAGGAAAAAGTACGAAAGTATTGGCATCAAAATGTACTTAAAGTACTAAAAGTATTCAATATGCAGAATGTGCCATTTCAAGTTTTCAAATGTATAAGCAGCTTTTGAAAATAGCCCATCTACAAGCTCACAATGTGTCGCGCTCTGAGATGTAGTGGAGTTTGAAGTACAACTGGAAATTGGAAACACTAAAGTAAGGTACAAACACCTCAAAATTGTACTTAAGTACAGTACTTGAGTAAATCTACTTATTTACTTTCCACCCCTGGATATTTAATCAGGTGTTCAAAACAAAGTCTCTGACTGGTCCAACCAGTGTAAAAGAAGCGTTTCTCTGTGGTTTCTGAGGCTTCTTTGAAGAACCTCATAGACAAGAAAGTCTCAGGTTACACATAACTGTTTTGTTCGATACGCTTTCTTTTACTTTTCTGTTCCAAGAACTCGTAGAAGAACTTCCAAGAACATGAAAGAATTAGGGGCTCATTATTTTGTGCAAAAGAATGTCCCACTCCATTCCAATCGTGCTCGACGCTATCGCGTTTTTCCTGACCGCAGTGCGATGATGCATTCCTGCAGACTATATTATCTCAAAAACTCCACAAAAGAAAAAAGAAATGAAAAAGATCAAGAGGGGGTTGATGTGCGGCTGAGAGACACGAGTTGTTTGCTGGCTAGCTTCTTGTAAAAAGCAAGTTGAAAACAAAAAGCCTGACAGGCAGACAACCAAATGATAGATGACTTGAACTTGAGAGCGGAGTACTGTTCCCCTCCCACACATAGTGTTGCTGTCTGAAGCCTGTGAATTATACTTTGTTGTACGAGGGTGTCGTGAGCTTGCAGATTTGCTATTTTCGGGAAGTTGATGATGGATAAACCTCGTCTAAATGAACCCACAACACACAAAGAGAGACAAGGCAAACAGGTAGACACCTGCAGCAAGCTATTAAAGCAGAGAGGCAAAGAAGCCACAGCGCTTTTCTAACTTCTCAAAGACGCTTTACAAGGGGCCAGGAGGAGAGGGCAAAAAAACAACTATTTATTGGGAAGAAAAAAAAACCTAAGATAAGCAAGTAAGATAAGAATTAAAAGCGATAAAACACTAAAAACAAGAGTTGAGACAAAGTCAACTCGGAAAGGCAATTATTGTGAACAGGTGGGTTTTGAAGGTAGGGAGGGACAGGGCGTCTTTATGTTTAGAGAGTGCATTCCAGAGGGAGGGGGCAGCCACAGAGAAGAGCCCTGTCTGTCGCCCCAGGTTCAGAGGTCTTGGGGGACTTCCAGGATATGCATATGTACATACATATGTACACATGTACATGTGTTACTCTATATGTTACTCTGTTTGATCCTTCTTGCACTCTTTATTCTATCCCTTTGCTTGCTGTGCTTGCTGTGTTTGTTGTTTGAATGTTATCTCTATGCTGCTGCATACCTGTAGCTGCAAGGAAGCCAAACACAAATAAGTTTTACTCTTATGTACCTACCTGTACACAAGATGTAACAATAAAGTACAACCTTGAACCCTGAGGAGGCCGGAATCACTGACAAGATTGACAAGTCGGTCATCTATGTTTCACTCACTATAGTACGCAGACTGACTGTCCGTCTACCCATCTGTCTGTCAAATAAGATACCGGTAAGCAGAAATAGAATCGAAGATTCATTCGTAGCCCGACCCAGCATGCAGACATGCCTGCACACGTTGGTTTCTGCGTGCACCTACTTTGTGTATACATAAAGTCTATTATAATGTGCATGCACTGTGGAACGGCAGAGCAGGGGCAAGTCACGACTTATGTCCACTGAAACTGGGACATATTATGGTCTGTTTTTTGGCTGCAGGTTGTGATTGACATATAGGGGACACATATAGCAACGCAGCGCTTTCCTAGCCAGCTTTACATGCAACTGGATTCCCACGCCAGCGATTCTGCACACTAAGCAACCTCAGTGAGGGAGCCGTTTGAAACATGCGATTAAAAGACAACTGCCATCCATACATTTTAACTAAAATAAAATGTGAATATAATATAATAACATCGTGGTGGTTGTACTTGGGTCTAGTCGGCACTTTTATTGAGAAATGTATATTGTCTGTTGGGTGCAAAGCTGTCCAAAACTGTTACTTTTCAGGATTCAAATTCACAATTATCAAAAGTAGCAGATCTGCATTTGTGTGACGTTGTAGTATGAATGAACAAGTTAATTAAGCAAGGCGTATATTTATGAAAAAAATATGGAGATAAGGTTTCTGCCCGACAGCAACCAACGATATGCCGGATAGGACCACTACTGTTTGAAACGAGGTATTGCATTAACCTCAAATTGCAATACAGCACACCAGGGTTCGAATCCCCGGGTAGGCCATGAAAGCATTTATTTATTTATTTTAAAAAAAGGAAAAAAATTAACAGTGTCTCGCCCTGTTCTTCAACTTGTTCTAAAGGGCTGGGAACAACAACAAAACAAGAATTTGAGACTGCAAAACATGTCCAAACTCTAAATTACTTAGTTTGAACTATCACACCAAAGCCCTATTCAGCTACTGACCGTCAACAGGAAAAGTAAAAGGGCAAGGGAGGGAAAAGAGAGGCACACGCAATGACAAGACACAAGCCAGAGAGAGAGAGAGAGAGAGAGAGAGAGAGAGAGAGAGAGAGAGAGAGAGAGTGGGACAGCGAGGAAAAGAGGGGGCACCCGGAGAAAGAGTGGGCGTCAGATTGTGCCGTGGTGGCTTTCCTGGAGGAAACGGTCGGGCTGTAGGCTGTGCTGAATGCAAATTAAATCAGGACAGTTCAGAGAGCTCTTTGTCCAGCAGGGCCCCGGCCGGGCCGGGCTGGGCCGGCGGCTCCTATAGGAGGGTCAGAGGTTTGGCTCTCTCTCTCTCCTCTTCCTCTGCTGATGAACAGCCCTTGGCTGACACACACACACACACACACGCACGCACACACACACGCCGGAAGTCACGGACACGAATACAAGGATGTTCGCCCCAAAATAGGCTCGCTCGCCCTCGGGTCAAATCTGGCGACCTCGGAGCGGTCGCCACCAGGTATTCCACAACGTAAACACAGTAAAACTATGCCTAACCCTATTAGTAAAGTAAAAGTAAACACCTTATTCCTAAACGTAACCTCAGTAAAACTATGACTAAATCCTAACCTTGTGCCTTTTTTTATATTACGGTATATGATATATTTTTGGGGCTTTTTTGCCTCACAGATCACAGTAGGTTGACAGGAAACGGGGAGAGAGATGGGGGGAAGACCGCCGGGATCGGGACTCGAACCTGCAACAGATTGCCAGGTGAGATTACCAGCCTAGGTACCCGGACCGCTAGGCTGGCCCGGGCCAAATCTAACCTAACCTAAACGTAACCTCATTCAAACTATGCCTAAACACAACCTTATTCCTAAACCCAACCTCAGTAAAAACGGATACAAGAATTACACGAACCGCTGGGGGTGAGCGGTCCGCAGAGAACATGAGGGCAAGTGCGTTTCGGGACGAGCGTTCCCGTTACCACAGATACCACTGCGTCCATCAAACAACAGCACAGGCCTCTCCCCCCCTCCACAGGCTGGCTGGCTGGCTGGTGATGATGTGTGTATGCGTGTCACTCTCCATCACTTTGCCTGCGTTTGTCTTGGTTGCCAAGTGTCAGAGGAGCCAAGTATTTGGCCAAGCTTAGCCGTTTGTTTGGTTATTTGTTTGTCACCATCTTTGGCTCTGTCATTATGTGTTTGTCACCATCTTTGGCTCCATGATTATGTTTGACTTTCCCCCACACACACACACACACACACACACACACACACACACACACACACACACACACACACACACACACACACACACACACACACACACACACACACACACACACACACACACACACACACACACACACACACACACACACACACACACACACACACACACACACACACACACCACGACACCCCTGGCCTGGGCCCTGATGACTGCATAGAAACGCATCCTTCTTGTCGTCAATCTGTTGACACCGTTGTCGTATATAAATGAATATGGCCTTCGGAACAAGACCATTTTTAGAGACAACCAACTGCACATTGTCTTCTATTGCTCAAATTAAAGAAAATGTCACTCCCAACGTTTCAGTCAAGGATCGTCTTCCGGCCGAAGAGGGATTTGCATTTAACTTTTTGAGCGGTGCCAAACCACTCCAATGAGTGGCCGAGTGTACGTGTCTCTATGTCTGAGTACGAGGCCTCGACAGCTGCAATACCGCTGGGTGACTTATAAAGTGGCACTGTTGAGCAGCCTAAAGGGGCATTCACACCGCGAGCACTATAACTGCAGCCAGCCAGTGGTGTTGAGCAGCCTGCACTGCTCAGTTCACACGGGTGTGATTTTTATATAAAAAGTCCATCAAAGTCCAATCTGAATTACTTCCATGTCAAACATAATCATAATGCATGATTACGCCAGGTACTAACAATTTTTAACCAATAATATCATGACATGCACCTGTCATCCATTGCTCCACACACAGTGAGCGATTCATTATGCTAGGAAACCAGATTATTGATACCACAAAATATTGTAAAGATTTGAGCTGAGAATAATGCAGCTAAAGACAAACGTTATTCAGCACTGCTGCCTTGTAGACATGTTCTTGTACTTTATGGATGGACATAAATAAAACAGCTGGGTTCCAATGTTGTGATGCTGTTTTCACACAAAATAATTGCTGGAGACCCCTTGTAAGCCCCCCCAACCCCAAGGACCCCTGGGGGTCCCCGGCCCCCACTTTGAGAACCACTGCTCTAGGAATGGCTAGCGGGGCCTTTATAGACTCTTTAACCTTGTTAAAAACTAAAGAGGTTCGTCATTAGAGATCAAATGTGGACATCCGGCCAGGAGGACTGCAAGAAGAGATATTTCCAAAACACGCCAAGAGCTCGCGCACACGCACATGCCCACACCCACACCCACAAGCACGCACACACACGCTTCTATTAGTTCTCTCACACTGGGGGGAGAACAGACACCAGAGCGAGCCAGACCTCACAATAGCACATAGGAAGAGGAGAGAATCAAACAACGGAGTCATTTTTCTTCAGAAACATGGCCGTCCGTCTTCACACTGCAGGAGCTTTGTGTCGGACGGAGGCGCACAGGAATCAGCCCCCGCTTACATTCCGAACACCATGTGACACGGCGAGAAGACCTCGGTCACAGTGACCACCATGCGTTTCATGCGAAAGGGGAATTTCAGAACAATAAGAGTAGGACCAAGCCCCCAAGTTATTTGCTGTTCTGTGCCTAGTTTTATGTCAAGTCGGATAGATAGATTGACCTTCATTTTGATGCCAAAAGTAAAAGGGAATGTTCAGTCGTCAGTATTTTAAGCGAAAGCTTTCCCCACAAAACAGAAAATACACCAGTACAGATCCCTGAGGGTCTCCGGTCAACCATATGGGGTTTAATGCTGCGTTCACACTGGCAGATGCAAAAGATGCAAAGCTACACAGCAATATTTGTATATTTGTGTTTGTAGCTGAAGTTGAAAACCAGCTTAACTTATTTGTCATCTTCATGTCGCTGGCTTCCACTGAAAAATAATGTCCTGGTGAACCCAGTGTGAACAGAACATACGCTGTATGTGGTTAAGTGGTTCAACCCACACCAACCCAGACTGGAGTCGGTTTGTGTTCATTAAGGAATAAAACCAGTTTGCAGAGTCAGACACACTTCCTCTCTCTCTCTCTCTGCCACCTGTTAAACCCATTGGCACGCAGCAGCGGAAAGGTCTGACTGGGCAACAAGCTGACACACAACTAGGTCACCTACTGACACCGTGTGCACACTGAACCCAAAGGGAGGATCCCTGACCCCGCCGCGCAGCCAGCCAGCCAGCCAGCCAGCCAGCCAGCCAGCCAGCCAGCCGCGCAGCCAGCCAGCCAGCCAGCCAGCCAGCCAGCCAGCCAGCCGCGCAGCCAGCCAGCCAGCCAGCCAGCCAGCCAGCCAGCCACGCAGCCAGCCAGCCAGCCAGCCAGCCACGCAGCCAGCCAGCCAGCCGCGCAGCCAGCCAGCCAGCCAGCCGCGCAGCCAGCCAGCCAGCCAGCCAGCCAGCCAGCCGCGCAGCCAGCCAGCCGCGCAGCCAGCCAGCCAGCCAGCCAGCCAGCCAGCCAGCCAGCCAGCCAGCCAGCCAGCCACGCAGCCAGCCAGCCAGCCAGCCAGCCAGCCGCGCAGCCAGCCAGCCGCGCAGCCAGCCAGCCAGCCAGCCAGCCAGCCACGCAGCCAGCCAGCCAGCCAGCCAGCCAGCCTGCAGCCAGCCAGCCAGCCAGCCAGGCTAATCTTTTACATGGCATGGCCCAGAAGACTTAACGGGCGGAAAAAGATGGATGACTCAGCCAGCCCGGTCAGGTGCAAATGGGGCAGCAGCTAACGAGAGGGACACCTGAACGTTAAGATGTTAAGTTAAGTTAAGATGCCAAGTTAACGATTATTTATAGATCAATTAATTAGTTGATTCGCCTTATCAACCTCTTAGGTAGATTACAACAAGCTTGTGTTGTTGTGAGCTTGTGCTGTAGATCTGCTATTGTCGTCCCTATGTGCGTGACATGGTCGTACGACCAAGCATAACCTGGACAACAGTCCTTGTGTGCATTTTGTCCTGAAAACACAAAACAGCAAACACAAACAGCTTAACCGCCTTAAATTAACAACACAACTGCACCTGTAAACTAATGTTACATCAGTCATTGTCCATGAAAACACAGTGGAAAGCAACAATTTGAGGTGCTCATAAAATATATTGTTGGGAGAAACTGCTCATCTAACTTTGTATGCTTTCTCGTAAATTAATCATACTACAGAGTGTTACACAAAAGCAACAAAGTAGTAGCAGATCCGCAACTTGCTCGATCTTCTACTTTTGCAACTTTTTAATTTGAATCCTGAAAAGTAACAGTTTTGGACACAAGGTTTCCACCTGACAGAGACGATATGTCTTTGTTTGCGACAATGTATCCTAGGAAATCAGAACTTTAAAATAATTGCTAAAATAATAGCTATGTGTAGTGATGCGAGGCACGGTGAGTTTATGGATCTGATATGTTTGCAGTGGTAGCATTATTATATCCTCAGACTTCCAGTACTTAAGCACTTCCTCCAAGATAATTAATTAGAACACAGACGCTACCATTTCTTGCTTATGCAACCAATTTTTGCCATCTTTCGGTTCCGGTCTATTTTCTTGCACCCTCTCGTGCGTCATGATGAAAATTAAACCAACAAAAAACCTGGGATTATGTGTTACTAAGAGGGCATCTCATCTCATCTCACACACTCTGTTGTGGCAGATGGCTTTATTTAAACTATGGGCCATATTGGCTTGCTTGGTGTGTCATTGGCAACAGTGATGCACAGGCGGCAGAGCAGCTCCCTCTCTCGGTGTGTGTGTGTGTGTGTGTGTGTGTGTGTGTGTGTGTGTGTGTGTGTGTGTGTGTGTGTGTGTGTGTGTGTGTGTGTGTGTGTGTGTTCCTCATAAGCATAGTGATAGAATTTGACAAATAGTCATTGTGAGGAGGACCGTTTTCCTGATCCACAAAAGATCTACAACCGTCCTCACGAGTATAGTAATACTGTGTGTGGGCGTGCGTGTGTGGGTGCATTGGTTCCAACTTCCTACAATGTCCAATGTTCCTAGAGTGGTGTGTGTGTGTGTGTGTGTGCATGCGTGCGTGCGTGCATGCATACGTGCATGCGTGCTACTATACTTCTATGTTCCTCGACAAATGGGCGTGCACACAAGGTGCTCGACCATGTCACGCAATGGAAATAGCAGATCTACAAGCGCACAACAATGCGAGCTTGTTGTAATATTATGTGGCGAGCTTGTAGATTGGCCTGCACTTTCAGCTCACACGACACAGCCTTGCGATGAAGTACTAAATAAGGCGTTTTTAGGTCGGCAAGCTATTCACAGATATAGAAAGAAACCCTAGCCTGGCAGAAGTGACAGCGAGTTGTGCAATCACAAACAGGAAATAAGGGAAGGATATGGAACTTGGTATGATCTCGGATGGAGAAGCCAAAATGAGCTGCAACAAACCATACAGTATAAACAAAAGGCAGACGCTGGCCAGTCAGTGGTTTATATTTCCCAACGGACGCTGTGCTGGACTGCGTTCAGTAAACACATACCTTATTATTGTTAGGTCTTGGTACTAAATCTGAATAAATACACACTTGTCACCACGGTCTATTATATGATGAAGGATTCAATAACAATTGACTTGAACCATGTTAACAATACCATTATTCCCGACAATTAGGCCGATAATATCTTTGGTGATATTTGGGGGCGGCTGTGGCTCAAGAAGTAGAGCAGGTCGTCCGATGATCCGTGGGTCGGAGGTTCGAATCCCGGCTCCTCCTGTCTACATGTCGAAGTGTCCTTGGGCAAGACACTGAACCCTACACTGCCTCCAATGAGTCGGTTGGTGTGAGCTTGCCACCATTGGCGTGTGAATGTGGGAAGTGAGGACGCTGGCGTCGACTGTTCGCCGCTTCACCTCTCAATGTATGAATGAATGAACCATTGTAAAGCGCTTTGAGCACTTGGAAAAGCGCTATAAAAATGCAATTCATTATTATTTGAAATGTCAAATAGCAGTGATGGAAAAATCATATTTCCACCAGATATTCATATTCACGACACAAAAACGTACTAACTTAGCATCTCTAGTTTGGGCAAGTCATATTATTAGGTGAGTATTCTGCGAAAATAGGAGGACATTCAACAAAACTTGCAGACCCTGGGAGACCCGAGCTGTGCAAAGAATTATATAGGGTCAATGATTAACCCTATATAATTATTTGCACACTTCATCGTCTCTGTCGGGTGGAAACCTCATAATGTCCACAACTTACTTTTCAGGATTCAAAATTCAAAAATAGCAAAAGCAGCAGATCTACAAGCTCAAAAGTCAAAACGATACGTTTGAGCTTGTAGATCTTTTACCTTTGATTATTGTGTGACGCTGTAGTATGATCAACTAGGACATGAATTTACAAACAAACAAATCACAAAAACTTAGAATATGGAGATAAGAGGTTTCTGCCCGACAGCAACAACTATTTGAACTATTCAAATATGTTTTTCAAAATAGTAAAAAATGGCAAAGAAGTTTACGTATAAGGGGTAAGGCACTGACAAAAATAGGGCCCCAAAGTTAAATCTCTTCTCCGATCTACAAGCATGTGTACTACTAGGTCTGCTATTTTCGTCAAATCTTCGCCCACAGAATAGGGATGCTGGGTTACATGTGGTTAAGTGATACAAAACCATACAACGACCCATAACATCCGGCCAGTCCCAGTTACAAAACAAACTCCACTACGTTTCCCTGTCAGGGTGCGCACACGCGAGAGAGAGAGAAACACAACAACATTCAATTTAGGAGGCGGCCCGGTTTCCATTTTTAGAGTGCTATAGGATGCCAGTGCTATAGGAAGCCAGCCAGCTTCCAGCCTTCGTCATAGGTTTAAATTCAGTGTGACCATCGGACTCAGTCCATCTGCACAAAAATCAATCACTGCTGCTTCTTCCTAATCTTTGGGAACTCGCTTTAATCCATCAATTGTCTGATCCGGGGGGGGTTCCGAAATATAAACAGCATGCAGCAGTAGTAGCAGCAGGCTGGTGCTGGCACAGCTCTACATTTTCAGCAGATTGTGAAATATTAGTGTCTGAATTTCTCTCCCTAAAACAACAAAACAACAAAAAATGTGGGGAAGCAGCATGCACCCCATATCTGGAACAAACTCCCAGAAAACGGCAGGTCTGCTGCGACTCGCATTTCTGTTAAAACACTAAAGACTGTTCTGTTTGACACTGCCTTTGACTGAGTTACTTTTCTTTCTCTTTTGCACTGTATGTGTACCTGTTATGTTTCATTATTTTTGTTTCATGCATCCTAAATGTCATTGTAAAATGGTTTCCTTTGCTTGTTGTTGATCCGTGTAAAAGCACATTGAATTGCCTTGTCGTAGAAATGTGTTATACAAGTCAAATTGCCTTGCCTTCAGTCCATGAGCAGCTGAAACGCATGATCCACACACTGACACACTGAGACATGGGGTTGGTATGGTGGGTGTCACAGCAGGGATCAACACAGTGCTTCAGTGGTTTTACACTACACACCACCACAAACAAAACCCTCTTCCTGGACACACAACTACAGGTTGTTGCTGCCTGGTCCCAGATCAGATCACACAAAACCCCTCTTCTAGACAGTGGAACTGGACCCACAACTACGGGATGTTGCTGCCTGGTCCCAGATCAGATCACACAAAAACCCTCTTCTGTACAGTGGAACTGCACTGGTTGTTGCTGCCTGGTCCCAGATCAGATCACACAAAAAAACTCTTCTGGACAGTGGAACTGGACACACAAGTTACAACCACTGGTTGTTGCTGCCTGGTCCCAGATCAGATCACACAAAAACCCTCTTCTGGACAGTGGAACTGGACACACAATCACAGGTTGTTGCTGCCTGGTCCCAGACCAGATCACACAAAAACACTCTTCTGGACAGTGGAACTGGACACAGAAGTTACAACCACTGGTTGTTGCTGCCTGGTCCCAGACCAGATCACACAAAAACCCTCTTCTGTGGACAGTGGAACTGGACACACAAGTTACAACCACTGGTTGTTGCTGCCTGGTCCCAGACCAGATCACACAAAAACCCTCTTCTGTGGACAGTGGAACTGGACACACAAGTTACAACCACTGGTTGTTGCTGCCTGGTCCCAGACCAGATCACACAAAAACCCGGACAGTGGAACTGGACACACAACTACGGGTTGTTGCTGCCTGGTCCCAGATCAGATCAGATCCCACACGGTTATGGTTACATCATGGGATTCATCAATCATACAGCCAGCTGTGTGTGCCTGTGCTTACATCAGCTGAACTCACTTCATTTAGCCAGAGGTTTCTTACTTTGTTTACTGTGTGCCTATATATAGTGGAGGAGGGGGAAAACAAGTATTCTGCAAATAAAACACTGTCACATTTAAACTCACGTGCCCTTACTGACCCCCCCCCCCCCCCTATCAGATCCATTGCGAGGACTGATAACCGTGCATCTTTTAAAATGTTACAGATAGACTGGCAATTATTGACTACTAGACCATGAGGCAGTGATTCTCAACCTTGCAGTGACCCCCCAAATTATATTTGAAGTGAACTGGGGGGACCCCCCCCCCACCACCACCCTGACTACTAGAACTTGGAATATAGGATTTGAAGCATTCAATTTAGTTTGATATTGTGAAAATAGCATATCTACAAGCTCACAACAATACTGTCGCAGGCTATTTTCACAAATTTTCACTTTTCTCGTATTACCATTTGGCCATGGTTATTGGCCCTAGCACTTAGTTGATTACTTTTAATGCGGTAATGGTTTTCTTTTTTCTTTCAGGTATTTAAAAGGTCTAAAAACATCTTTAAATTGTCACTTCACTGTCATCTGGGACTGGGACTGGGTGCAGGGGACCCCCGGGCCACCCCTCCTAAATCGGTCCTGACCCACAGATTGAGAACCACTGCAGCGTAAAGCATCACAACTGAAAATACGAATACCTGAATGATAGCATACATTATAAACTTTACTAAGAGAACAGCAATACATTTATCTATTGAGGAAGTGTTACTTTCCTCTGCAGTGTCAAAAAAACACTGATGTGCAACATTGTGCATGTGTTTTGTTTTTTAGTAGTACACACGTAATTACATATGGGATACACCCCTTTTCTCCCTCACTGTATATGTTTTCTTTTCCCTTTTTACCTCCTTTATGATGATTCCCTGTTCTTTGGCTATATAGAAGTGTATATGTGTAGTACGTCTCTAAATGTTATGATGAATTGAACAAGGTGGACCCTCTTGTAAACAATAAGTGTAGTGCTTTATTGGGTCGTCCACTCACTGTTAACAGTTTTTGTATTGAGTTTAGAGATGTTCCGATACTGTATCGGTATCAGGAAAAGTATCGGATCGGCCCTTATTTGTCATATCGGGTCATATCGGTATCGGTGAATATATGCCAGTCTAACCACAGATCCGACACAGGGGGAAGGGGTTGACACTATGGCAGGTAAATAAAATGTTGGGACATGTAGAGTTTGCTTTGGAGTTCCCCAAACTGCAAGTGCACATTTGAGTGAGGAGTCTGCTATAAACACAACACGAGATATATAGCTAGATAGCTATAAACACAACATGAGATCACGACACTGGTATCGGTATCGGCTAACACAGAAATTGAGGTATCGGGATCGGATCGGAAGCGAAAAAAGTGTATCGGGACATCCCTAATTGAGTTGTGCTTGAAATGTACTGTAATTTTGCAAACTGTTAATACATTCTTCGATCAATCAATCAAGGTGGTTACTATATGTAGGGACATTTTGGCACCTCAATGTACAATTGGCTATTTTGTCCAAAATGTTGAAAAATAAAACATTGGAAAAATAGTCTTTAGTCATGTAAAATATACATGATGTGAACATGCACGGTAGCCTACATACATGTCAGACTTAATGTTATCCTTCAACTTCTTGTTTATGACCCAAAATGCCTGGATGTACATGGGTTTTGTAGCAATTTGTAGAAATATTAGACGGTAATTGTCGAATGTTTAAGCATGTACAAAGTACAAGTATAGCCTACTTCACTTTAAAACATTTTCCAATTGATTTTTTTAAAATAAATATGGTGCCCATATGGCTCTGCATGGTCCCCACTCCCACTGCCCATCCTGTTAGCGGGCATCCCTGATAGTAAGGGCATTTTATCAGGTATTTGACCAATCTGGGAACTAAATCGTTACCAAGAAATTTCTTCACCAATGTGTTTCTAAAGGTGTCTAATAACATGTACTAAAAGTTTGAAATTCAACTCCCGTGGGAAAGTTGAGTTATTAGCATAATATGTGACCATACCCATAACATCCTATATAAGGCAAAAAAGTCCAAATTTCATCATTCTTTAAGTAGCATGTGACATATGAAACTAGGGTGATTTCATGATTCTGAATCCATTCCAAGCATTCGTTTTGCAAAAAAAACACTCCTTGGGCTAAATTAGGCCATATCCACTTGACCAAATGTGCTGACCTCATCACGTTTGTGTGGCCGTTTTCCTCCCAAGGAGTGTTTTTTGTGCAAAACTAATGCTTGGAATGGATTCAGAATCATGAAAACACCCTAGTTTCATATGTCACATGCTACTTAAAGAATGATGAAATTTGGACTTTTTTGCCTTATATAGGATGTTAAGGGTATGGTCACATATTATGCTAATAACTCAACTTTCCCACGGGAGTTGAATTTCAAACTTTTAGTACATGTTATTAGACACCTTTAGAAACACATTGGTGAAGAAATTTCTTGGTAACGATTTAGTTCCCAGATTTTCATAGATTTCTCTTACTATGACACTGAAAAGTTTAATATGTTTTGTGTTAACTTCTATTTAAGTGTCCTGCAGGATATCCTACTTGTATTATTGGTAGCCTACTTCAGCTGAATTCAGTTTGTAAACAAGTTGTAATATTTCAATTTAGCCTAACAGTGTTTTAATTAATGGGCCTACTACGGGACGAATTATTCCATTAAATATGAATAGCTCAAGGGTGATAACAAAATGATTTGTTGTGAAAATGATAACGTATAGCCACCTCCTGTTTGTGTTTATATTATGGCACTCGGGTCACGTGTGGTGAAAAAGCAGCATGCTTCGTTTACTCTAGATAGTAAATCTACTATTTATAGCCTTTGCAATGCATGATTTATAATTAAGAGACATTAATTTGTTGACATTCAAGGAATGCAAGAGCAAGACGGACCAACGCCTGCTCTGACACTCATCAAGCGAACGCAACCCAAGTTACCCAACCAGCGTCGAATAAACAAACATCACATGCAGGCGCAGCTGACAATAATCGACAAAAAAAAATGAATTCCTCTGCAAATAAAAGTTATTAGAAACTTTACCTACCTTTAGCTTTTAAATTGCTGTCTGCAGGTGAACACGCAAAACAAAGGGAGGGAGTCCTCGAAAACAAACTTTTTCTTGTGTCAGTAAAAGTCTCTCTCTTTCTCTCTCTCTCAGTGTGGAGGAGCGTCTCTCTCTCTTTCCTGCTGACAAAGCGTTCCTTTATAATTTACTACGTGCCGTTCAAGTCACAGTGCGACGCGGATGTATCAGGGAATGTCATATAAAGGCTTGGGGGGCGTTGCCCTCCCATTTCCCTTCTAGGCTTCTCTCTCTCTCTCTCTCTCTCTCTCTCTCTCTCTCTCTGCACAGTGCAGTGTCAGTGTATTGGGCAATACAGGCTAGCTGTTAGATCAGATCACAACTGGATCCATTGCCAAGCAGTTGCATGAGAGAGACCTGATGTGACTGATCATCATGACACCACAAGTGGAACTCTCTCAATGGGAATGTCTGCCACTCACTCGGTCTTAATAGTCCAGTGTGGTTCTTTTAATCCAGGGGTGGAATCAGACTGGACAAAGCCTATACCCCGACTGGAGGTCAGCCCCGAATTATTTGGGGGGGTCCCCCCCAATGATGATTAGCTTAAACAACAACAATGCATGTGCAACATTGTTTTCTCACTCAACAGTAAACAAACCAACATGCAGTGTATGCCTTTTAAATACCAAATTGTCAAATATTGGCAAATAGTGAAAATAGCCAATCTACATTGTGAGCTTGTAGTTCAGCTATGTAATATCTGGGAACCAGTCTCTGTACAGTGTACAATGGTAGAAACCAGATACCACAGCTATTTTCACAATATTTATCTGTGGAACCAAGTTAAAGGACAACTTTAGTTTTTGACCCACCCTCCCTGACAGGAGCAGAGCCTGAGGATGATGGGGGATCGTTGTCAATCTCGCGGAAGGAAGTCAAGTCACTGAGGTAGTTAAGCAGCTCCACAGTGGCAAAGCTCCGGGGCTTGATGAGATTCGTCCAGAAATGCTGAAGGCCCTGGGTGTTGAGGGGCTGTCTTGGTTGATACGCCTTTTCAACATTGTGTGGAAGTCTGGGGCAGTGCCGAGGGAGTGGCAGACCGGGGTGGTGGTCCCACTGTTTAAAAATGGGGATCAGAGGGTGTGTGCCAATTACAGAGGTATCACATTACTCAGCCTCCCTGGGAAAGTCTATGCCAAGGTCCGGCTGATAGTCAAACCTCAGATTCAGGAGGAGCAATGTGGATTCCGTCCTGGCTGTGGAACAACTGACCAGATCTATACTCTTGCAGGAATCTGAGGTTTGATTATCAGCCGGACCTTGGCATAGACTTTCCCAGGGAGGCTGAGTAATGTGATACCTCTTGTGGATTTGGAGAAGGCATATGACCGGGTCCCCCGGGAGGTCCCCCGGGAGGTGCTGCGGGAGTATGGGGTGAGGGGGACCTTGTTGAGGGCCATCCAATCTCTGTACACCCAAAGTGAGAGCTGTGTCCGTGTGCTCGGGAGTAAGTCGGATTCGTTTCCGGTGGGGGTTGGCTTTCGCCAGGGCTGCGCATTGTCACCTATCCTGTTTGTGATTTTCATGGACAGGATCTCGAGGCGAAGTCGTGGCGGAGAGGGTATTTGGCTCGGTGAGCTAAGGGTTGCATCACTGCTTTTTGCAGATGATGTGGTCCTGATGGCACCATCGGTCCAAGACCGTCAGCTGTCACTGGACCGGTTCGAAGCCGAGCTGGGATGAGGATCAGCGTCTCCAAATCTGAGGCCATGGTTCTCAGCAGGAAACCGGTGGATTGTGCAGCCCGGGTAGAGTTCAAGTATCTCAGGGTCTTGTTCACGAGTGAGGGGAGGACGGAGAAGGAGATCGAGATAGGTGGTTCGGTCATCTGGTTAGAATGCCTCACGGGCGTGGCCCTAGGGAGGTCCTCGAGGCACGTCCCACTGGGAGGAGACCCTGGGGCAGACCAAGGCGCAGTTGGAGGAAACACATCGACTCACTGGCCTTGAGACGTCTCGGGATCCCCGAGGAGGAAGTCACTAATGTTGCTCTGGAGAGGGAAGTCTGGAACACTCTGGTGGAGCTGTTGCCCCCGCGATCCGACTACGGATAAGCTGTTGAAGATGGATGGATGGATGAAAGATGAGTCTTGCCCAAATGTGCCCAAATTCCCCAAAATGTACATCACATTTGTGATGATTGCAATGGCCATATTTAGCCCAAGGAGTGTTTTTTGTGCAAAACTAATGCTTGGAATGGATTCAGAATCATGGAAACCCCCTAGTTTGACATGTCACATGTTACTTAAAGCACATTTTTGACATTTATGCCTTATATAGGATGTCACATAAACCCCTATAAAACAATTGCTCAATACAGACAGCTAGTCAGCAAGTGGATACCACTTTAGGAGGTCATATAAAAGGATTATATTTGTGAGGTACTTAGACGAGGGGCGGTGTTGACGCATTGAGACAACACAACTCAAGTTGTCTGTCCTAGCACCTTTGCGGCAATCCAGCCTGTCATGGGCCTTTGGATGTTTGGATGTGTTTGTTAAAAAAAAAGTGGCGGTCTCAGCCCCATGCACTCAGTAATATGAAGCAAGAGGAGTCAGACTATTTCAAGCCAAGGAGGGGGTGATTGTGCTTACATTAATTACATGATATCATGGGGTAGAGTAGTAAAGTAGTAGTAAAGTAGTTCTGCAAGCAACAGAAGGGATCAGAGACCATACTAATACTCACGATAAGAGAGAAACTGTGTCATTATAGGAACGAGCTGTACCCAAAACAATAGATACCAGGCCCGTGTCATGGCATCTTGACTCTTATAATATGCAAACATGTCAGAACATATCAAAAAGTAAAAGGTGAAGAACAAAGTGCTCCTCACCAGTGGCTTCAAGTAATAGGCTCCAGGAGGCTCTACATTTTCCTGGTGGGGGCTCCTCACTGGTAGTCACAGGCTCCAGGAGGCTCTACATCCTCCTGGTGGGGGCTCCTCACTGGTAGTTTAGTCAGTAGGGTACAATGGCGGTGACAACACACAAATGTGTGTGGGGAGGCCGGAGGAGCAATCAACTGACATATACTAACTAAATTGGGGAGAAAAAGGACTAAGAAAATACAATCACAACAAAATAAAACAACAAAAAGTTAGGACCAGTTCTGATGGTGGACAATATCACCAGTCTACAGAGTTGGAATGAAGAACAGGTGAACAGACAGACTCGGCTTTTCCTCAGAGGTGTTAAATTACTTTTGGCCCATGACTACTTAGGTTATGGACCCCATTTTGATAAAAAAACCTTTATCTCTACCCTGTTAAAAAAAGAGGAATAAAGAGAGAGTGTACAAATTGAACCAACTGAACCCCTGTGGGTCCATTTGTACACTCTCTGAGTTAGCCAAATAATTTGACCTCAGTGTCATGAAAATAAAGTACCATGCAAGAATTTTCAGTAGTTTAGACTTTAGAGCAGATCAATACCGTAGCTTTGCTTTAATTGTAAGGAATCCTATTTACATGATTTCATGCCAAACTATAATTCATCTCACTGTATCTCTGGAAAAGGGAGTGTGTGTGTGTGTGTGTGTGTGTGTGTGTGTGTGTGTGTGTGTGTGTGTGTGTGTGTGTGTGTGTGTGTGTGTGTGTGTGTGTGCGTGTGTGCTTCTTTTTTTTTTTTTAAACACTCCCCGAATGCAAACCTCTGCAGCAGTCAGTTCATTTGAGGCGATGGGAGGCCAAAAAGAAATGACTAGGAATGCAGCCAGCCATGCAGGCCTGCAACCTTGGCATTGGTTTCCAAAAGGAGATATAAGTCTGTACAAAGGGAAGCCCTTCCCACAATCCATATTATATACAGTCCCTCCTTTGTTGCACACAACGTCTATTGTTTAATCAGAGCTATAGTTTGGCCCTTTTCTTTGCTTTATTCAAACGTGCCGATGGAAGCCATTTTTGTTTTGTTTAATTTCTGTGTGGCCTATTGGTTCTGGGTGTAGGAAGCGTACCCGTAAGGTTATGTTATCATCCCCTGTGTACAAGTGACTTCTCTGCTATCGTTGCCGTCGTGCAGAGAACTCCTGCCGTTTTTTAGTTTGAATCCTGAAAAATAACCCGTTTTTGGACGTATATGAGTTTTGCAACCCGACGCGATAGTGAGTTATCCTCATATATAGGGCATGACCTTATTATGTCATTGGAACAGTCGCACCCTGTTACCTTTGCATACAGAGTACTGTACATATAGGGCATAACCATACAGAGTACTGTACATATAGGGCATAACCTTTGCCTGAGTGCCAAAGTTTTGTGCATGCCATAATTATGATGTAGTCACAATTGCATAAATTATAGCTCCTTTGATCTTTGGGGCGAACGCATGACCTGATGATATGACGTCACTTGTCATTCCAGACGTATGACATCTCACTTCACATCACATAACGTATTAGTGGATCTTGTGGAATTTTCCACACTTGCATGGGGGACAGATCCATTTGGCTGACAGTTACATTGTGCAGCATCTGCCAGTAAAGCGCTAGCCTACTATTGGGCATGATTTTGTGTATAAGGTCCTTGTGAAGATACAATAGCCACACTGTGGTCTGGTAACGTGAGGCCTTGGATAGGAACACGCAGTACAATGGACGCATTGGAGGAGGGAGAAAAATATAACCATCACAAGTCACTTTACGACAGCACACACAATCCAGTCCAATGCTTGGATGGACGGACAGATCCCAGACAAGCTTGAGTTGTTGTCCTTTTGGTCTTGGAACATTCTACTAGTTCAAGCCAAGGGACATGTACGGTTTCAAATTGAGCATACATATTTTGTGTATGTGTGTGTGCGTGTGTGCGCGCTCACACTTGTGTGTTCCTAGAAACTGTCATGCACACGAGGAGGGTTATGCCCAAGTTACGGTCGTACGACAACGATATTACACATGTGGCGTGCACCTAAAATAGCAGATCTACAAGCGCACAACGCAAGCTCGTTGTAATCTTGCTACAAACCTGCATTGTGAGACTGTAGTGAGATAGTAGGCCTATACATTAAATAGCCAAGTGACGGCAGGGTTTTAGTGTGTTTCGTATCGTATGTGCATGGGTCGTGGGGTGGATCAATAGTCGATAAGGTACGTGGACTTTCACCAGGCATGATTGCAGTGTTTGTGGGTGCAGCCTACATGTGTGATGCTTCTGCCAATCCAGGCCACACTAAAGAGAACAGGGCCAGACGGCTTCATGCTTTGCAAGGCTTGTACGGTAATCATTACCTTTATACTAAGATTGTCTAGTACCTTGTTGGCATGCTCCGAAGCTCTGAAATACATGAGCTATTTGACAGACTGCATGTAAGCCATTTGGAAACGTACTTAACCCATTTAGACCTGAGACTATAGATTCTAAAAATGTCTTCTAAATCATGACAGTTTTCTGAAAAAGCTATGTTTCTCTGCTCAAACTTTTTCATGTCAAGGACCCCCAGAATGATATGTAATTGGCCGCCGACCCCCATCTGAAAATATGTTGTTCCAGGGAGGGACCCCTCCCAGAAACAAAGATTTGAGTTAAAAACATTCACTGTGAAAGAATATATAAGATTTGTGCCACATTTTCAAGATTTTTCAAAAATAGCAGATCTACAAGCTCGTAGCGCGGCACTCGATGCCACACTATGAGCTTGTAGATCTGCTGTTTTTCAATAGCTAAAGTATAGCATAATGCTTAAAACACCAAAAAGGATTCCCGCCCTGAATTTAAACAGTCTAGAGACAGTGAGGTATAGCCAGTCTTGTAGTGCTACTTTTCGAAGTGGGGGGACGCCCCATAAGACGCGTGCGCGCACACATGCACGTGCATTTGCGTGCACGTGCGCAACGCACACTATTAAAATATGCCTGTTTAGAAACAGATTTTACAATGCTTAATCGTATCATAAAAGTCAATGACAAGTCAAAAAACATATTTTTGCCCAAAAAATAATTTCAGACGTAAGAGAAGTGGGGGGATGGCGCTCCCCCACTACACCCCTGGGTATAACACATTTAGCAAGGGCAGAGGCTCTGCAAGCATATATTGAGAGGTCATTAAGCTAAAGGAGGTTCATGTACTTTATTGTTACATCTTGTGTACAGGTAGTGGTACATACCGGTAAGAGTCAAACTTATTTTTGTTTGGCTTCCTTCAGACACGGGACCCCTGTGTCTGAAGGACCCCCTCTAAAATGAGATGCCACATCTCAAGGGGCTATCCTTTCAATACATTCTGACAATGCAGCAGCTATAACATCAAACAGCAATCACAGCAAACAAATAGGGATAGAGTGCAAGAAAGAGCGAACAAGTAAAAAAGAGAAACTGTACGTGTGCATGTTTTAGCAAGGACACAAACTAAAGGCTGAATTAGATATTGTTGTCCAATTCATATAAACATTGTTCGGCTCCTCATCCTCACATAACCAGTGACCCCCTCTCTCCAGTGTTGCCAGATTTTGCAAGAGAAATAAGCAACAGGGTCTATGAAAACAAGCCCATGATGGCAACCCTGCCCATTCATTCCCCAGACGGTTGTATATGTTTTATCAGATACAAATCAAGAAATCAGTCACTCAGTGTTTGATCAAACTACTCCCGTTAGCTTTATGACTCCAACAGCTCACTACAAATAGACCATATAAGTTGTATCCATCCTTGATTGATTACATTTTTAAGTAATATACATACAAAAATATGATATCGTTGCTGTCCATATTTTAACTTTCTGTGTTTCTTCATCAATTAATGCCCTACTTGATCATACTACAGAGTCACAAAAAGTGTCAATTTTGTGGGGAATTTGAATCCTGAAAAGTAACAGTTTGAGATTCCATCCGACAAGACCAATATGGCAATGATGGCAAAATATTATGTCGTTTAAAAAAAGACTTCATACAGGGGGAGTAAACAAACCGTTTATGATGTAATACAAGCATGTCTTTGCCGTAGACTAGAGGCCCGGGGAAATATTTTGTCAATGAAATAGTTTGAGCATTCCTCCTTACTCTCTATATGCCCCTCCCAAATACGTAAAGAGCAGATTCCTTTGTCTTGGTTCTGCATGCCCTATTGACTAGATGGAACTGGCCCCGTTCAGTTTCAATGTGATGAAACAACGTGCAAGGACCCTGCAGTGATTCAGACACACATGACAGGGAAGCTGCCAGATGTCACGTAGTACACATACATGTCTAGTCAGAATGATCAAGCCTCACAGTGAAACCTGGGGAGTGTTGTTCGTTTCATTTCTACTGTCTGAATGTACTCTTGCTGTGTAAATCTTGTATTTTCCAGTCAGAGATTAAAGATGGTCGTGCCGTGATTTTTGTACGTTTTCTGTTTTGTATGTGTAATGGAGTTAGCATTACTCTAATAGTCTATACACTATATTCAAATATTAAAATATGTTTATTACGAGGATTTAATATGAGGTTTATTACTGGAGACAGCTACGATACTCATCACTGTACCCTATATGATAATGTGGGCTGGTCTTCTATGACTGAAAGACGCAATAATCACTGGCACCTCTTCATATATAAAGCCCTGGTCGGGAAATTACCATCATATATTTCATCCATGTTACATCAGAAACCTAGTCGCATTGTAACTCGCTCAAGTGATTGGCTAGGCCTTCTGGTCCCTTTTGCCAACTCTGAACTTGGAAAGGCTGCTTTCAGCATCGGTGCACCTGATTCTTGGAATGTCTTGCAACAAGAATTTAAACTGGCATCAATTGGTCATTTTAGGAATTTACTAAATAACCGTCCATCACCTGTATGTTGCTGTTTTAACTGATTGCTGAATATATAATTGTATTAACGGTTTGTTGTAACTAATATTGTTGTTGTATTACTGTTTTTTGTATGTAATCTCAGCATCATTGTAAATGAGGGGTTCCCTCAATGGTCTCTCCGAGAATTTAAATAAAGGTCTTCCCTGTGTATTTTTTGTTTCTTCCTGAAAGCTGATCAAGCCTTTGAGTCAAAAGGCATGGGGTCAAGTGATAGTCATTGGTGTTCTGTCACCTTTATTATTGTCCAGTTGTATGGTCAGCGGCGACTCAAGCAGACCTGAACAAACTACAACTTGTTCAGAACCGAGCTGCCAGACTGGTACTTCATTGTTCTACTCGCACAAATATTGTATATTGTATATGCATATGCATACACGCCTGTCCTGGTTATCTGTTAAATACAAACTTCATTGCAGTGTCCTCATGTTTGTTAGAAACATAATTTCAAATCAAACACCAGATTACTTCTTCAAACAGTTATTAAAATCAAGTGACAGATAACACCAGAATTGCCAGCCTCGGTCATTTAACACTCCCTGCTCCAAAAACGACCTGCTCTACCTCCTGAGCCACCGCCAACCCTCTGACCTATATCTTTCATATTGAATTATTCACTCAGACTTCTTTCATAATTAAATTATTGACTTCTATTCTAATCTATTCTATTATTGCATTATTCTATTTAGCAGCATATAGTAAGATCAGTCCGACACTGGGTGGGTGATGACCACACCAGCCTTGGGAAAATGTGATCATGTGCCCGAAAAGGTCCACTCACGAGGTGCTCAATAGCAATAAAAACAGCAAAACATTATAATTATTAGAAACAACACAAATACACACTGTACGCTGGAAAACAAAACAGCTGCAGACACATTTCACAACCTGGAGGAGAAACTCAATGACATTCACCAAATGCTTGTTGTTTTTAAGTGTTTAGTCAGGACAACTCATGAATGGATGGAATACATTTTTATTGAATATAAAATGAGCAATATATTTATTATGGTTTGGCGATGAATAGGATCTGCTTTTATGTACTCTGATAAAGCGCATCAGTCCCGATCACAGGGACTTCGAAATCCCCCGTACATAAACAGCAGATCCAAAACAACAGGTGGTAGCTGGGGTGGTGGAGGGTAAGCAGCAGTGTCTTAGCAAGAAAGCAGTGGTGTGTGCAGCAGCAGCAGTAGCAGCAAAAAGCAAGCAGGAATGAGCAGTGCAAACTACCAGATTGATTGGATGAGTGGATGTGGACGTGGAGTTGAGGCAGCCCAATGGACGGCCGCCAGCAACTGCACTGATTTTCCTGACAGAACTTGCAGATTAAATAATGTGGTCTGAGAATGGAATGAGTGTGTGATTGGATGAATGGATGTGGAGTAGAGGCAGCCCAATGGACGGCCGCCAGCAACTGCACTGATTTTCCTGACAGAACTTGCTCTGCGCATGTTTTTGCTAATTTCTTAAAAATGTACACAGACGCTGCAGCTCTCAAAGAGCCGAGGAAGAGCATTCCAGAGTCTGTGAGCTAAACACCTGCAGTTTCCGAGGCTAGGAAGCTACAGACTGAAAGGCTCTGTCACCTTTGGTGATTAACCTGATCCAAGGAATGACCCATTAGACACTGTTCAGATGGCCTTAAGGTCCTGCTGGATAGATCAGTTAGATGTCAGTCCGTGTGTCCGTCTGTGGACAGCTAATCGCGCCACCAGGAGGCAGATTTTTTGACAGTACACCTACAGATTTTGCCCAAACATCACGCAAATTGGTACACATATAGCCATTAAACGAAACAGGTCTTTCAGGCTTTTCATACTCCATCCTGATTGGCTAAGATTGGCTTCCAAAGTTCGCAGGAGTGCTCCGTTTTGAACAAATTTGCCGCAAATCATGAACACGTGTGATTTCCATGAAGTTTTGCACACACATTCCCACTAGGCCAA
This sequence comes from Electrona antarctica, assembly GCF_951216825.1. Taxonomy (NCBI): domain Eukaryota; kingdom Metazoa; phylum Chordata; class Actinopteri; order Myctophiformes; family Myctophidae; genus Electrona; species Electrona antarctica. The sequence continues at coordinate 6,430,695 of NC_136796.1, forward strand.
GGAAGAAATGGAAAATGGTAAATGGTGCATTTAAATAGCGCCTTTATCCAAGGCGCTTTACAGAGTTTGTGCAAAATGACATTCACCCATTCACACACCGATGCCGGGGAAACCATGCAAGGCACCAACCTGCACATCGGGAGCAATCGGGTTCAGAGTAAAAAAAACGCTCCTATCCGGTTGGAGACCTGTGCCTCGAGGGGCACATTTTCTAGTTAGTGCCATGAGCTACATAAATTATAGGTCATTATAGGTCGGTAGACAAACCCTGTCTACAGCCTTTTTATTGGGCTGTAAATTAGCTGTTAATTACTTCTATAAAATATGGTATCTCATGTGATGTCACTCCAAGGCCTTTGGGATCTTACAATTAACCACTTTGAATATGGCATAATATGGGCATGGCATTATAGGCAAAAATAAATAAATAAAGGCTAAAATAGCAGATCTATGAGCTCACAATTTTTTGACACAATCCTAAATGTCTCAATAGAAGAAATAAAGTTACATAATGCCAATTTAAGCGGTTTAATCCCACCAATAGTATTCCCGGCTCCGGGCCATTTCCGTACAGCTCCCTCCCTTTGAGACCGAAGTCTATTTGAAATTGATTTCTCTTCAATAAGGAGCCGTAACGACCGTGATAAGATTGCGGCCTTTATATTTCATGTTGCTGTAGTGAGTTACTGAGTCACCAGACAGTCTGGTTAATGTAGCGGATTTATGACAAGCCTTCATCAAACAGTAATACCTTAAGGACAATGTTTGTTTGGGTTGTCAGCGATTGGGTTCAAAGGTGACACACTGGGGGGGTGAAAGCTAGACTCTAGACCCTAGAGTCTCGCTCCCAATGTGCAGATTATTGGTGCCTTGCATGGTTTCCTCCAGCATCGGTGTGTGAATGGGTGAATGTAATGCACAATCTATGTAAAGCTGTTGTATAAAAGCGCTATATAAAAGCGCTATTTACCATGGCTATTTACCGTGGCTCAGGGGTAGAGTGGCTGGATGGTAACCGCAAGGTTGCCTGTTCGAACCCGGGCTCCCCCAGAGTTAGTGTCGAAGTGTCCTTGAGCAAGACACTGAACCCCAAATTGCTCCCGATGTGCTGGCTAGTGCCTTTCATGGTTTCTGCCACCATCGGTGTATGAATGTATGTGTGAATGGGTGAATTGATGCACAATCTATGTAAAGCGCCTTGGATAAAGGGCGGTGCTATATAAATGCACCATTTACCATTTACCATTTTACCATTATTATTGTGGGGGGGGGTTAATGCAGATGGAACTAGGGATGCACGATTATGAAATTATGACCGATATCCGATCTCCGATTCCACCACAATGGAAACAAGCAGACCCTAGGGGCTTGGCCCAAAGCCTGTTAATAAAGTATGAAATAAATCAATAAATAGCCTATACTCTTTTCAAAGTGTGTTTTCACAACTGAATGACTACTGAATGAGATGAGTACACAAATTAAATGTAGAAAAATGTAAAGTTTATTTTTACTTAAGATTTTACATCACATTTGATTTGGCTTTTGTTCTAGACTAGAGGTTCTAGACACTTTTTATTCATATTGAACTCATTGATGATTTTTTTACATTTTTCATTTTTGCTGGTGAAAACCGGTTAAATAATCTGTATTATTTTGAGACCATTCCGATACCGATATGGCATTTTTGTGGCCGATATGGCCAATTCCGATTTGTGCATCCCTAGATGGAACAATATTGCAGGATATTGCAGGATGTGTAACAATGGCACGTCCTCACAAGGCTGTATGTGAGCTTATAGATCTCGTTGCTGTTGGGCTGAAACCTCATATCTCCATATTCTAACGTTTTGCGTTTGTTCGTAAATTATACCGCCCTACTTGATCATACCACAGCATCACACAAAAGCCTCAAAAGTAGCAGATCCACAAGCTCGATCTGCTATGTTCAAATAGCCAAAGCTTAAAATAGGGCTCAATTATGAGACAATATTGGCAATATTGTTTTTTTTTATTAGCACTTATGCCTTAAGTGGTTAAACAAAGAACACAAAATTGCTGGTTCAACAATCTTAATGATTATAATATGAATGCAATTTTGTACTAAAAGAAAAATCACATGGCATCACGTAACCACATTACATATCAGCTGACACATTCTCTTGGAAGTGGGCATAATAATGGCTTCTGTTGAAGACCTCTTTGTTCAAAGAATGCATGAATGTGATTTGATTTATTGCAAGACTGTGATGTGGGCAAAAATTAGTCAGGGTGACATTAATTCTGTTCCAAGTTTACCAGACATGAGGACAGCTAACCAAATAAACCCCCAGGCCCCGGTGTCCCTATTCTGGGCATGTCGTCATAAGCAAACATTCGAAAATAGAACTGTAATCTGCAAGCTATTTTCGGCGAATAGATTTGGTGTAGGGGGAAAAGAGGTCCTCGGAGTTACTAGAGGGGGACCAGCTAGACCACCAAATCTTTGTGTGATAGGAACTTTCGTTTGTTTGTAGGCTAATTTTTAACCTCTTGAACCCTATAGCATCCCTATTCTGAGGGGAACATTAGCGGACAATGTTGGTATTTTAAATGGTATTTAGTGGGTAATATAGCTCATGATCCAAGGATGCTGTTCTGGAATGAGCTTAATCAGAAGATCTACCCTATTACCATGCAAATGTGTCACACATGAGAGCATGCATGCTTACAAATCAACCAAATGGACCCTTACATTTGGTTACATTTGTTTGTATGCTCTCAGAGCTAAATGGACAGCTCAAGACATGCCAGTGGGTACCTGATACATTAATGAAATGAAATGAAATGAAATGAAATGATTACTATATTTACCCAGGGTATCTGGGCTAAGCTCAAGAACTTGTTTCCAGCCAGGCCCTGCTCATAGAACACATTTCATCGTAGTGGTTCAATGCCTTGTTCAAGGGCACTTCAGCGGTGGTAATTTTAACGTGTCGGACAGCTGATTCGAACTGGCGACCTTCCGGTATCAAGACCGCTCCGCTATCCGTTCGGCCACCGCTGCCACATAATGAACCTTATACGCTCCCAGAGCTCTCATCGGCACACGGTTTCATAACAAGGGATTCAACAGTTGTATGAATTCACAGCATGCCATGGAGGGAGTGAGTTAGAGAGAGAGAGAGAGAGAGAGAGAGAGAGAGAGAGAGAGAGAGAGAGATAGTATAGTTGCAATGCATGCTCTTTCAAATTTATTTTTAATTGCACTTTTCTTAATTTGTTAATTATTTCACTTTTGCCATGGCAATGTAAACATATGGTTTCTCATGGCCATGTAAAGCTCTATTGAATTGGAATTGGAATTGAATTGAGATGGAATGTGAAAGAGAAAGAGAGAGTTTGAAAGAGTTTGAGAGAGAGAGAGAGAGAGAGAGAGAGAGAGAGAGAGCATTGCATAAGCCTTCCCTTATAGCAGAAGACATACAGTATAGGTAAACAATGAGCGAGTGGACTTCAGCTGCATGTGTTCCATCTAATCCTCTCAGAGGGCCGATGTTCACATCGGGGTCCACTGCACAGACCCTTCTACTGTATATCACCACAGCTAGCACAGACCCACATCTCAAAGTGTGGTCCGGGGACCCCTAGGGGCCCTTGGGGGAGGGAGTTCTAGGGGGTCTCCAGCCAAAAGAAAAAAAGATTGATAATTACTAACAATCAATCATCCTAACTATTAGGAACCAAATGGACCCTTATGTGTCTGTAACTCTGAGAGCGTACAAATGGAACCAAATGGACACGTTCCATTTAAACACTGATGATACTACTGTGTGCCGATTGGAGAACCACTGCACTAGATCACCCATGTCTTGACACTATGATCAAATAACATCCAGCCCTGCAATAAAAAACACCTAACAAATTGAATTGCATTAGTAGGCAGCGCAGCAGACTAAACTGATTCTGGCCTGTTTTCTAATTGCATTACTTATCAAATAAGACTCGGTTCTGGTTAAATTCCCCTCGATTTTATTGTGTGTGCATGTTTTTTTTTTTAAATCTCTCCTCCAGTGTGCTGCAACACGTTATGAGCTTGTATAGATCGGCTATTTTCAGCCTGCAACCAAGTGTAAAATGTACCATTACGACGCCATCAAGGTCCGCCAAAATACATTTTAGTCTACAAAATCAACTGTAGATTTAGTCGAGTAAAATCTCATGACATTTTAGTCGACTACAACTAGACAAAAAACGAAAACATTTCAGACAACTAAAATATGACTAAAGCTAATTTATTTTTTTTAATTCAAAAGACTGACTAAAACTATAAATCAACACAACATGCTTTCCAAAACAGCACCGTTGGGGGCTGGAGACAGAATCACGCTGACCTGCCAGCGCAGGCCGTTCCAGCAATAGGTCATCTCAGCAGATAAGGTCAAACCCATTACTGAAGTGCAGCAGCCGCTAATTAGCCTGTGGTTGTATATCTCTGGAGGAAAACATCTGAGGTTTGGCATGTCCACGGCCTGCATGGACTACAATTGCTACTTCTCCACTTTTCAAGCACCTGGCAAAAAAGCACTGCAAAGCAGAACACCGTAGATTTAACAACAGTCTCAAGTCTCACACTGAGAAAGCAGCAGCATGCGACACATCCTTTCCACAAAGAGCAACACACGTGTTTCAACCTGATATGTCCTGTTTATTGTGTGTTGTTTTTGCTCAGGTTAATCACAGAAGGTGACAGAGCCTTTCAAGCCGGTCGAGCCCAGACTCTGGAATGCCCTTCCTCAGCTCTTCGAGAGCTGCAGTGTCTGTGGATGTTTTTTAATTAACCACCTAAAAACACTACTGTTCCAACAAGCATTTGGGGAATGTCACCGAGCTTCTCCTCTGCAGGTGTGAAATGTTTAGGTTTTCCTGAGATGCACGTGTCGTGTACACTTTTGTGTTTTTTTAGAATGTTTTTGATGTTTTTATTTCTGTTGCATGAAAAGCACTTTGTGAGATCTCTCTCTGAGAGAAGTAAAATATTACTACATACTTCACTTACTTACCTCCAGAGTAGCCTATTATTAAAGCAAAACGGGCCACGCAGACGAAAAGCTTATCCCGCGGACCATGCATCCTGTATGCAGTGAAAGGGGCCAGGTCTGCAGTGGTTCCCAAACCTTTTCATGTCCAGGACCCCCAAATTGACACTCATCCCGCCTGCGGACCCCCATTTAAAAAGGCATGCCAGGGACCCCCATAAGAGAAGATTCTTACGGCTCTAGCAGTGATTCTCAACCATTGTAAATTTGTAATGGACTGAGGACCCTCAGTTTGACATGCAATATTCTACGGACCTGAGCAAGAAAGTACTGCCGAAGCAGACAACCCGCAACACTCCAGGTTAGAATAAAGTTCTTAAGGTGCAAGGCTCGAATATACAAGTTGAAATGAAGAAAATGCCAGCACTCATTGTATGTCCTTTTGATATGAATTTATTTACCTCTGACGTTGATAACGAACGCGTTTCGGCCTGTGTGGCCTTCGTCAGTGTTATCAACTCATTCTACGGACCCCCATTTAATGGCATTTCTATCTCTGAGACCCCAATTTATATTGTAAAATCAATGCTAATTTAACTCTGAGAGTGTACATAACGGGTCCATTTGGTTCCATTTGTACACTCTCAGAGTTACAGACCAATAGGGCCCATTTGGTTCCAAACTATCATTTAGCTGGGGACCCCCTGGAACTGCCTCAAGGACTATCTGTACTTTACTTGAGTATTTCCAATTTCCAATACTTTTACTCCATTACATCTTGGTTCTAAATATTGTACAAGCTCACAATGCGCATTGTGAGCTTGTAGATCGGCTATTTTCAAAAGATTTTAATACTGAAATGGGACATACACAATGAGTATAGGCTACTTTTACTTTTGGTACTTTAAGTATACATTTTGATGCAAATACTTTTGTACTTTTACTCAAGTAGGCCTACATTTTGAATTCCATCTCTTTTCCTTAACGGACAGAATTGAATATTTAAGTTAAATATTTGAGTCCGGCGACGTGCAGAGGCAGGGACGTGCACACATAGACATCAAAGGGGGCTTCAGCCCCTGCCCTTTTACCCGTCTGTAAAACAACTGCCCTTTCCAGACCACGCATGCATGTACTACATGGTGAATGCCACTCCTTTCCATGCCATACCGGAAGGCAGCATTCAGGAGAATTGCTTTTTTCCCCCGAAGTCTCCTGAACTTGAACACAGTATTTTGCGTTGAACAAATTTGTTCAGAAATCCAATGTCGTTACACCGCTTCTCCACTAGCTAAAGAGTGCTGGGTTGCGCCCCGAAAATAGCTGATCTACAAGCTCTCAACGCGTCGCGCTGCGACGCGTTGTGAGCTTGTCGATCTGCTATTTTGGTCCAAAAGTGCCCCCTCTTATGGGATTTCAGCCCCTGCCCCTCTAACACCCTCGTCCCTGTGCAGAGGGGTGACTGGGATAACACAGCCTGCTGCGTCACAGGTGGGAACCGTGTTTTCACTGGTCCCGCTCGCACACGGAAACGAGCCGGTACGCTGAGAGTAAAAAGAAAAGGGGGGGGGTTTATACTGTATATAAACATGGAGACGCAGCTGTTTCTGTGAGAGGAGGGGCCGCATGGGGACCCCAGTCCCCTGCAGGAGTATAACCTTATAAGTTAATGGGGCTTAGCAATGGAGAGATTTGACAGGAATGGTGGTGGGGCCGTGGTGCGGGGAGCACATGTGGATGGCATATGAGATGGGGGAAAGGTGTGGGAAATTGAGAGCCAATGATGGGGTCCGAAATAAGGGACTGGAGGAGCTTTATGTTTTACTAACTAATGTTTTACTTTAATAACTCCTCCTGTCGTCAGACTCGTCACATACCAAAAACCACAGGACACGGCGTTCCATACACCATAGCCCGCTGTGGTTTTCCCGGAGTAGAATCATGGACAGTTGAGGGATTTATGGAGGGGGTAATTAAATAAACACCGAAGTATGTATAACATCCACGACCAAAGTCACAAAGTCAGTCAAGAACGTTGGCTGAAAATGTGATGATGGACAGACCTATAACCGTTGCCTGTATTGTTGGGATCTCCCTATTTCACGTTTTTTCGTACCTCAGGGCCTACTTGATCATACCAAAGCATCAAAACCACACAAAGCATCAAAAGTAGCAGATCCACAAGGCACGTTTTCACCTCCATGTGCTGAACCCTGTATTTATGCTTCTTTTTCATTTTCTGCATAATGTCATGCATTTAGCTGGCACCTCCTGCAGCGCGCAGCCTATGGAATGTGTTCCATACACGTCGACCTACACACACCCATTGTTGTTGTGCAGTGAAAATAGCAAATCTAAAGACGCACGCCGCATCTCTATGCAATGCGTTGTGCAGATTAGATTGTATGACATTTCAGGCTGAAGTGAAAGCCATGCAACACTTTGAACGAGGTAACTACAGTATATAGGCTATGTGCCAGCTTTAATAACTAACTAATTATCAGAAAACAAAAAAAGTGAAAATGGAGCATCTTGATTGTATGTTTACCTCATTGCTGACTTTATCTTTGTTAATAATTATGTTACTGTCCTTTCTGGACATGGATGGTAGCCTTGTTGTTAATTGTTTTTTTAAGCAGCCATGCCATATTATACGGTACTCATTGACTCAAAACAAGGTCATCCAAACCCAACCAAAACATTACTGTTATCGCCTAAAAATCAAAGGTCACCCAACTATCGCACACAGGAGTTATTAATCCGTTAATACATGTGCTATAAAACTTTATTGGTGTGCTTTCAACGGAGCATCAACCGATTCTTAACTAACTGTGACCAGTTGCAGGTCTTGTTATGTGTGGACGCCTAATTCATAGTGTTGCTGTTGTTGTCTTGTATAAGAAAATAGTAGTTAGTTAGTTACTTTATTGACACAAATGTATACAACATTGGGTCCAAACAATAATAAAAAACCCATGAATCAAAAACTTTAAAAGGTACAATACATTCAAATATACAATACACAATACAGAATCCCTTTACAACAGGAGCTTTCTATTGCTCCACAAGTGACAGGCAGGCATGTAGCATACGCAAAGTCTCTCTGTTAGTGCCCACAAAGAGTGAGCTCAAATCAATACCCTCATGTCCATATTTCACTCTGATATCTTGTGTGAGGCGACACACCAGTATGTGCTGTTCGTTTTGTATACCAGTCTCACATTGGCAAAACCGCTGTACATAATATATTACTTTTTAAATATAGCTCTTTCACCCAAAGTTGTAGTGAAAGAGTTGGGGTGGACACTCTAAAAATGGTTCACAGGAGAGGAGAGTCAACAGGGCAACAAGGACACCAGTGCAGTTCAGTGAACTGGAGCAGAGCAAAGTCCTTGTTTGCTTTCCACATCTTTTCACATATAAGAAGAGGACGTCCAGGGTCGCACGCCTTTTGAACACCAAACAAACCAAACGGAGCTGTAACTCCTCCACACAGCTTAAAGATAGTTAAGTTAGTAAATTAGTCCATGCACGTCCCAATAAATAATCCGACATTGCTAACCCTAACCGCACGCGGACTATTGGTACGTCGGACTAATGAATGCGTAGATACAGTAGAAAGGCTAGATGGCTCAACCACACTGCTGGCCAATGGAGAGCGACGTCGCTACGTGGCGGCCATATTGCTGCAGTCCAGCTCGCTCACTCATAACATTATGTCAATTTTCAACCGATTTTCAAACGGTTTGGTTTGTTATAAACGTCAGAGACGTCAGCATACTTATATGCTGTTATATGACGTTATTATAAAAAGTAACATTAAGCAGATACGTATCCTGAATCATAGCCACGTTGATGACGTTCGTAATATACCAAACCATTTGTAAATCCGTAAAAATTTGAGCCAGTTATGAGTATTTTTGTTTGAGCTGATCACCAGCTACCACAGAAAGTATACTGTTGTAGTGACTTTCTAGGGACATAATTCACCCTAAGAGAGTGGGCGGGGGTTTCGGGATAAACAAGGAAGTGGGGGTGTGTGTGTTGTGTTGTTAGTATGATTGAAGAGTGTGAAATAAACAGACGTGCCGTTCTGCACATTCTGATTCAAAGATAGAAATAGCAATTTGTCTTTCTTGCTATTCCTACACTGTACTGTATAGGACTGCAGCAAGATGGCCGCCGGTGAACTATGTCGGAGACTCCGCCTTGAGACATCTAGCCTTTATATGAACATACAGTATGCCCCCCGTGGAGGAGAGTGACCGTTGGTCGGTGTGACAGGGTGTCATGGAGGTTGATGTTGGTGGGTGCCACACCATGACAACACAGCAGCCACCTTCCAGGGGACTCAACAAACACATCAACCCCGTTTATATCTTCGCTGAGACTGATAATAGGAAGTTGTATAATTCAAATGATTTCCTCCTCCATACACGAAGCTATGTATGTATACACAATTAGTCAAATGTGTATAAGGTTTATTGCCAACATAAACTAATAAAAACGTATCAATTGGCTATGAGGGGTGTGTCAGTCACTGACTGTTATCAGTTTGTCAGCATTGAGCAAGAGAACCCTTTTTGCCAGCTGCTTGAAAAGTGGCTGGACAACATTTACACGTAAGTAGCGACCGTAGTGGACACTTTTTCATGATTGGCTACCTCTAACCCAATGGGAGACGTACCCATAGAACCCATACTCTGAACGCTACAACATGAAGCCGTGACCTTCATAAACGAGAGCTTGCTGCAGCTGGCAATTATGACTGAGTCCTTCTTGTTTTGTTTTTTTACCAAATGGGTTCCCAGATTGCTCCCAGAGTGGTGTAAAACGATCTGATCTCTCGACCCTGTGATTAAGCCTATAGTCAGCTGTGTCCATGCTTGCCCTATACCCTTTATTGTCTTTTGAGTTCACCTGTGTCTGGCTGGCTGGCTGGCTCTGTCTGTCTGTCTGTCTGTCTGTCTGTCTGTCTGTCTGTCTCTGTCTCTCTCTCTCTGTCTGGCTCTGTCTGCTCTGTCTGTTAATTATTTTTAAATGCAGATACCACATTTCACTGTAAAAATACAAATTCAGCAAAGGAGTGCAGATCAATTTATGATTAACTACGAGTGTTATCAAATGTTAGTGTAGATACATTATTTTGCGCAGGCCAAATACTTGCACTTAGATTACATTTAGTTCACAAAAATGATCTGGAGACAGACACTCCTTTTGGAACAGAGATACGTATAACAAGAGTTCTTTCACAGAACAGGAGTTCAAGGTCTCTTCTTAGATATGGAGAGAAACAGCTGTATTGTTTAAGGCATATGAAAGGCCTGCCCATATTTAACTCTCCACATGGATATACTGTACAGCCTATGTGGCAGGGAGACAGATAGCTCTGATCCATAGCTCTAATGCGTTTCATTTAGAGCTATGGACCAGAGCTAAGGGACAGACAGATATTGTACATTTTTGAGGGGCGCTAGCCCCTCCTATATGATGATAAGAGCACCCCTCACTTCACACAGGTGTTATTCTTTACAAAATAATTTGCCGAATTTGCTGAATGAGTGACTAGAAGATTGTTTTGTTGTGGCTTGGCTGGCTGGTCACATACTCGTCTTGACCGACTGCCAGGCTGCTATAGGCTCTGTTTCTGTCATCTGTTGACCAGTCAGCAGCACAGGGCAGGCGGAGAGAGAGAGAGAGAGAGAGAGAGAGAGAGAGAGAGAGAGAGAGAGAGAGAGAGAGAGAGAGGCTAGGTATTCAGTATTCAGTAATCCCATAGAATGAAAGGAATCAGGGCAGTCTGGGCACCTAAACATTGTGGACACCTCAATGTTAAATTAGCTTTTCTTCTCTCCATCAGATGAAAATAAATTCAAATACAATAACGTAAAGTATATACATGATTTGAATGCAACGTTCTTGCTTATATATGCCCAAAATGACTGGGCAGTGGGAATCCTATCCATAGGTTTGTAGCTTTTTGTTATATACAGTAGAGTTTTATACAATAAATGTAAATGTAAAACGTTCTCAGGGGCCCATTATTACGGTTACAGGATGAACGTATGAAAGTTGACTTTCTCCCGATTTGTCTCTCTGAAAAAACCCATTTTAGTATAAAAATCTTGGGAAGATTGTGTGGCCCGTGACGACTGCAGAGTTCTGCATGGAAGAAGAGGAGACGTAGGTGTGGTGGTGGGCGGGAGGGGGGGGGGGGGGGGATGATTTGCACAATTAGATTTGGACATCTATAAATCTGACCCGGGGCAGTGGTATCACCAAGCTGGTGGAGTGCTTCCGTTTTATTTCACAGTGTTGCACCATATCATATCAACCTGCAGATGGCACGTTATTATAGCTTAAAGGACCACTTCACCACTTTTCAACCTATCTTCATATAATAGGTCCTCACTAATAATCATGATAAAATGGCACGATTTTTTCTACTCAGTCTGTGTCTCATAGGAGAGCTGTGGGCAGTTTAGAAACCGTCTTCCAGTGACATCATCATTAGGCAGATTATTTTTTAAACAAGATTTTTTTACAAAAATGTTTAGATTTTCATTATCGTGAGAACGATGGCTCCCATTTTCGTATTGCAACATCGATGATGTCACTGGAAGACGGTTTCTAAACTGCCCACAGCCCTCCTATGAGACACAGACTGAGTAGAAAAAAATCGTGCCATTTTATCATGATTATTAGTGAGGACCTATTATATGAAGATAGGTTGAAAAGTGGTGAAGTGGTCCTTTAACACACCTCGTAGTGGCCTATGCTGTTTGTCCCTCATGATAATCTCTGCCATGCTGACTGAGCCATCATTTGCAGGTCATTTCGTGCCGTGCTGTGAGTACATCTGATATTATGATGAATTGAACATGGTGGACCCTCTTGTAAACAAGTGTAATGCTTAATTGGGTCGTCCACTCACAGTTAACAGCCTTTGTATTGAGTTTGTGCTTGAAATGTACTGTAATTCTGCAAACTGTTAATACATATTTCAATCAATCAATCAATCAAACCTTCTTTTTTTCTTCTTTTTTTTGGCTAAATTTCAAAATGTTTGGGGAAATCGTGAATAACTTTGAACACAAATATCTTCTCTTCTGGGGGTCCCTGGCTCCACCACCAAATATCAATTTGGGGGTCCTTGACGTGGAAAGGTTTGAGAAGTACAGTGAGTTGTGTGTGGCTTGGGGCAGATGCTAAGGCTGGCTAGCGCCGCTAGCACATCAGACATGGCTATAAAGTCATAAACACACTGACGGCTTCTTGTATAACAGCAGGATGCTGCATGTGGAAGGAAAGCAGGATGCTTAGTTGTTCATTAGTGTGTGGCTGTGCAGGCATGTGACTGTGTGTGCGTGTGTTGTGGCAGTGGTGGCCGAACGGTTTGCGGAGCGGTCTTGATACCGGAAGGTCGCCAGTTCGTATCCCCGGACCGGCACGTTAAAATTACCACCGCTGAAGTGCCCTTGAGCAAGGCATTGAATCACTACCATGAAATGTTCTATGAGCAGGGCCTGGCTGTAAACAAGTATCTGATGCTTAGTCCAGTTACCCTGGGTAAATATAGTAACTTTGCTTTTGCTTTGTGCATGTGTCTCCATGCACACAAGTATTTTCTGTACAGGTGCCCACCCTGAGGTAATTTATCCCATGTATTTGATGTAGCTGTGTAACTTTTAAAATCAATCACTGTACTTTGGCTTTTCAACTGGTGTTGGCTGACTATATTTGGGAACTAGGTAGGAGGGAGACCATTTTTGTGTTACACCTGGTGACCCCTAGGCCGGGTTGTAACACTTGGCATTCAGAGACTAAAATCATTTGTGCCTTCAGCTACACAGTAGTGTGTGTGTGTGTGTGTGGTGTGTGAAAGAGGCAAACGGTATGAAAATAGCCGATCTACAAGCTAGCTCACAACACAGAGTCAAACTAAATGTAATGCCTACAATTCCAAGTGCTTGTCAGGGTGGGCCGGGGTCTCCAGTTCAAATATGATTTTGTTGGGGCCTGAAAACACTTGCTCTACATGAAAAGGTTTGAGAAGCACTGCCTGCTCTGTGCTCATGTACCTGCAGAGTCCTGTGTGTGTTCAGCTGATATGCGTTAGTTGATCAGGGCTCACTGGGTCAAGGTCTACACACCACTGTGTACCCTAGTGTCTTACATGAGCCGTCAAGAGAAGAGCAAACACATCTCATAGTTACACATATTTGCTCACCTCGATCGCACCAGCATCACAGTGGTCAGTCAACCTGCAGTTATATCACGAGCCTCGTGGGAGACACCAGGACACGCGTCCTAACACCGAATACATTGTAATTCATGTTTAAAGATGGAGAACCGTGATTGGAGTGAAAAAAAAACATGATATAACAGGTACTATGATCATACTAGGAGAAAGATCTTTTTCAAAAAGTTTACAGAAAGTGTTAAAATTATGTTTCAGATTTGCCTGGTGGGAGGTGATCCACCTGAACTGAAGCCGTACCCACAGCTGAAACAAAAACAATACACAGGGAAGACATATTTCAATATTCTAACCCTACTTGGGGGGCCTATTATGAGTAATGTTGACTCCATAGACACATACAAAACAGAGAAAGTACAAAAGATAAATCACGGCATGGTCCATCTTTAATGGTGATTGATTGGTGGGGGAAAGAAATGCACGAGATGCACAGAAAATAGCTAAGCGTGACCACACTACCCCTGTGACTGTCCCATTAAAATAGTTTATGGTTCGAAAGGGTCTTGCTCCTCGTTACATCTCTGAGCTCTTGCCTCCCTATATGAACCTCCCTGTGGCTTGAGGTCGCTAGACCAGGCTCTCTAAAGGTCCCTAATTTATGCTTTGTAGCTAAGGGTGTTCAGGCCTTCGCTGTACAAGCTCTATAGGCTCTGGAATGCTAGTCTACACGAGACAAGTCGCCTCACTGATTCCATTATATATTTTAAATCACTCTTAGAAACGTACATGTTCCAGAAAACATTCCTGTAAATAGGCTTTTCTCAACCTTTTCAAGGCTGTGAGTGTGACCCCCCAGAAATAATCATATTTAAACTGGGGACACCCCAGTGCTTTGAAAACATTTTTCCTCAGGGAAATAAATGAAAATACAAAAAGAAAAATTCAATGCTTTTATTAAAACACTCAACATCATTCCATAAGTATGAAGTGAAGTAGCGTACAGCTAGTTATTACAGGTGAAAGTTATGAATAATATCGTGGTCAAATATGAATCCATACTTGGCGTTGAAATATAAGGAACAGTGTGCAGAACTCCTGAGACAATGTATTTTTGGATGGACCTACATGTAGCATCAATTGTCACCAGAAAGCCAATGTCTGTGCTGTCCCTCCGTCTTAGTTACCAAGGCTTCTGCTCCACTTTGACTGACACGCTGGACTCCTCTTACAGAGGATAGCACCAGACAGAGGGACAGTCCTTCTCCAAGATGGAGTCAATGGAGAAAGAACTGCTGAACTTCACCTCACATCTACTGTTAACAGCTTCAGGAGAGTGGAGAGCTGTGTAGTGGTCTGGTGGTGACGGTGTGGTCAGCAACTCCTTTCTCACTGTGGTCAACTCAGGGAACCACTCCTTAATTCCTTTGAAGTGGCGACGCACCATCTTCTCTGTTATTTTACTATGATCAAGTTTCCAGAAGTTCCATTGGGCCTCTGACTTGGAAGCTGGAATCTGAAAATCAAAGAACAGTGGTAGCATTTATTTTGATTAAGTTTGATGAGAGTTGAGGTTAATACGTTTGAATTTGATCAGTGAAACATTCTTATTTGAGGAATTTACCTTGATAAAACATGGGTTGGCTGACAAACTGATTCTGATGTTTTTCGCAAAGGATTTTGGTCTCCCAGGTTCTTCCAGTTCTTCCAGTCTGTCCATCAACTGGAAAAATAAATAAATAAGGGATATTACAAATGAGGACTGAAATAAGACAACTTCACATTGAATATCAAATGTATTAAACAGGTAGATGGTGTGTGTAGGATTGTGTATTTATTACCTGACTATAGGTGAGCATCTTTTTTGGAGATTCTTGTAGGACGAAGGCAATCATTGCTATATAGGTTTTGCACTTGTTGAACGTTTCTTGCCGAGTAACATTGGATGGATCAGGACTCATGAACATCCTCTTGGTGGGTCTAGCAACGTCATCACCGTCTGTGCTGCCCCCTGCTGTACAGATGGAGTAACTGTGACCTGTACATTGAACCTGTGAACCTAGTCTGAAGAACAGGTAAAATAATCCCAGGTGAACTTCATCTTCAGTGATGGTACCTGAACTGCTGAAATAAGGCCCTATACGATAAGGTCTTCTGTAGAGCAATGGTTCCCAAACTTGGGGTTGCAGGTCCCAGGGGGCGGTCGCCAAATTATTTTGGGGGGTCCCCCGATGATAAGCTTAATGTTCAACATCCTCTTCTCACTCAACAGTAAACAAAACATGGTAACAGTGTTTAAGTAAGTGTATACAGGGTATCTGCACATTTCTAAAGTGGCAATTGAATGACTTTTATAATACCAAATATTACGAAAGAATTGAGGCAAACATTGTGAAAATAGCCGATCTACTCTCTCTCAGTCAAGACAGACTGTTGACTTGTGTCAACTAAAGGAAAAGGGCAGTGTTTTCCCTTTATTTTTTGAACTAAATGTAATGCCTACAACTCCAAGTAGGCATTACTTTACGGATAATATTTACATTTTGTAATACTGACAATATTGCATTGTCAACAGGCCCTTTTTGATGACAAATCAAGTCACCTTAATTCAAGTGGCAAATGCCAAGATCAAAATTTTAGTCTTTTAGTCTTACTTTTGACAGCAAATTTCTGATTTAGTCTTAGTCTTTTGAACACACTCTTTTGAACACTTAGTCTTTTGAACACAGCTTCAGGAGAGTGGAGGGTTGTCAGCCTGGGCACACTTGAACTTCCATGCGAAACCCCTTTAACAAAAAATAAAAAATAACGGAAATGACGCAAAAGACAGCTTCTTCTGTCTGTGCATGGAATCTAAAGTGTGCCCAGACCCTGTGTAGTGGTGTGGTGGTACCTGGGGTGTGCCCAGACCCTGTGTAGTGGTGTGGTGGTAACTGGGGTGAGCGGACCCTGTGTAGTGGTGTGGTGGTACCTGACCCTGTGTAGTGGTGTGGTGGTACCTGGTGATGGTGGGGTCAACATCTCTTTTCTCTCCATGGAGGTGAACTCAGGGAACCACTCCAGAAGGCCTTGGAAGTGACGAACCACCATCCTCTCCGTTATTTTGCTGTGATCGAGTTTCCAGAAGTACCATCGGCACCCTGGCTCAACTGCAATCTGAAAATAAAATTAGATTAAGTAATTTAAGCAAGTCATTTAAAATGTGGCAGTGAAATATTGTAATTAGATGAATTTTTTATTTACCTTTTTTTTTACAAAACATTTGTGGGTTGACAGGCAGACTCTGGTGTTGTTCTCATTTTGTTTTGTCCTCCCCAACCCAAATACAGCTTCCAGTCTGTCCATCAACTGGAAAAAAAGGAGAGAGAAAGGTGAAATTACAAACAAGGACTGCAATTAAGACAATTTTCGGTATATTAAAGGACCACTGCAACACTTTTCAACCCAGCTTCATATAAAGTCCTCACTAATGTACACAATAAATTACCACCATTCTTTTCTACTCTGTCTGTGTCTCATAGGAGGGCTGTGGGCAGTTCAGAAACCCATCCAGGAGGGGCATTGGGGTTTTTTTTGTAAAAATATTTAGATTTTTATTATCGTGAGAACAATGGCTTCCATTTTCCCATTGCAACTTGACAGGAATAGGTTTCTGAACTGCCCACACATCCCTATGAGAGACACAGACTGAGTAGAAACAAATTGTGCCATTTAAAATTGTATCATGAACATTAGTGAGGAGTGAGGACCAATTATATGAAGATAGTTTGAAAAGTGGTGAAGTGATCCTTTAAATGAAAAAAAGAAAGTTAAAAATGATTGGTGTGGAGGGAGGGATGGGGTGAGGGAGAAATGGAAAAAAATGGTATGTTCAAACTAAACTTACATTGTTGAAACCTGCTACAAATAAACATGGATTTAAAAATAATAAAAAAAGATTGGCAGGAGGTTTCTTACCTGAAATACGGTGAGCATCTTTTCTGGAGAGTCTTGTAGGATGAAGGCTATCTTTGCCAAGTGGGTTTTGCACTGGTTGAAACTTTCTTGCTGACTCAAGAACGTCCTCTTGGCGGGTCTAGCAGCGCCAGTGCGCCCATGGTCTGTGCTGCGGCTGCCCCCTGCTGTGCAGATGCCGTAACTGTCACCTGTGCATTGAACAAAGTGTGTGTCCACACTGTCCACAGGTGAAGAGGCCCAGGTGAACTTCATCTTCAGTCCAACAGTTCTCTCTGTGGACCAATAAGGCTTCTGCTCCTCTTTGATCGACCCACCGGACTCCTCTGACAGACGAGTCTGAGAGGCTTTGCAGCATAAACCAGAATCAGGGCTGTCTTTCTTCAGGATGGAGTCAACAGAGAAATAACTGTTGAAATTCACCTCACAGCCTTTGAACTCTCCCTCTACTCTCCTAACATCAGGATAGTGGAGAGTTATGTAGTGGTCTGGTGGCGTCAACACCATCTCCTTTCTCTCTATGGAGGTGAGCAACTGATAAGGAACCACTCCACAAGTCCTTCTAAGAAGTGATCAGGCAAAAAAAATCTTCTGAAAATACAGTACTGTTAGAATGTCAAACTCTTAACAGTGCAAGCCAGCCGAAGACAAAGCACAAAAAATATATATAATACTGGCCAAAAACAAACTCTCTCACCTGGAGCATGCCTGCCTTTAAACAGGTGGGACAAACCAATGCCATAACACATGCTCAGTAAGTGGTACAGCCCAATTAACTCAAACCTGGCTAGAATAACTAAGGCCTATGAGTTACTAAGGCCTATGAGTTATACACCTTTTTTGTTTTACTATTAATCATAATGGACCTAACAAACAACTTCAGCTGATTCCACAGTATAATAAGACCAAACAACAAACCCCCCTCCTCCTCTACATTGGCCCATTCCAATCAACAGGATTGCCAGCACTGCAGAGGAGAGACAGGTCAGGTGACCAACACATAATTTTAACTTCAGTGTTAATAAACATATTGACCAGCTGTCAGTATTGAGCTTTTTTTTATATACAGGTTTATATGTGACCCTAGAGTCCGCAGCACTGGTAGGAAAAACTCAGCTCCACTATAAGAAGATCCCATGATCGAAACGTTGAATCAATAAACCAGTGGATTTCTTCCTCTTGTATTGCCATTTGTCCAGCACCTGGGCCAGAGTGGATGTGCATTCTCTATTACCTTTGTTTATATGTGACCCTATTCCTTAACGGTAACAGCATTAACACCATTAACAACATCCTATATACGGCAAAAATGTCAAACCTTCCTTGTGCTTTAAGTAGCATGTGTCAAACTAGGGGGTTTTCATGATTCTGACTCCATTTCAAGCATATTTTTTGCCTTATACAGGATGTTAATGGTAGGGTCACAAGAAACCTCTATGAAAAAGATTGCTCAATTCTGACAGCCGGTCAGGATTGGATTCATGAATGTATGTATATGGACAATATTTTAGGCCAATAAAAAAGACCAAATTTCCCACTCCACAACCCTGACTGCCGGACTATAGGTGAATAGGGCACGTCCGCCCTGTGAGTGACAATTACAAATTGTTATATAACATTGTGATTAATACTTGATATAATTATTATTATTTTAGGCCAATAAAAAAAGACTATATACCAAATTTCCCACTCCACAAGACTGCCGGACTATAGGTGAATAGGGCACGTCCGCCCTGTGAGTGACAATTACAATTTACAATTTAGGCATTGTTATATAACATTGTGATTAATACTTGATATAATTAAAAGTATAGGCTACTAGGTGTTATTCTATAAACATCAGTTTATCAAAGATTGATCTCCACCAAATCGAAAAGGCTAAAAACTGTCTGCATAGTGTTTACCATGTATTTAGAGCGAACCCTAACCCATCCAATTGATCGTGACATATCAATTTAATTCCATCCAAGTTCTGGTTTATTATTTCAATTGTGAAACCAATTAAAACAAAGTACGTCTTAAGAATTGTACTCACAATTTCAATTCAAAGGGCTTTATTGGCATGAGGAAACATACATTGCCAAAGCAAAAAGTGGAACAATGCAATCAAAACAAAATGTAGGTACAATTGAAAGTCAGAATCTCTGTTCAGAGACACATTTCACGTTATGTGCAAATATACAGTGACAAAAACACCCCAAATAAAGTCGCTGTTGCTTTGAACACATTTCTCTCAGGGAACTACAAAAATAAAAATGCAATAAAAAGTATGATGTGCAGCGTACAGCTAGTTATTAACAGATGAAAATGATGAATATCACGGCCAAATTACTCCATCTACTTGGCGATAAGGCACAGTGTGCAGAACCCATCGTGACACAATGTCTTTTGGATGGACGGTCCATCAATCGTCACCAGAAAGTCCATGGTCTGTGCTCTAGTCCCTCTAGTTACCAAGGAACGCCAGACTCCTCTGACAGAGGATAGCACCAGACAGAGCGACCGTCCTTCTCCAAGATGGAGTCAATGGAGAAAGAACTGCTGAAATTCACCTCACATCTACTGTTAACAGCTTTGCAGGCTGCAGCTTCAGGAGAGTGGAGAGCTG
Source organism: Electrona antarctica (assembly GCF_951216825.1). Taxonomy (NCBI): domain Eukaryota; kingdom Metazoa; phylum Chordata; class Actinopteri; order Myctophiformes; family Myctophidae; genus Electrona; species Electrona antarctica. The sequence goes on from NC_136796.1 coordinate 6,450,469, forward strand.
TGTAGTGGTCTGGTGGTGGCGGTGTGGTCAGCATCTCCTTTCTCACTGTGGTCAACTCAGGGAACAATTCCTGAATTCCTTTGAAGTGGCGACGAACCATCTTCTCTGTTATTTTACTATGATCAAGTTTCCAGAAGTTCCATTGGGCCTCTGACTTAGCTGGAATCTGAAAATTAAAGAAAAATGTGCAGTGTTAGCATTTATTTTGATTAAGTTTGATGAGAGTTAATACAACGTTTGAATTTGTTCCGTGAAACATTCTTATTTGAGGAATTTACCTTGAAAAAACATTTTTGTGTTGACAAACAGACTCTGATGTTGCTCTCAAAGGATTTTGTTCTCCCAGACCCAAATTCCTCCAGTCTGTCCATCAACTGGAAAAGAAAAAAAAGGAATATTACAAATGAGGACTGACTTAACACAACTTCACATTGAATATCAAATGTATTAAACAGGTAAATGGTGTGTGTAGGATTGTGTATTTCTTACCTGACTAAAGGTGAGCATCTTTTCTGGAGAGTCTTGTAGGACGAAGGCAATCATTGCCAAGTAGGTTTTGCAGTTGTCGAACCTTTCTTGCCGAGTAGCATTGGATGAATCAGGACTCATGAAAATCCTCTTGGTGGGTCTAGTAGCAGCACCATCACCAAGAAGTGGAGATTCCCAGGTAAACTTCATCTTCTGTCCAACAGTTCTCTCTGTGGACCAACTAGGCTCCTGTTCTACTTTGACCGACCCAATGGACTCCTCTGACAGCGGAGAGGCTTTGCAGCCCAGACCAGAGGGACTGTCTTTCTTCAGGATGGAGTCAATGGAGAAAGAACTGCTGAACTTCACCTCACATCTGCTGTTAACAGCTTTGCAGGCTGCAGCTGCAGGAGAGTGGAGCGTTGTGTAGTGGTCTGGTGGTGGTGTGGTCAACATCTCCTTGGTCACTTTGGTCAACTCAGGGAACCACTCCATAATTCCTTTGAAGTTGCCACAAACCATCTTTTCTGTTATTTTACTATGATCAAGTTTCTGGTCTGTTATCCACCTTTCTTTGTTGGTACCCCTCCTTCTGCCTAAAACTGCCTCTGCAGTCTCAGTGATGGCACGCGAGAACAGGCTCCACTGCTCCTCAATGGTTGAAGGATGTTGTGGTACCGCAAGCTTCTTACTCAACTCCTCACGGAAGCTTTCTGATATGTTGTTATTCTTCAGCTTGTCCACCGCGTAAGGTCTCTTGGGCTGCACCTTTTCCACCTTCTTTAGCTTCAGCCTGATTTTACCCACCACAAGGAAGTGATCTGATCCTACATCTGCACCTCTATGGGAGCGAACGTCTAGCAATGACGAGCGCCACCTTGTGCAAATGTAGTCCAGCTCGTTCCGGGTCCCACCACCAGGTGAAACCCAGGTCATCTTGTGGATCCGCTTGTGCCCAAAAAAGGTGTTTCCGATACTGAAACCGTTGGTGCTGGTTAGCATCAACAGTCTCTCCCCGTTGTCGTTTGTGGAGCTTGCAGACCCGTGTGGTCCCACTGTGGTGTTAAGGCCCCTTCTGTCGTTATCCAGTTTTGGAGTCTCCAATCAGCATCTTGATGTCATAGCTGGGGATCTCTTCGAGCACGGTTTGGAGCTGATTGTAGAAGGCGTCCTTATCTTCTTCTGAGGCAACTTCGGTTGGGGCATAAACTTGCACGATGGTTACTTTGGCATGTCTGGTGTAAAGCCTCGCTGTGATGATGCGTTCGTTCACCGGCTTCCATCCAACCAACGCTTTTGCTGCATGGCTGGAGAGGATGATGCCGACTCCATGGGTATGGTGGTATTGCTTCCCAGAGTAAAGAACGATTGCTCCATCAACCATGAGGCGCCCCTGCCCTGTCCACCTCATTTCGCTAACGCCTAAGATGTTCAGGCGATAGTCTTTCATACTCTTCAGCACCTGGTCCATGCGACCACACTGGAATAGTGTGCGTACGTTCCAGGTCCCTACTCTGGTGTTAGCTTTGGTGTTGAAGATCGGGGTCATCAAGGGTCGGGCTTCCTGCTGGATTTCACCCGGCCCCGTCATTGCTACATCCAAGGATGTGCCGTCTCTTCTTCGCCGTGATTTACCGGAATGGCTTCTTCTCGTCGTTTCTGTAACAGGCTTTTGTTTTACAGGGTGGGGTTGTTAACCCCACGCCCAACCCCCAACCTGGAGGACCGGGAGCAGTTTAACGTCATGCTCAGGACACTATAAAAGTCCAGTATTCAAAATGTATACTTAAGTACAAAAGTATCCATATTAAATTGTAGGTACTCGTTTGGAGAATGTCCAATTTCACAAGTTTCCAAATGTATTGTCTATTTATAGGCTATGCACAGGATTGAATTAAGTGGTTAAAGCATCAGTGGTCAGTCTGTACATTGACAAATGTGTCTGTGGCAAAGACTTGGTCTCCACGTTGCACATTTTAGATTTTCATTATAATGTTCTTACCAATAAAGTGCAACTGCTGTTGCAAATGTTGCAAATACGTCCAGTATTCAGAATGTACTTGAATAAGTACAAAAGTATAAGTATTAAATATTACTTAACTACTGAAACTGCTGAAAGTAAAAGTAGGTACTCATTTTGCATATTGTAAATTTCCTACTGTATTGTCTATTAATTCAATCCTATTATATTATTTTCAAATAAGTAGGGTATGCACAGGATTGAATTAAGTGGTTAATGCATTGCCAGTTAATTCATTAATATGTTGGTACATTGACAAATGTGTCCGTAGCAAAGACTTAAGTCTTGTCCCCGTGCCACTCTGTGGAAATTGTTTTGATCATAAGACCCATTACTAAATGTCAGTCTCCAGTTTTTCTTCTGAATATGTATGTTGTGAATTTTCTCATGCACTCTGGACACAGTTCCCCTTAACACAGCTCCCCTTCTCTGCATCACTAATTATCAACAGGTGTCTGCCATCACTACTTTGGAAGTTTGGACTGATTATCCACTGACAATCCGGGTGTGCCCACATACAAACACTCATAATACAAATCAGTACAGTATATAGTTATACTTGAAACTAGAGTAAATGTAATTAGTTACACACACTCTTATAGTCAGCCTTTTATGAAGACATCACTTTTATATAATTTACTCAGCGTGCAGTGATATTTAATGAATGTACAGTAGTTCAGATTCACAAGACTGTGTTGCAAACAACACAGATAGACCTGAGAGTTAATTCAATAGTCTTATTTGTGAACATGAATCCACTTATATCCGGTCCTCCCTTTTTTGCATAAAATAGACAATCTACAAGCTCAGAATGTTAATTTCCCAGAATGCTAGCCTCTATATGTCCAGAATTGGGATGCTAATTTAATCCATTGGAATGTTTGCTACCAAAGGTTGCATTTCATCACGTGACATGGAGACCCTTAACACCTCCATATATGGTCATGCCTCGAGTCGTGACATGTCACCATATATGGCCATCTCCATATATGAAGATCACAACACTGACCTCATCTAACCCTGGATAACCATACATGGAGAAGACTGGATCATCACCTAGATCTGCATATATGGAGCCGGCCAGCAAATCTTGTTGATCTGACCTCATCAAACCCTGTACACTCAAGAAACGCTCCATATTATATGGCCAGTACAGAATTAATTCCATATGTTGATCTGACCCCCCCCCCCCCCCCCCCCCATGCCAAAGCGCCAGCGCTTGCCCGTCTTACTGGTATTATTAGTATAATAGTTGCATGTATACATAGTTGGGGACTGTGAAATGTATAGAAAATTACAATATGAATTGTAAACTGTAGACATTGAACATCTGTTAATATTATAAAGATACCTGAATAAATGTTTATTTTAGAAAGTCAGACACGTTGCTCTATATCCCTATTTGTTTTACGTTATGTTCAAAAGGTTCAGAAAATAACAAATTAACTCGTGAACTTTCAACAAATATTGAATTGCCATGAGTATCTATACAAAATGAAAACGAGTCGACGCTTTCTTTTTCATGAGAAATTGGTATTTTGCATACTGTCACTGATCATGATGTTAATTTAAAATGTCAAATAATTGCAATGGTGTTATGTCTAGATTTAACATGAATTAATTGAACATGGTGGACCCTCTTGTAAACAAGTGTAATGCTTAATTGGGTCGTCCACTCACAGTTAACAGCCTTTGTATTGAGTTTGTGCTTGAAATGTACTGTAATTCTGCAAACTGTTAATAAATATTTCAATCAATCAATCAAACAACCATAAATTAAGGATTGGCCCTACCTAGGCCCTCATCAAACCCTGTATATTCAATACACTGCCCCCGCTTAATGCCGCGTTCACACCAAGGAAGCTAGAAGCAGCTTCTTGCTTCGTGGTCCCATGTTATCTCTATGCAGACCAGCTTTTTCGTTTTGAAGCTTGGAATGAACAGCTTTTTTTTCCTAGCTTTGTTGGTGTGAACGTAGCATCAGATCTCCATACACTGTATGGAGCTGACCTGTTCTGACATTCCATATCTTGATCTGACCTCATCACACCCTGTACACTCAAGATACGCTCCATATATGGCAAGTGCACGCCCCCAGGCGTCTTACTGGTAGTATAGTAATATGAGAATGGTGCTATGAAGTTTATTTATGTACATTGTCATATTGCAGTACACACATGTGTAAATCTTTCCCCATAAGATGTCTTAAGGAAAACTTGAGACAATATATTGCCATGAGGACAGTTTAAAAATATACTTGTCATAACCACTTGAACCTTATTCCTGGGGGGAACTCATGGGTGCACCGCACTTTGATGAGAGTTGAAGTTAATACGTTTGAATTTGATCAGTGAAACATTCTTATTTGAGGAATTTACCTTGATAAAACATTGGTTGGCTGACAAACTGACTCTGATGTTGCGCACAAAGGATTTTGTTCTCCCAGATTCTTCCAGTCTGTCCATCAACTGGAAAAATAAATAAATAAGGGATATTACAAATGAAGACTGAAATAAGACAACTTCACATTGAATATCAAATGTATTAAACAGGTAGATGGTGTGTGTAGGATTGTGTATTTATTACCTGACTATAGGTGAGCATCTTTTTTGGAGATTCTTGTAGGACGAAGGCAATCATTGCTATATAGGTTTTGCACTTGTTGAACGTTTCTTGCCGAGTAACATTGGATGGATCAGGACTCATGAACATCCTCTTGGTGGGTCTAGCAACGCCATCACCGTCTGTGCTGCCCCCTGCTGTACAGATGGAGTAACTGTGACCTGTACATTGAACCTGTGAACCTAGTCTGAAGAACAGGTAAAATAATCCCAGGTGAACTTCATCTCCAGTGATGGTACCTGAACTGCTGAAATAAGGCCCTATACGATAAGGTCTTCTGTAGAGCAATGGTTCCCAAACTTGGGGTTGCAGGTCCCAGGGGGGGGGGGGGGGGGGGTCGCCAAATTATTTTGGGGGGTCCCCCGATGATAAGCTTAATGTTCAACATCCTCTTCTCACTCAACAGTAAACAAAACATGGTAACAGTGTTTAAGTAAGTGTATACAGGGTATCTGCACATTTCTAAAGTGGCAATTGAATGACTTTTATAATACCAAATATTACGAAAGAATTGAGGCAAACATTGTGAAAATAGCCGATCTACTCTCTCTCAGTCAAGACAGACTGTTGACTTGTGTCAACTAAAGGAAAAGGGCAGTGTTTTCCCTTTATTTTTTGAACTAAATGTAATGCCTACAATTCCAAGTCTGTTCCCAGTTCAAATATGATTCGGGGTGCAGCTGCAGCCTAAAAGGTTTTGGAATTGTGGCGCTGGAGTTACGGATAATATTTATATTTTGTAATACTGACAATATTGCATTGTCAACAGGCCCTTTTTGATGACAAATCAAGTCACCTTAATTCAAGTGGCAAATGCCAAGATCAAACTTTTAGTCTTTTAGTCTTACTTTTGACAGCAAATTTCTGATTTCGTCTTAGTCTTTTGAACACACTCTTTTGAACACTTAGTCTTTTGAACACAGCTTCGGGAGAGTGGAGGGTTGTCAGCCTGGGCACACTTGAACTTCCATGCGAAACCCCTTTAACAAAAAATAAAAAATAACGGAAATGACGCAAAAGACAGCTTCTTCTGTCTGTGCATGGAATCTAAAGTGTGCCCAGACCCTGTGTAGTGGTGTGGTGGTACCTGGGGTGTGCCCAGACCCTGTGTAGTGGTGTGGTGGTACCTGGGGTGTGCCCAGACCCTGTGTAGTGGTGTGGTGGTACCTGGGGTGAGCGGACCCTGTGTAGTGGTGTGGTGGTACCTGACCCTGTGTAGTGGTGTGGTGGTACCTGGTGATGGTGGGGTCAACATCTCTTTTCTCTCCATGGAGGTGAACTCAGGGAACCACTCCAGAAGGCCTTGGAAGTGACGAACCACCATCTTCTCCGTTATTTTGCTGTGATCGAGTTTCCAGAAGTACCATCGGCACCCTGGCTCAACTGCAATCTGAAAATAAAATTTGATTAAGTAATTTAAGCAAGTCATTTAAAATGTGGCAGTGAAATATTGTAATTAGATGAATGTTTTATTTACCTTTTTTTGACAAAACATTTGTGGGTTGACAGGCAGACTCTGGTGTTGTTCTCAGTTTGTTTTGTCCTCCCCAACCCAAATACAGCTTCCAGTCCGTCCATCAACTGGAAAAAAAGGAGAGAGAAAGGTGAAATTACAAACAAGGACTGCAATTAAGACAATTTTCGGTATATTAAAGGACCACTGCAACACTTTTCAACCCAGCTTCATATAAAGTCCTCACTAATGTACACAATAAATTACCACCATTCTTTTCTACTCTGTCTGTGTCTCATAGGAGGGCTGTGGGCAGTTCAGAAACCCATCTGAGGGGCATTGGGTTTTTTTTTGTAAAAATATTTAGATTTTTATTATCGTGAGAACAATGGCTTCCATTTTCCAATTGCAACTTGACAGGAATAGGTTTCTGAACTGCCCACACAGCCCTATGAGAGACACAGACTGAGTAGAAACAAATTGTGCCATTTAAAATTGTATCATGAACATTAGTGAGGAGTGAGGACCAATTATATGAAGATAGTTTGAAAAGTGGTGAAGTGATCCTTTAAATGAAAAAAATAAAGTTAAAAATGATTGGTGTGGAGGGAGGGATGGGGTGAGGGAGAAATGGAAAAAAATGGTATGTTCAAACTAAACTTACATTGTTGAAACCTGCTACAAATAAACATATATTAAAAAAAAAAAAAAAAAAAGATTGGCAGGAGGTTTCTTACCTGAAATACGGTGAGCATCTTTTCTGGAGAGTCTTGTAGGATGAAGGCTATCTTTGCCAAGTTGGTTTTGCACTTGTTGAAACTTTCTTGCGGACTCAAGAACTTGGCGGGTCTAGCAGCGCCAGTGCGCCCATGGTCTGTGCTGCGGCTGCCCCCTGCTGTGCAGATGCCGTAACTGTCACCTGTGCATTGAACAAAGTGTGTGTCCACCCTGTCCACAGGTGAAGAGGCCCAGGTGAACTTCATCTTCAGTCCAACAGTTCTCTCTGTGGACCAATAAGGCTTCTGCTCCTCTTTGATCGACCCACCGGACTCCTCTGACAGAGTCTGAGAGGCTTTGCAGCATAAACCAGAATCAGGGCTGTCTTTCTTCAGGATGGAGTCAACAGAGAAATAACTGTTGAAATTCACCTCACAGCCTTTGAACTCTCCCTCTACTCTCCTAACATCAGGATAGTGGAGAGTTATGTAGTGGTCTGGTGGCGTCAACACCATCTCCTTTCTCTCTATGGAGGTGAGCAACTGATAAGGAACCACTCCACAAGTCCTTCTAAGAAGTGATCAGGCAAAAAAAATCTTCTGAAAATACAGTACTGTTAGAATGTCAAACTCTTAACAGTGCAAGCCAGCCGAAGACAAAGCACAAAAATATATATAATACTGGCCAAAAACAAACTCTCTCACCTGGAGCATGCCTGCCTTTAAACAGGTGGGACAAACCAATGCCATAACACATGCTCAGTAAGTGGTACAGCCCAATTAACTCAAACCTGGCTATAATAACTAAGGCCTATGAGTTACTAAGGCCTATGAGTTATACACCTTTTTTGTTTTACTATTAATCATAATGGACCTAACAAACAACTTCAGCTGATTCCACAGTATAATAAGACCAAACAACAAACACCCCTCCTCCTCTACATTGGCCCATTCCAATCAACAGGATTGACAGCACTGCAGAGGAGAGACAGGTCAGGTGACCAACACATAATTTTAACTTCAGTGTTAATAAACATATTGACCAGCTGTCAGTATTGAGCTTTTTTTTTATACAGGTTTATATGTGACCCTAGAGTCCGCAGCACTGGTAGGAAAAACTCAGCTCCACTATAAGAAGATCCCATGATCGAAACGTTGAATCAATAAACCAGTGGAGCTGAGTTTTTCGTACCAGTGCTGCAAGACTCCATTTCTTCCTCTTGTATTGCCATTTGTCCAGCACCTGGGCCAGAGTGGATGTGCATTCTCTATTACCTTTGTCTATATGTGACCCTATTCCTTAACGGTAACAGCATTAACACCATTAACAACATCCTATATACGGCAAAAATGTCAAACCTTCCTTGTGCTTTAAGTAGCATGTGTCAAACTAGGGGGTTTTCATGATTCTGACTCCATTTCAAGCATATTTTTTTGCCTTATACAGGATGTTAATGGTAGGGTCACAAGAAACCTCTATGAAAAAGATTGCTCAATACTGACAGCCGGTCAGGATTGAATTCATGAATGTATGTATATGGACAATATTTTAGGCCAATAAAAAAAGACTATACCAAATTTCCCACTCCACAAGACTGCCGGACTATAGGTGAATAGGGCACGTCTGCCCTGTGAGTGACAATTACAAATTGTTATATAACATTGTGATTAATACTTGATATAATTAAAAGTATAGGCTACTAGGTGTTGTTCTATAAACATCAGTTTATCAGATTGATCTCCACCAAATCGAAAAGGCTAAAAACTGTCTGCATAGTGTTTACCATGTATTTAGAGCGAACCCTAACCCATCCAATTGATCGTGACATATCAATTTAATTCCATCCAAGTTCTGGTTTATTATTTAAATTGTGAAACCAATTAAAACAAAGTACGTCTTAAGAATTGTACTCACAATTTCAATTCAAAGGGCTTTATTGGCATGAGGAAACATACATTGCCAAAGCAAAAAGTGGAAGAATGCGATCAAAACAAAATGTATGTACAATTGAAAGTCAGAATCTCTGTTCAGAGACACATTTCACGTTATGTGCAAATATACAGTGACAAAAACACCCCAAATAAAGTCGCTGTTGCTTTGAACACATTTCTCTCAGGGAACTACAAAAATAAAAATGCAATAAAAAGTATGAAGTGCAGCGTACAGCTAGTTATTAACAGATGAAAATGATGAATATCACGGCCAAATTACTCCATCTACTTGGCGATAAGGCACAGTGTGCAGAACCCATCGTGACACAATGTCTTTTGGATGGACGGTCCATCAATCGTCACCAGAAAGTCCATGGTCTGTGCTCTAGTCCCTCTAGTTACCAAGGAACGCCAGACTCCTCTGACAGAGGATAGCACCAGACAGAGCGACCGTCCTTCTCCAAGATGGAGTCAATGGAGAAAGAACTGCTGAAATTCACCTCACATCTACTGTTAACAGCTTTGCAGGCTGCAGCTTCAGGAGAGTGGAGAGCTGTGTAGTGGTCTGGTGGTGGCGGTGTGGTCAGCATCTCCTTTCTCACTGTGGTCAACTCAGGGAACAATTCCTGAATTCCTTTGAAGTGGCGACGAACCATCTTCTCTGTTATTTTACTATGATCAAGTTTCCAGAAGTTCCATTGGGCCTCTGACTTAGCTGGAATCTGAAAATTAAAGAAAAATGTGCAGTGTTAGCATTTATTTTGATTAAGTATGATGAGAGTTAATACAACGTTTGAATTTGTTCCGTGAAACATTCTTATTTGAGGAATTTACCTTGAAAAAACATTTTTGTGTTGACAAACAGACTGATGTTGCTCTCAAAGGATTTTGTTCTCCCAGACCCAAATTCCTCCAGTCTGTCCATCAACTGGAAAAGAAAAAAAAGGAATATTACAAATGAGGACTGACTTAACACAACTTCACATTGAATATCAAATGTATTAAACAGGTAAATGGTGTGTGTAGGATTGTGTATTTCTTACCTGACTAAAGGTGAGCATCTTTTCTGGAGAGTCTTGTAGGACGAAGGCAATCATTGCCAAGTAGGTTTTGCAGTTGTCGAACCTTTCTTGCCGAGTAGCATTGGATGAATCAGGACTCATGAAAATCCTCTTGGTGGGTCTAGTAGCAGCACCATCACCAAGAAGTGGAGATTCCCAGGTAAACTTCATCTTCTGTCCAACAGTTCTCTCTGTGGACCAACTAGGCTCCTGTTCTACTTTGACCGACCCAATGGACTCCTCTGACAGCGGAGAGGCTTTGCATACAATTTTAACGACTTATTTTTCCATCAGTGTGAATACAATTCTAACACTTTTTTTTTTTTCTTTCATTGTCAGGTTCCGATTACCCCAGGGGGTCTATGGAACAACTGGAAACTTGACCCTAGTAAAATAACAGAAAGCCTGGTCTGTCGTCACTTCGAAGGCATTCTGGATTTGTTCCCCGAGTTGACTTCCACAGTGATAAAGGAGTCAAAGGACTCTCATGATCATGAAGCTGCAGTCTGTAAAGCTGTTAACAGCAGATGTGAGCCTTGTGAGGTGAAACAGTTCAGCAGGTCATTCTCCATTGACTCCATCATGAAGAAAGACTCTGGTCTGTCAGAATGAAGAGGAACTCCATCTGCACAACAGGAGGAAGCACTGACCATGGGACAGACTGTACTGCTGATATCAAGAGGATGTCCACTGTAGTGAGGATGAATTCCTCCACAGAAGACTATAGCACTGTTCCTTATTTCAACAGGAACCATGTGGAATCTTATATTTTACCCTGATTCATCATGTTTATTTGTACAAATTGTTTTTTTTAAATTTTGCACAATACATACTTTTTTTAATAAAAGCATCCAAAGCATTTTCTTGTATTCATTTTTGTTTGCTGAGAGCATGTACAGTATTTGAAGAAAAATCTTTTTCCAGTTGCAGTAGTAGGGGTGTGCACATCATTGAAATCAGTCTGATTTAAATGTATTATAGTCTACTGTATATAGAGTCATGGCCACAGATTGAATGCGGCTGATTTAAATGTAGAAGTATCTAGATAAATAGATACACAATTCAAATTGATTTGGTTTGTTAAAGAACTGGAGAGAGATGGGGAGACATACTGAACAATCACTCGCAATCTATTAGGATATAGAGGCAGTCAGAGCTTAATTTCACTTTTCTCCCCACAACATTTTGTTAAAGTATATCACTCACAGCACCTAATTGGACATGAATGCATAGTTGCATACAAGGGGCGGCTGTGGCACAGGAGGTAGAGCAGGTCGTCCAATGATCCATGGGTCAGCGGTTCGAATCCCGGCTCCTCCTGTCTACATGTCGAAGTGTCCTTGGGCAAGACACTGAACCCCAAATTGCTCCCGATGTGCTGGTTGGTACCTTGCATGGCTTCCACCGCAATCGGTGTATGAATGGGTGAATGTAATGCATACATGTAATCTATGTAAAGCGCCTTGGATAAAGGCGCTATATAAATGCACCATTTACCAATGTGAGTGACATGCTTTGGTACATGTAACCAAGTCAAGAATTTAAACAGACCACACAATGCACAGGTCCTAATGTCGTGTTATAATTGTGTTTGATATTTTGTGTACAAACAAAATAGCGTTGTCTATAGTGATAAAGATAATGTAGATATAATTCACTGCCAATAATTTTACGTGGTACAAACAGCTTTACAGTTTGCTAAGATTTAGTGGAGGTGTGCCACAGAAAAAACTTTACATTAGAAAGCATTTAAAATTACTTATATACAGTAGTACAGGGGTTCTCAACGTTTTTGGCCGGGGACCCCCGGAAATGCTTTGGCAATGTCTCGGGACCCCCGCCCCGCCCCCTCCCGACCCCCAATATAAATTGACTGCTACAATAACCTTAAACGATTTTGGGCGGGAACCCCTTTTGGTGTTTTAAGCATTGTTAACTTCATCTTCAGTCCAACAGTTCTCTCTGTGGACCAACTAGGCTCCTGTTCTACTTTGATCGACCCACCGGACTCCTCTGACAGACGAGTCTGAGAGGCTTTGCAGCATAAACCAGAAGGGCTGTCTTTCTTCAGGATGGAGTCAACAGCGAAATAACTGTTGAAATTCACCTCACAGCCTTTGAACTCTCCCTCTACTCTCCTAACATCAGGATAGTGGAGAGTTATGTAGTGGTCTGGTGGCGTCAACACCATCTCCTTTCTCTCTATGGAGGTGAGCAACTGATAAGGAACCACTCCACAAGTCCTTCTAAGAAGTGATCAGGTAAAAAAAATCTTCTGAAGTGAAAATACAGTACTGTTAGAATGTCAAACTCTTAACAGTGCAAGCCAGCCGAAGACAAAGCACAAAAAATATATATAATACTGGCCAAAAACAAACTCTCTCACCTGGAGCATGCCTGCCTTTAAACAGGTGGGACAAACCAATGCCATAACACATGCTCAGTAAGTGGTACAGCCCAATTAACTCAAACCTGGCTATAATAACTAAGGCCTATGAGTTACTAAGGCCTATGAGTTATACACCTTTTTTGTTTTACTATTAATCATAATGGACCTAACAAACAACTTCAGCTGATTCCACAGTATAATAAGACCAAACAACAAAACCCTCCTCCTCCTCTACATTGGCCCATTCCAATCAACAGGATTGCCAGCACTGCAGAGGAGAGACAGGTCAGGTGACCAACACATAATTTTAACTTCAGTGTTAATAAACATATTGACCGGCTGTCAGTATTGAGATTTTTTTATACAGGTTTATATGTGACCCTAGAGTCTGCAGCACTGGTAGGAAAAACTCAGCTCCACTATAAGAAGATCCCATGATCGAAACGTTGAATCAATAAACCAGTGGAGCTGAGTTTTTCCTACCAGTGCTGCAAGACTCTATTTCTTCCTCTTGTATTGCCATTTGTCCAGCACCTGAGCCAGAGTGGATGTGCATTCTCTATTACTGTAGGTGCCAATTGTCAATGTTTTTATGTTTAAGTGAATTCATGATTAAGATTAATAATTATTTTGGTTAAAAAGGTTAAAAAGCTATGCTGGATATTTGATTGCATTTCATGAGTGTCATGTGTGTTTAAAAAGGTCTAGCTGACCTGATCTGAGTGTGACCTAATTATCCTTTGATGTTAATGGGAGCCAATTTGGACCAGTTGGAGGCACCTGTGTGTATTTCTGTTTGATGTCACAGTCTTGTAGTCAGTTGGAGTCAGACATAGAAGGAAGCAACACAGTTTTTTGACCATACATTGGACTCTGTAACTTTTGGTGTTTTTTCTCAGTAAAACCTTTTTAAGAAAAGTTACTTTTGTCTTGTCGTTTGCGTACAACTACTGTTTTGTGTTTTTGTGAGGTCTACTCCACCAAGTGGTACATTTTTAAGAACATTTAGACGGAGTGCCACTACATTTAGTCAAAAAACTGAGCTAATGAGCTACAGTTGGAACTTGCCTGGACATTTTTGGAGGAAAACAAGTTCACCTGAAGGAAAGGCAGTAACAGGGGTAATCTTTTGGAGTGATTCCCAAGACAAGGTATTAAAAATATAATTTTCCATGTGCTTTGTGACACGAAGATACCACCTGGATTTGTGAAGCTAAGTTGATTGGATTTCTCTTCTATGCTATATTGACTGTGGCTCTCTCCATGTGAGCATAATTTCAAGCTTTCATTCAACCTATGTGGAGTTTTGCATCACTTGAGAAGTTGTTTTGCACTTGTTTGATTAAGAAGAGTGACTACACAAAGTGCTTTTAAGCTTTTGCATGCAACTTGAGCATTCTACTCTGCAATTGATATGATGGCTGATGAAAAAGAAAATGAACCTGAAGGTGTGGAGGGAGGAAGGTCACGCAGACAGTCTCGCAAACAGACTGAGAAAGCAGTAGAAGAGAAATTGCAAAAAAGCATTGCATTAAGGAGACAGAGATTGGGAGCTCTGACAAGTAAAATGAATGAGATAGAGCCATTGATGGATGATGTTCAAAACTTGCAACATGTGAAGGATGTGTACAAAGGTGATTTTGCACATGCTTATGATGAGTTCTTTCATTTCAATAACGAAGTTTCAAGTCTTTTGCCTGAGGATGAAAGAATAGCGGATCAAGATATGTGGTTCGAACCCAAAAGGGCAAATCTACACCAGTTCATGAACACAGTTACAAATTGGATTGCAAGGCAGGATCAGTTAACAATGATGAAAGGCTGTGATAATGAAAATTACCTGCAAGATGGAGTTAAACCAAGTGATAGTGTATCACAGGTTAGTGTCAAGGACACAGGAAGTGCTCGCAAAGGTGGGTCTCAAGTAAGTCGTGCTTCAACAGTGTCACGAGTGTCGTCAACACGTGTTAGACAAGAGGCCGAGCACGCAGCACTGCTTGAATTTTCCGCTGCACTCAAGAAGAAACAGCAGCTTGCAAAGGCAGAGGCTGAACTTAAAGTAGCAGCGGCTGAAATTAAAGCTAAAAAAGAGGAGCTCGATTTGGAGACTGCATTAGCAGCAAGCAGTGCAAAAATAAAAGTACTCAAAGAGCATGAAAGACAGGAAGATGGTATGAATAGCTATCTGGCATCACAAAGACCACGGCATGGGAGTGTGAAGCAGGAAAGAGCCAGCAGTGCTCAACCAGTAAATGTACACTTTCGGGCACAGTCACAAACGTCGCAGTCACAAGTTTCACAAGGAGATCATCACAATTTCAATCAGGGCACCAGAGGTGATGGCATAATAGAAGTCCTGCAGAAACAGAATGCAATAACGGAGTTGCTTGTAAGCCAACAGAAGCAATCCCAGTTACCAAAAAAGGATATTCCTGTGTTCAAGGGTGATGCATTGCAGTACAAATCTTTCATCAGAGCGTTTGAGCACTCAGTAGAACAAAAGACTGACACTGATCAAGACAAGTTGTACTTCTTGGAACAATTCACAGCTGGTGAACCTCAAGAGTTAGTTCGCAGCTGTGCTCACATGCCGTCGAGGAAAGGTTACCAAGTAGCGAAGCAACTTCTCCATAAGCACTATGGGGATGAACTAAGGATCGCCAGTGCGTACATTGATAAAGCCCTCAAATGGCCGACGATCAAGTCCGACGATGGAAAGGCTTTAAGTGCTTACGCAATGTTCTTAGTTGGATGTCACAACACTATGGAAGACATAGACTATTTGGAAGAGATGGACAATCCAACCAACCTGCGAACGGTGGTGTCTAAACTACCATACAGAATGAAAGAACGTTGGCGTGATGTAGCCTACGATGTCAAAGAGCGACAGGGCAGAAGAGCGAAGTTTGCGGATTTGGTCAGATACATTGACCGGCAAGCTAAAATAGCTACAGATCCCCTCTTTGGTAATATACCAGACAGCCGCTCTGTCACGGCTGGACAGAATGATCAAAGAGAAAGACCTCCTGTGAAGAGAGAATTTCGTGGAAGTAGTTTCGCAACCAACGTTTCAGATGACAATCAGCAGCCTCAAGGAACATCTAGGAAGCCAGAAAGAACAAGCAAAACAGTGAATGCTTTTGAGAAGCCGTGTTTGTACTGCCAGGAAGATCACACACTAGCTTCGTGCAACAAGATCAAGAAGCAGCCACATACGGAACGTGTGGAGTTCTTGAAGTCAAAGGGCTTATGTTTTGGGTGCTTAACTTATGGACATCTGAGCAAATTCTGCAAGAAAAGAGCAGAGTGTATCGAATGCAAATTAAAGCATCCAGACATTCTACACACAGAAAGAGAAGTTTCTGTCTCACGTGAAGCTTCACCTGAAAAGGATGACGGTGCACAGGGAAGTGAAGTTTGTGCACAAGTTTCTGTCACACAAGAATCCTGTAACGTCACAGGGGCCGGAGAACTTGAATGTGTTCTGTCAATAGTACCGGTGAAGGTCAAGACAAGAAAGAGTGACAAGTATGTGGAAACGTACGCGTTCATTGATCCGGGAAGCACCGGAACGTTCTGCACGGAAGCTCTGCAAAAGAAACTGAACGTTAAGGGGAAGCCAACCCAAGTACTTCTCAGCACCATGGGCCAAGACACGCCTGAAGAACGGAAACTCCTGAACAGTTGTGTGATATTGGATCTTGAAATATGTGGGCTAGAAGAGAACAAGTATATTGAGCTTCCGAAGGTGTACACCCACAGCTACATACCTGTTCACCCTGAAAACATACCGAAGAAATCTGATATCCAGAAGTGGCCGTATCTCAGCAAAGTACACCTGCCAGAATTAGAAGCAGACGTTGGCCTACTTATTGGAGCGAACTGTCCACGAGCAATGGAGCCATGGCACGTTATCAATGGTCAAAATGGAGGACCGTATGCTGTGAAGACTGCCATCGGCTGGGTCGTGAATGGACCTATAAGGAAGGAAATGAGCAACACAGAGATAAAACGTCCTCAATATTCATTGAACAGACTCTCTGTGGTGGAGATTGAGAAGCTACTGGTTCAAGATTTTCCAGAGCGCAACTATGACGACAAAGAGGTGTCCCAAGAGGACAAACAGGCTGTGCAGAAAACCACAATCTTTGAGAACGGACATTGCAGCATTGAATTGCCGATCAAGAAGAACGCAAAGCCTACTAACCATGTGGTTCAGCCTACAGTCAGTTTGCTTAGGAAGTTCAAGAAGTCTCACGGCAACGGCTTCAAGGACACCATTATTGGCAAAGACTGCACTGTTCAAGTTCCAACAGATGAACCGAGTCGTGATGACTGCACCATGATCTACATACCGCACCAAGGGGTGCATCACCCTAAAAGGAAAAGGATACGAGTGGTCTTCGACTGCACAGACTCGTTTCAACCTGTTCAACTGAAAGAAACCCTTCAAGATGATCCTAAGATCAAAGTCAAAGCTAACATGGAGCCAAGGAACGAACTGATCGAGTACTACTCAGACTGGCACAAGCTCGCCTGGATTCTAAGGCTGAAGAAAACTTTGCAGCAACTGAAAGAGAAAAGAAAGGAGTTATCACAAACAATCAGGACGCGAAGATCATCAGTGACATTTAAAAAGACCCTGCAAAGCAAAGGACGAAGATAATCCAAGACTATAGCCTCTGCTCTCTGTTGCAAGAAGCCAGGCCAGAAGAAAAGGACCTAACTGAGAAGAGGACAGGAAAAATGAAGATTTGATTAAAAAGAACATGTTTAAGTTTTTGATTGTTTATGGACATGAACAGTAATGTGGCTCTGAATGTTTAAGTATGATAATTGATTAGTCCTCCTGCCTAACCAATTAGGGGCCGGGTAATGTAGGTGCCAATTGTCAATGTTTTTATGTTTAAGTGAATTCATGATTAAGATTAATAATTATTTTGGTTAAAAAGGTTAAAAAGCTATGCTGGATATTTGATTGCATTTCATGAGTGTCATGTGTGTTTAAAAAGGTCTAGCTGACCTGATCTGAGTGTGACCTAATTATCCTTTGATGTTAATGGGAGCCAATTTGGACCAGTTGGAGGCACCTGTGTGTATTTCTGTTTGATGTCACAGTCTTGTAGTCAGTTGGAGTCAGACATAGAAGGAAGCAACACAGTTTTTTGACCATACATTGGACTCTGTAACTTTTGGTGTTTTTTCTCAGTAAAACCTTTTTAAGAAAAGTTACTTTTGTCTTGTCGTTTGCGTACAACTACTGTTTTGTGTTTTTGTGAGGTCTACTCCACCAAGTGGTACATTTTTAAGAACATTTAGACGGAGTGCCACTACATTTACCTTTGTTTATATGTGACCCTATTCCTTAACGGTAACAGCATTAACACCATTAACAACATCCTATATACGGCAAAAATGTCAAACTTTCCTTGTGCTTTAAGTAGCATGTGTTAAACTAGGGGGTTTTCATGATTCTGACTCCATTTCAAGCATATTTTTTTGCCTTATACAGGATGTTAATGGTAGGGTCACAAGAAACCTCTATGAAAAAGATTGCTCAATACTGACAGCCGGTCAGGATTGAATTCATGAATGTATGTATATGGACAATATTTTAGGCCAATAAAAAAAGACTATACCAAATTTCCCACTCCACAAGACTGCCGGACTATAGGTGAATAGGGCACGTCTGCCCTGTGAGTGACAATTACAAATTGTTATATAACATTGTGATTAATACTTGATATAATTAAAAGTATAGGCTACTAGGTGTTATTCTATAAACATCAGTTTATCATCAAAGATTGATCCCCACCAAATCGAAAAGGCTAAAAACTGTCTGCATAGTGTTTACCATGTATTTAGAGCGAACCCTAACCCATCCAATTGATCGTGACATATCAATTTAATTCCATCCAAGTTCTGGTTTTTTATTTAAATTCTGAAACAAAGTACGTCTTAAGAATTGTACTCACAATTTCAATTCAAAGGGCTTTATTGGCATGAGGAAACATACATTGCCAAAGCAAAAAGTGGAACAATGCAATCAAAACAAAATGTATGTACAATTGAAAGTCAGAATCTCTGTTCAGAGACACATTTCACGTTATGTGCAAATATACAGTGACAAAAACACCCCAAATAAAGTCGCCGTTGCTTTGAACACATTTCTCTCAGGGAACTACAAAAATAAAAATGCAATAAAAAGTATGAAGTGCAGCGTACAGCTAGTTATTAACAGATGAAAATGATGAATATCACGGCCAAATTACTCCATCTACTTGGCGATAAGGCACAGTGTGCAGAACCCATCGTGACACAATGTCTTTTGGATGGACGGTCCATCAATCGTCACCAGAAAGTCCATGGTCTGTGCTCTAGTCCCTCTAGTTACCAAGGAACGCCAGACTCCTCTGACAGAGGATAGCACCAGACAGAGCGACCGTCCTTCTCCAAGATGGAGTCAATGGAGAAAGAACTGCTGAAATTCACCTCACATCTACTGTTAACAGCTTTGCAGGCTGCAGCTTCAGGAGAGTGGAGAGCTGTGTAGTGGTCTGGTGGTGGCGGTGTGGTCAGCATCTCCTTTCTCACTGTGGTCAACTCAGGGAACAATTCCTGAATTCCTTTGAAGTGGCGACGAACCATCTTCTCTGTTATTTTACTATGATCAAGTTTCCAGAAGTTCCATTGGGCCTCTGACTTAGCTGGAATCTGAAAATTAAAGAAAAATGTGCAGTGTTAGCATTTATTTTGATTAAGTTTGATGAGAGTTAATACAACGTTTGAATTTGTTCCGTGAAACATTCTTATTTGAGGAATTTACCTTGAAAAAAAGTTTTTGTGTTGACAAACAGACTCTGATGTTGCTCTCAAAGGATTTTGTTCTCCCAGACCCAAATTCCTCCAGTCTGTCCATCAACTGGAAAAGGAAAAAAAGGAATATTACAAATGAGGACTGACTTAACACAACTTCACATTGAATATCAAATGTATTAAACAGGTAAATGGTGTGTGTAGGATTGTGTATTTCTTACCTGACTAAAGGTGAGCATCTTTTCTGGAGAGTCTTGTAGGACGAAGGCAATCATTGCCAAGTAGGTTTTGCAGTTGTCGAACCTTTCTTGCCGAGTAGCATTGGATGAATCAGGACTCATGAAAATCCTCTTGGTGGGTCTAGTAGCAGCACCATCACCAAGAAGTGGAGATTCCCAGGTAAACTTCATCTTCTGTCCAACAGTTCTCTCTGTGGACCAACTAGGCTCCTGTTCTACTTTGACCGACCCAATGGACTCCTCTGACAGCGGAGAGGCTTTGCAGCCCAGACCAGAGGGACTGTCTTTCTTCAGGATGGAGTCAATGGAGAAAGAACTGCTGAACTTCACCTCACATCTGCTGTTAACAGCTTTGCAGGCTGCAGCTGCAGGAGAGTGGAGCGTTGTGTAGTGGTCTGGTGGTGGTGTGGTCAACATCTCCTTGGTCACTTTGGTCAACTCAGGGAACCACTCCATAATTCCTTTGAAGTTGCCACAAACCATCTTTTCTGTTATTTTACTATGATCAAGTTTCCAGTAGTTCCTTTTGGCCTCTGGGCTCACCGGAATCTGAAAAATAAAAGAATGTTACTGTTAAAACGTGATTGAGCTTGATGAGTGTGATGCGTGTGACATCATCATCAAACCAGGAAGTTATGCAGGAACGCCTACTGAGTGGCAAAAAACTACTTTCTGGCCTTGACAGCCCATACATCCACACAGAAAAGTCTTATCTGATTGCATTAAACAACATGAAACAATGTTAAACTCACTTTGCCTGTTGCTTTGCCACTCGATGTGCCATTCACTTTAAGCATGCGCATACTCTCTATTCTGATTCTCTTATTTGAGGAAATTATATTTACCTTGGTGAAACATGGGTTAGATGACAAAAGGTTTCTGATGACGCTCTTAAAGGATTTTGGCCTAGACTCTTGAGACACGAATTCTTCCAGTCTGCCCATCAACTGAAAAAAGAAAAGAAAACATAAAAAAATGAGATAACATAACTTACTATTACATTAATTATATACAGTTAGATCCTTTAGCATGTTTGTCCTTGTATGATTGTTTTGTTTCTTACCTGACTAAAGGTGAGCATCATGTCGGGGGAGTCTTGTAGGATGAACGTGATTGGTACCACGTAGGTTCTGGACTTGAAGATCTCTCTGTAAGACAGGCGAGGTCCGTGGTTTTCAGACATCTTGACTTGTTGTGTATCCTTGTTGTAGAATGAAGTCCCAGGACACAGAGCAGTGGTTTGAGAAGTTCTCTCAGTCAGTAGGTTGTGCTGAATGAGCAGATGTCCAGGTCTCTGGATATATAAACCCTGTTGGAACAATAGGACATTAGAAGGTGTGAATTCCTGTTTTTTAATGAGGGCCTTTCCCATAGATGAGCTTTGATGGCCAGGGTGGAGCCAATGACCACAACAACAATAGACCATGTCCAGCAGTACCTGAAGGTACATCTCAAATCTTCTGGATGCATTCTCTCAGTTGAAAATGTTTCATGTATGCAAACCACAATAATCTGCCCAAACTAAACATAATATACACCTAAAATGCATATGCATATTTTTTATGTTCATGTTTCAATGGTTTGTGTGTGTGTGCGCGTGTGTGTGTGCGACGTGTGCGTGCACGTGTGTGCACACGTGAAAGCTTTTCTGATTGTTTGCACAGATTTTGCATTAAGGGTTTACATGTCAAATTAATATTTACACTACTGTTTCAACATGGCATTTGATATGCCACGTTACATTTATGTTTACTATTCAAATTCTGAAATCAAAACACAGGGGCCTATTGAGTTACTAAATATACATGTACTGTATGTTTCTCCTCTAACTTTATTACAATGTTTTATTGCAATGTACATTTATGAATCTGTCATATGTTCCCATTCTTGTTTATTTGCATTCTAAACATAATTTGTCATATAAATATATTGTATTCAAGGTAATTCAAACAAAGTGAATATTGCATGATACACTGACATACCTAAATATTTTTCTGTGAAAACCTACAGCAGTGACATTCCAGTGATTATCACCTCATGCAATGCTTCCATTGTTTCAGAACTCAACTCTTTATTCAGACACTGAACTGACTTATTCACTCACAGATAAGCTCTTTTACTGCTATATCACACTCACAGTAACATAAATGAACATTACACAAGTTATTAAACATAATGAACATAAGATAGACAATATTCTAAACTACATTGTAATTGTAAACAAAGAAAGACAACTTTGCATAGCACTAAATTGTTTTCTGCGTGTGTTCTATTTGCCATGATCATTTAGACCTATAGGCCCTCATTTATCAACCATGCGTACGCCAAAATATGGGTGTACGCCGAAATTACCGGCATTTACGATTTGCGCCAAAGCATGAATTTAAACTTGAGCCAGGACAAAAATCACGTCTGGTCGGGAGCTGTCGTACGCTTTGTCCTCACCTGTTTTTCAGAACAGCGGAGCAGCATTGTTTGACCAGCTGAGAGGCTGTCACAGGCATCGAAACATATGTATTCACTCCTAAAATGTTTATATAAAACTGTTTAGGTATGTATATGGGCTAAATGTAAAAAAGGGAAAAAAAAGTAAAGGAATACATCAACGATGTGTCTTTGTGTCATATGAAATTAGTAGGAGATTTCCAACTTTACAAGCAAGCAATTAAAATCGCGCATTTAAAAACAATGTTGCAATTAGATGCATAAGCCATTTAAACAGTGTTTTGCATGATGAGCGCATACATGCGAGGATTTGGGCTGGTTGTGCTGAAATATTTCCATGACGGGACGTTGGAGAGTATAGTGCAGTGCTGCAGCGCGGAGAGTCCCAACATGGGTAGCCTACTGTAGCCTAATCTACAGCAGATCGATGTCTTTCTGGAGTTACAGTAGGCTATGTGCAATCTCCTCCTCGTTTAATAAACCCGACGTGTCGCTCGAATGCCAAATGTGCCGTGCCAGCGCAAGTGGGAACGCATCGGAGATAGTATTCGGCTAAGCCAGCCTGCAGCCCACCACCACCACTGTCCAGTGCCACATGAGGCTACGGTTTTGGCTGCAATATTCATATAATTGACAGTTGACACGAGGCAATTTAAATAGACTCTCGAACGTGCATGGTCAATTGGTCACGGTGTCACGGACGGACCACAGTGATAGAGAGAGACAGACAGGACAGGAGATGCACCTTGCAAAACAGCAGCGTGTGTGCGCGCCTATTTGTTATATAATTCATGGTTCACAGGTTCAGGTTTTCGTTCACTAATATATCTTGTTGTATATTAAATGAATAAAGACTTTAATAATTGAATATACAACACAGTGACAGTTGCTTGCAAATTGCGATATGTGCGTGCGTGCGGGGGGGTGAGGCGGGCAGCAAGGGAAGGGAAGCGAAGCGAGAGGAGAAACAGACAGGGTAGTCCTACAGCTTTATTTAATTCATGCAGGTTTATTTATTTAAGATACAACAAGTTGCGTGTGCGTGCGTGCGTCTGTGTGTGTGTATGGGAGGGGGCAGCAAGGCAACTTAGGCAAGCGAGTGAAACTTTTTTTCCCCTGTAACCATGGTTTCCAGGTCGTATTGCAGTTGTTCATGTCGCAAAAACGAGGGCGAGGCTTGATTTCATAGGGCGTGCCAGATAGATTTCAGCCGTCACATTTATAAACGTCCTAACGAAATTAAGGAAGGATCAGCTGTCTGCGATCACTTTGTAAATGCCGACCCGACGTGGGTGTACTACGAATCCTACACTCGAATTTGGGGCAGATTTTACACTCGATTGATAAATGAGGGCCATAGGCTGTATATTGTAGACCTTTAACTGTGATTTTGTAATTTGCTCTGGATAAAGAAAAACATGTTTAGTCTCTGTATATGTGTACATAAAACATGAATAGGATCACATGAGGAGACAATAAATGCAGACTTCAGTAATCACATATTTCATATTTGTACTAGAAATGCTTAAAAAACTCTGGTGTACGAAAGTACTACTCCAATAGAACAATTCACAGTTTTCTGCATTACAGATGTTCTAAAAATAGCAAGTCTATGAGCTCACAATCTGTGCTGTGCTGTGTTTTTGTGAGCTTGTAGATCTATAGTTTCACTACATTGGAAACAGGGCCGTTAATTTAATAATTTGTTGCCTACTTTTTTTCCCTACCTAGAAATGTAGTGGGGTCAAAAGTAGAATATTTTGTAACCCAAGCATCCCAAAATGCTGAATTCTCAAGTAGTGCAGTGAATCAAACCGTCAACTGTCCACCACTTAACATGTGTGTAACATGTGTAAATTTAACAGAATAGGTGATTATCACCTCGTCCACCCTACTATAGGACTCCCAGGGTTTGTGATGCTAATGGGACATTCAATGAAGTAAACACATTAGAGATGTGACGTTCGTGAACGAGTCGGATCATTTGAACGGCTCTTTGAAAGGAACGATGGGATCCGGTTCACAGTAGGGAGCCGTTCCTTTTTAGAGGAGGAGGGGGGCAGGGGGGTTTCAACCAGGGCCGGTCATGAGCAAGCTGGCGCCCTAAGCAGGGGACACTGGGGAGGCCCTGGGGAGGTACTAGGGGGGACACTGGGCAGACAGAGTTCCCCCCCCCCGCACCCATCGGGAACGTCGTTCAAAAGAGCCAGTCTTTTGAACGACTCTCTGAAAGGAACGGATCCCAGAGATCCGGCTCCCTTCAAAGAGCCATAAATCCCATCTCTAAAACATATTCATTTAAATGACCTTTTCATTAAAAGGATCCCCTGCCTAAAAGATGAATATGCTAACATTAGAGATTGAAATGTCTTTAAATATCTTATTTATTTTATAAATTCATGCTGAGTGATGTCATTATTTTGTCATGAGCATCAAAACAATACACACACACACACACACACACACACACACACACACACACACACACACACACACACACACACACACACACACACACACACACACACACACACACTCACACACACACACACACACACACACTTTGTTTTGTGTCAGCTGTGCCTGTTATGTAAAGCAACAAGTTTGACAAACTGTGTTTCTAAAATGAGCACAAATAGCTGTTTATTTCACCTGCCACTGTTTGAACTAAAACTCTCTTTGGAGCCAACGAAGGCAGACTTAAAAAAGTCATCACACAGCTCCAATTGGTGTAGCTATATGTAGCCAAGTCAATAATTTACACAGACAAAATGTGGAACGCCCTACCAACAGTCATTAAGACATGCAAATCCCTTGACTTCTTCAATTCGAAACTGGCCCCCGTGAAATCTGAATCCCCTACCCACCCCTTTTCCCCATCACTGTAGGCCTATATGTTTTTTTTCCCTTTTTACCTCTATGATGATTTCCTGTTTTTGCCTATATAGAAGTATATATTTGTACGTCTCTAAATGTTTTGATGAATTGAAAATGGTGGGCCCTATTGTAAACAAGTGTAATGCTTTATGGTGTCGTCCACTCACAGTTAACAGTTTTTGTATTGAGTTGTACTTGAAATGTACTGTAATTCTGCAAACTGTTCAATTGATCAATCAATCAAAAACACATTAACACGATGCACAAAGTCTGAAGAAAAGTGAATGACGTGTAGGCTCACTCAATGACTCCACACCCACCACTGATGTGATGTTTAGATCACGGTTTATTTTGTACAGGTTGTGTAGGCATGTGGTTTTGTCAATGGACGCACAACCTCTCACAACAACTCTGCAGTGAAGAATGAACTGGTACTTGCATACTGTGTGGCTTGATTAACTGAGTGAAATACACCTGCTGGTGTCATAGTGACCTAATTAACTCAATAAACTTCACCTGCTTGTGAAAGCCACCACTCTAGGAGGGGGGAGGGGTTAGTGTGGACTAAACTGTGCTGGCCTTTTTAACAAAGTCCTAATGTCATGTTATAACTGTGTTTCCTTTGCTTGATATTTTGTGTAAAGCACATCGAATTGCCTTGTTGTTCTACAAATAAAATGGCATCTTATGCCCGGCCCCTTCCTTTTTTGCAGAAAATAGACAACGTACAAGTTCATAATGATCAGTTAATTTCACAGAATGTTAGCCTTATGTCCAGAATTGGGACACTCATTTTATCCACTTGAACGATTGATATTAATAGTTGTATGTATACATAGTTGGGGACTGTGAAATGTATATAAAAGTGAATTGTAAACTGTAGTGTAGACATGGAACATCTATGTTAATATTATAAAGATACCTGAACTTATGAACTTTCTTTCTTTTCAAAATCTTTTTATTTCCGTTTTATAACAGTCACAGGTTCATAGTCACAGGTTCATAGAAAAAATAAAAATAAAATATCAGATTTAGTATCAGTGACTGAGGTAAATAAACGTAGCCTACTGTATGAATCAAAGAGATTGTGGGCAGACATAATTAAAAGACTTATTGTGCAAAACATGCCCCTTCAAGAAAAAAGAAAAACATTTTCTCCCCTTCAAGTCCCAATTTAGTATAGCCAATTCCTCTCTACAAGTACTCCATCTCTGCTAACCCCCACAATCAGAACTTATGAACTTTCCACAAAATTGAAATTGCCATGATGAGTAACTATTCAATCAATGAATAAACATGAACCATTCAAATAAAACATGCTGTTCATTTTATAAAAAAATGTCTGAAAAAAATCTGAATGTACTTAGATGTATACTTTTTAGGTTTGGCAGATTATTATGCTTTTCATTCTAATATCACAAAATGAAAAAACAAAAGAGCACTATTGGAAATGGTATATTGTTTTAGTCATTGGTTCCACCCTGGCCACCAATTCACACCTTCTAATGTCCCAGGTAAACTTCTTCATCTTTAGTCGAACAGTTCTCTCTGCGGACCAATAACTAGGCTCCTGTTCTACTTTGACCGACCCAATGGACTCCTCTGACAGCGAAGAGGCTTTGCAGCCCAGACCAGAGGGACTGTCTTTCTTCAGGATGGACTCAATGGAGAAAGAACTGTCTTTCTTCAGGATGGACTCAATGGAGAAAGAACTGTCTTTCTTCAGGATGGACTCAATGGAGAAAGAACTGCTGAACTTCACCTCACATCTGCTGTTAACAGCTTTGCAGGCTGCGGCTTCAGGAGAGTGGAGCGTTGTGTCTTTCTTCAGGATGGACTCAATGGAGAAAGAACTGAGGCGAGGTCCGTGGTTTTCAGCCATCTTGTTGTATCTTTGTTGTAGAATGAAGTCCCAGGCACAGAGCAGAGGTTTGAGATGTTGTCTCAGTCAGTAGCTTGTGCTGAATGAGCAGATGTCCAGGTCTCTGGATATATAAACCCTGTTGGAACAATAGGACATTAGAAGGTGTGAATTCCTGGTTTTTAATGAGGGCCTTTCCCATAGATGAGCTATGATGGCCAGGGTGGAGCCAATGACCACAACAACAATAGACCATTTCCAGCAGTACCTGAAGGTACATCTGAAATCTTCTTGATGCATTCTCTCAGTTGAACATTTTTCATGTATGCAAACCACAATAATCTGCCCAAACTAAACATAATATACACCTAAAATGCATATGCATATTTTGTATGTTCATGTTTCAATGGTTTGTGCGTGTGTGTGTGTGTGTGTGTGTGCAACGTGTGTGTGTGCACGTGCAAGCTTTTTGGATTGTTTGCACAGATTTTGCTTTAAGGGATTCTTGCCAGGTGTACATGTCAAATTAATATCCACACTACTGTTTCAACATGGCATTTGATATGCCACGTTACATTTATGTTTACTATTCAAATTCTGAAATCAAAACACAGGGGCCTAAACATTTTATTGAGTTACTAAATATACATGTACTGTGTCTCCTCTAACTTTATTACAATGTTTTATTGCAATGTCCATTTATTAATCTGTCATATGTTCCCATTCTTGTTTATTATTCGCATTCTAAACATAATTTGTCATAAGAATATTGTATTCAAGGTAATTCAAACAAAGTGAATATTGCATGATACACTGACACATTTAAATGTTTTTTCTGTGAAAACCTACAGCAGTGACATTCCAGTGATTATCACCTCACGCAATGCTTCCATTGTCTTTATTCAGACACCGAAGTGACTTATTCACTCACAGATAAGCTCTTTTACTGCTATCATGTCACACTCACAGTAACATAAATGAACATTACACAAGTTATTAAACATAATGAACATAAGATAGAGACAATATTCTAAACTACATTGTAATTGTAAACAAAGAAAGACCACTTTCCATAGCACTACATTGTTTTCTGTGTTCGAATTCGGTATTTACCATGACCATTTAGACCTATAGGCTGTATATATATGGTAGACCTTTAACTGTGATGTTGTAAGTTGCTCTGGATAAAGAAAAACATGTTTAGTCTCTAATGTACTGTATATGTGTACATAAAACATGAATATGATCATATGAGACAATAAATGCAGACTTCAGTAATCACAAATTTCATATTTGTACTAGAAATGCTTCAAAAACTCTGGTGTACGAAAGTACTACTCCAATAGAACAATTCAGTTTTCTGCATCTAAAAATAAATAATCGTGAAAATAGCAAGTCTATGAGCTCACAATCTGTGATGTGTTTTTGTGAGCTGGTACATCTATAGTTTCACTACATTGGAAACAGGGCGGTTAATTTTATAATAAATTATAATATAAAAATATAAAATGTTGCCTACTTCTTTTCACTACCTAGAACCCCAAAATGCTGAATTCTCAAGTAGTGCAGTGACTCGAGTCGTCAACTGTCCACCACTGATGTGTAAATTGAACAGAATAGATGGTCCACACATTCCAGTGATTATCACCTCATCCACCCTACTATAGGACTCCCAGGGTTTGTGAAGCTAATGAGACGCTAATGAGACGCTAATGAGGTGACAAACTGTGTTTGTCACCTCGTCATCCAGGACTCACACATTGAACTTTAACAGTAGGTATACAGTCAAAGGTTATGCTAAAAAGATACCACAAAAAGCCACAGGGGCGTTTCCATTGTACTACACTGTACATTGCACGTACAATTAACCACTAGTGGCTATTAGCATTGGTGGGAGAAGTACTGACATTTTGTACTGAAGTAAAAGTACCAATACCACAAGTGCATCTGCTCTATCTGTTGCAAATAAAAGTCCAGTATTCAAAATGTATACAAAAGTACAAGTACAAAAGTATCCATATTACATTTTAGGTACTCGTTTTGCAGAATGTCCAATTTCACAAGTTTCCAAATGTATTTTCTATTTATAGGCTACGTACAGGATTTAATTAAGTGGTTAAAGCATCAGTGGTCAGTCATCAATGTGTAGGCTACGCACATTGACAAATGTGTCCATGGCCTTGGTCTTGTCCATGCCACTCCACGTTGCACATTTTAGGGTCTTTTTGACCCATCATTATGATTATAAAGACCCATTATGAAATGTCAGTCTCCAGGTTTACTTCAGAATATGTATAGAGGGTATGCGTGTGACATCATCATCATACCCGGAAGTTATGCGGGAACGCCTACTGAGTGGCAAAAAACTACTTTCTGGCCTTGACAGCACATACTACATCCAAACAGAAAAGTCCTATTTGATTCCATTAAATGACTTTAAACATTAAATTCACTTTGTCACTCACTTTGCCACTCGATCTGCCATTCACTTTATGCATGCGCATACCCTCTATTTATGTATTTCTACGACACTATGGCACATTATGAGTCCAACTAGTACTAGTGGTTCTCAAATGTTGTATTATGCGAGTGTACACATGTGTATAATCTCAAAGTTACAGACCTGTTATTGTCATTCAGTGCTAACTCTGTGTTTCTGCTGATTGAATGTCCATGGCAACAATGGAATTTTGACAAAAAATGCCCCTGTAATGCATGTTTTGTAATAATAATCAAAATCTAGAATGTATAGGTTTGAAAAATCCGTGAAAGTGTAGTAAAGTGTAGTAAAGTACGGTATGAGTGAATGTGATTATATATTCGTATAGCCTGCAGCCTTTTATGAAGACATCACTTTTAGAACATCATAATAAATAATTGCCATACATATTCTGAAGAAAACCTGGAGATTGACATACAGTAATTGGGTCTTATGATCAAAATAAGAACATCATAATGGTGTGTAAAACAGAAAATCAAAACAATTGCCACGGACACATTGGTGACCGGACCGCTGGACCTGAGAGTTAATTCAATAGTCAACAACATGAAGCAACTTTATACCCAGCTCTTTCCTTTTTTGCAGAAAATAGACAATGTACAAGTTCATAATGATCAGTTAATTTAAAGTTAGCCTTATATGTCCAGAATTGGGACACTAATTTTATCCACTTGAATGATTGATATTATTAGTAAATAATACTTGTATGTAGTTGGGGACTGTGACATGTATATAAAAGTGAATTGTAAACTGTAGTGTAGACATGGAACATCTATCTATGTTAATATTATAAAGATACCTGAACTTATGAACTTTCAAATTGAAATTGCCATGATGAAAATGAAAACGAGCTTAAATGTCTTTTTCATGAGAAATTGGTATTTTGCATATTGCTGTTACTGTCAATGTTATATATTATATAACAACCATGTTGTCCACACTCCAAGCGTGGTAGTATTACAATTAGTATTACAATTACTGTATAGATCTGTTTTGTGTACAAACAATGCAGTGCAGAGGAGGTGAATCACTGGAATGTAAGACTTCAGCTCATTGAATAAACCATTAAAATAAAACATGCTGTTCATTTAAAAAAAAACGTGAAATCTGAATGTACTTAGATTTATAATTTTTTTAGGATTGGCAGATTATTCTGATTTTCATTCAAATATCACAAAATGAAAAAAACAGAGTGCATCCAGAGCACTATTGGAAATGGTCTAATGTTGTTGTTGTGGTGGTCACTGGCTCCACCCTGGCCATCAATTCACACCTTCTAATGTCCTATTGTTCCAACAGGGTTTATATATCCAGAGACCTGGACATCTGCTCATTCAGCACAAGCTACTGACTGAGATAACTTCTCAAACCACTGCTCTGTCTCTGGGACTTGATTCTACAACAAGGATACAATTATGTCTGGAAACCTCAGACTTCACGTGTCTTACAGAGAGATGCTGCATTGCAAACCCTACATGGTAGTAATCGCTTTCATCCTACAAGACTCTCCGGACAAGATGCTCACCTTTTGTCAGGTAAGAAACAGACAATCCTGCTAGGCATTTATACGTACATAAATAGGCTATAATACATATATGTCATATCAAATGTAAAATGATCTTATCTCACTTGTATTTTTCTTCTTCTTCTTCCAGTTGATGGACAGACTAGAACAATTTCTTCCTGGGAGGCCAGCAACCTTTAGGAACATCATCAGAGCCACGCTGTCAAACAACAAATGTTTTGTCAAGGTAAATATAAATAAGAATATTGCACTACATTTCAAATCATTCAGAATTGAGAAAAGTTTTGGAGTCCAGATTTCCTATTTGCATGGACTTTCACCAAGCCTAGCCAAATTCTAACGGTACCATTCATTTATTTCCAGATTCCAAGTGTCCTTTCCAACGGGCCCAGGGGTCTATGGAACTACTGGAAGCTTGATCATAGCAAAATAAAAGAAGAGACGGTGCATCGTAACTTCGGGGGACTTCTGGAGTGGTTCCCTGAGTTGACCTCAGTGAAAAGGGAGATGTTGACCACACCACCACCACCAGACTACTACACAACGCTCCACTCTCCTCAAGCTGCTGCCTCCAACGCTGTTAATAGTAGTGAGGTGAAGTTCAGCAGTTCTTTCTCCATTGAGTCTATCCTGAAGAAAGACTGCTACAAAGCTTCTCCTCTGTTAGAGGAGTCCACAGACAGAACTGTTGGACTGAAGATGAAGTTCACCTGGGACTCTTCGCCTGTGGACAGTGTGGACATACAGCATGTTCAATGCACAGGTGACAGTTACTCCATCCGCACAGCAGGAGGCGGCACAGAACATGGACTCAGTCCTAGACCCACCAAGCGGATGTGCATGAGTTCGTTGAATCAGCAAGAAAAGTTCAACCAGTGCAAAACCTACTTGGCAATGATCGCCTTCGTCCTACAAGACTCTCCAGGAAAGATGCTCACCTTTAGTCAGGTAAGAAACACAATCCTGCCAATAGTTTAAATACATTTGATATTAAATGTTGTCTAATTTAATGTTGTCTACATTTTCTAACATCACTTATTTTTTTTTCAGTTGATGGATAGACTGGAGGCATTTGGGGTTGGGAGGACAAAATACTTTGAGAACAACATCAGAGCCAATTTGTCAGCCAAGAAATGTTTTGTCAAGGTAAATATAAATTCCTCAAATCTGTTTCATATATACAATTTTAACGACTCATTTTTCCATCAAGGTGAATAAATTCTAACACGTTTTTTTTCTTCTTTCATTGTCAGGTTCCGGTTACCCCAGGGGGTCTATGGAACAACTGGAAACTTGACCCTAGTAAAATAACAGAAAGGCTGGTCTGTCGTCACTTCGAAGGCATTCTGGATTTGTTCCCTGAGTTGACTTCCACAGTGAGAAAGGAGTCAAAGGACTCTCATGATCATGAAGCTGCAGCCTGCAAAGCTGTTAACAGCAGATGTGAGGTGAAACAGTTCAGCAGGTCATTCTCCATTGACTCCATCCTGAGGACAGACTCTGGTCTGTCAGAATGAAGAGGAACTCCATCTGCACAACAGGAGGAAGCACAGACCATGGGACAGACTGTGCTGCTGATATCAAGAGGATGTCCACTGTAGTGAGGATGAGTTCCTCCACAGAAGACTAAAGCACTGTTCCTTATTTCAACAGGAACAATGTGGAATCTTATATTTTACCCTGATTCATCATGTTTATTTGTACAAATTGGTACATACTTGTCATACGTTTGAATTATATTATTTTAATAAAAGCATCCAAAGCATTTTCTTGTATTCATTTTTGTTTGCTGAGAGCATGTACAGTATTTGAAGAAAAATCATTTTCCAGTTGCAGTAGCAGGGGTGTGCACATCATTGAAATCAGTCTGATTTAAATGTATTATAGTCTACTGTATATAGAGTCATGGCCACAGATTGAATGCGGCTGATTTAAATGTAGAAGTATCTAGATAAATAGATACACAATTCAAATCGATTTGGTTTGTTAAAGAACTGGAGAGAGATGGGGAGACATACTGAACAATCACTCGCAATCTATTAGGATATAGAGGCAGTCAGAGCTTAATTCCAATGATCCATGGGTCAGCGGTTCGAATCCCGGCTCCTCCTGTCTACATGTCGAAGTGTAGTTGGGCAAGACACTGAACCCCAAATTGCTCCCGATGTGCTGGTTTGTGTCACCTCATCATCCAGGACTCACACATTGATTGAATACTTTATTAACATGATTGTTAACATTAGGTATACAGTCAAAGGTTATGCTAAAAGGATAACACAAAAAGCCACAGGGCGTTTCCATTGTGGTCCATTGTACAATACATTGTACGTACTATTACCCACTAGTGGCTGCAGTGGTGGAAGAAGTACTGACATTTTGTACTTAAGTACCAATACCACAAGTGCAACTGCTCTATGTTGCAAATAAAAGTCCAGTATTCAAAATGTATACTTAAGTACAAAAGTATCCATATTAAATTGTAGGTACTCGTTTGGAGAATGTCCAATTTCACAAGTTTCCAAATGTATTGTCTATTTATAGGCTATGCACAGGATTGAATTAAGTGGTTAAAGCATCAGTGGTCAGTCTGTACATTGACAAATGTGTCTGTGGCAAAGACTTGGTCTCCACGTTGCACATTTTAGATTTTCATTATAATGTTCTTACCAATAAAGTGCAACTGCTGTTGCAAATGTTGCAAATACGTCCAGTATTCAGAATGTACTTGAATAAGTACAAAAGTATTAAATATTACTTAACTACTGAAACTGCTGAAAGTAAAAGTAGGTACTCATTTTGCATATTGTAAATTTCCTACTGTATTGTCTATTAATTCAATCCTGTGCATACCCTACTTAGAATAGACTATTTTCAAATAAGTAGGGTATGCACAGGATTGAATTAAGTGGTTAATGCATTGCCAGTTAATTCATTAATATGTTGGTACATTGACAAATGTGTCCGTAGCAAAGACTTAAGTCTTGTCCCCGTGCCACTCTGTGGAAATTGTTTTGATCATAAGACCCATTACTAAATGTCAGTCTCCAGTTTTTCTTCTGAATATGTATGTTGTGAATTTTCTCATGCACTCTGGACACAGTTCCCCTTAACACAGCTCCCCTTCTCTGCATCACTAATTATCAACAGGTGTCTGCCATCACTACTTTGGAAGTTTGGACTGATTATCCACTGACAATCCGGGTGTGCCCACATACAAACACTCATAATACAAATCAGTACAGTATATAGTTATACTTGAAACTAGAGTAAATGTAATTGTTTACACACACTCTTAGTCAGCCTTTTATGAAGACATCACTTTTATATAATTTACTCAGCGTGCAGTGATATTTAATGAATGTACAGTAGTTCAGATTCACAAGACTGTGTTGCAAACAACACAGATAGACCTGAGAGTTAATTCAATAGTCTTATTTGTGAACATGAATCCACTTATATCCGGTCCTCCCTTTTTTGCATAAAATAGACAATCTACAAGCTCAGAATGTTAATTTCCCAGAATGCTAGCCTCTATATGTCCAGAATTGGGATGCTAATTTAATCCATTGGAATGTTTGCTACCAAAGGTTGCATTTCATCACGTGACATGGAGACCCTTAACGCCTCCATATATGGTCATGCCTCGAGTCGTGACATGTCACCATATATGGCCATCTCCATATATGAAGATCACAACACTGACCTCATCTAACCCTGGATAACCATACATGGAGAAGACTGGATCATCACCTAGATCTGCATATATGGAGCCGGCCAGCAAATCTTGTTGATCTGACCTCATCAAACCCTGTACACTCAAGAAACGCTCCATATTATATGGCCAGTACAGAATTAATTCCATATGTTGATCTGACCCCCCCATGCCAAAGCGCCAGCGCTTGCCCGTCTTACTGGTATTATTAGTATAATAGTTGCATGTATACATAGTTGGGGACTGTGAAATGTATAGAAAATTACAATATGAATTGTAAACTGTAGACATTGAACATCTGTTAATATTATAAAGATACCTGAATAAATGTTTATTTTAGAAAGTCAGACACGTTGCTCTATATCCCTTTTTGTTTTACGTTATGTTCAAAAGGTTCAGAAAATAACAAATTAACTCGTGAACTTTCAACAAATATTGAATTGCCATGAGTATCTATACAAAATGAAAACGAGTTGAAGCTTTCTTTTTCATGAGAAATTGGTATTTTGCATACTGTCACTGATCATGATGTTAATTTAAAATGTCAAATAATTGCAATGGTGTTATGTCTAGATTTAACATGAATTAATTGAACATGGTGGACCCTCTTGTAAACAAGTGTAATGCTTAATTGGGTCGTCCACTCACAGTTAACAGCCTTTGTATTGAGTTTGTGCTTGAAATGTACTGTAATTTTGCAAACTGTTAATAAATATTTCAATCAATCAATCAAACAACCATAAATTAAGGATTGGCCCTACCTGGGCCCTCATCAAACCCTGTATATTCAATACACTGCCCCCGCTTAATGCCGCGTTCACACCAAGGAAGCTAGAAGCAGCTTCTTGCTTCGTGGTCCCATGTTATCTCTATGCAGACCAGCTTTTTCGTTTTGAAGCTTGGAATGAACAGCTTTTTTTTCCTAGCTTTGTTGGTGTGAACGTAGCATCAGATCTCCATACACTGTATGGAGCTGACCTGTTCTGACATTCCATATCTTGATCTGACCTCATCACACCCTGTACACTCAAGATACGCTCCATATATGGCAAGTGCACGCCCCCAGGCGTCTTACTGGTAGTATAGTAATATGAGAATGGTGCTATGAAGTTTATTTATGTACATTGTCATATTGCAGTACACACATGTGTAAATCTTTCCCCATAAGATGTCTTAAGGAAAACTTGAGACAATATATTGCCATGAGGACAGTTTAAAAATATACTTGTCATAACCACTTGAACCTTATTCCTGGGGGGAACTCATGGGTGCACCGCACTTTGATGAGAGTTGAAGTTAATACGTTTGAATTTGATCAGTGAAACATTCTTATTTGAGGAATTTACCTTGATAAAACATTGGTTGGCTGACAAACTGACTCTGATGTTGCGCACAAAGGATTTTGTTCTCCCAGATTCTTCCAGTCTGTCCATCAACTGGAAAAATAAATAAATAAGGGATATTACAAATGAAGACTGAAATAAGACAACTTCACATTGAATATCAAATGTATTAAACAGGTAGATGGTGTGTGTAGGATTGTGTATTTATTACCTGACTATAGGTGAGCATCTTTTTTGGAGATTCTTGTAGGACGAAGGCAATCATTGCTATATAGGTTTTGCACTTGTTGAACGTTTCTTGCCGAGTAACATTGGATGGATCAGGACTCATGAACATCCTCTTGGTGGGTCTAGCAACGTCATCACCGTCTGTGCTGCCCCCTGCTGTACAGATGGAGTAACTGTGACCTGTACATTGAACCTGTGAACCTAGTCTGAAGAACAGGTAAAATAATCCCAGGTGAACTTCATCTCCAGTGATGGTACCTGAACTGCTGAAATAAGGCCCTATACGATAAGGTCTTCTGTAGAGCAATGGTTCCCAAACTTGGGGTTGCAGGTCCCAGGGGGTCGCCAAATTATTTTGGGGGGTCCCCCGATGATAAGCTTAATGTTCAACATCCTCTTCTCACTCAACAGTAAACAAAACATGGTAACAGTGTTTAAGTAAGTGTATACAGGGTATCTGCACATTTCTAAAGTGGCAATTGAATGACTTTCATAATACCAAATATTACGAAAGAATTGAGGCAAACATTGTGAAAATAGCCGATCTACTCTCTCTCAGTCAAGACAGACTGTTGACTTGTGTCAACTAAAGGAAAAGGGCAGTGTTTTCCCTTTATTTTTTGAACTAAATGTAATGCCTACAATTCCAAGTCTGTTCCCAGTTCAAATATGATTCGGGGTGCAGCTGCAGCCTAAAAGGTTTTGGAATTGTGGCGCTGGAGTTACGGATAATATTTATATTTTGTAATACTGACACTATTGCATTGTCAACAGGCCCTTTTTGATGTCAAATCAAGTCACCTTAATTCAAGTGGCAAATGCCAAGATCAAAATTTTAGTCTTAGTCTTACTTTTGACAGCAAATTTCTGATTTCTGATTTAGTCTTAGTCTTTTGAACACACTCTTTTGAACACTTAGTCTTTTGAACACAGCTTCAGGAGAGTGGAGGGTTGTCAGCCTGGGCACACTTGAACTTCCATGCGAAACCCCTTTAACACAAAATAAAAATAAAAGCATGATCACAAAAAAAAAAAAAACGGAAATGACGCAAAAGACAGCTTCTTCTGTCCGTGCATGGAATCTAAAGTGTGCCCAGACCCTGTGTAGTGGTGTGGTGGTACCTGACCCTGTGTAGTGGTGTGGTGGTACCTGGGGTGTGCAGGCTCCATCCATCATCTGGTGATGGTGGGGTCAACATCTCTTTTCTCTCCATGGAGGTGAACTCAGGGAACCACTCCAGAAGGCCTTGGAAGTGACGAACCACCATCTTCTCCGTTATTTTGCTGTGATCGAGTTTCCAGAAGTACCATCGGCACCCTGGCTCAACTG
Source organism: Electrona antarctica (assembly GCF_951216825.1). Taxonomy (NCBI): domain Eukaryota; kingdom Metazoa; phylum Chordata; class Actinopteri; order Myctophiformes; family Myctophidae; genus Electrona; species Electrona antarctica. Next base: position 6,488,006 of record NC_136796.1, read on the forward strand.
CAATCTGAAAATAAAATTCGATTAAGTAATTTAAGCAAGTCATTTAAAATTTGGCAGTGAAATATTGTAATTAGATGAATTTTTATTTACCTTTTTTTGACAAAACATTTGTGGGTTGACAGGCAGACTCTGGTGTTGTTCTCAGTTTGTTTTGTCCTCCCCAACCCAAATACAGCTTCCAGTCTGTCCATCAACTGGAAAAAAAGGAGAGAGAAAGGTGAAATTACAAACAAGGACTGCAATTAAGACAATTTTCGGTATATTAAAGGACCACTGCAACACTTTTCAACCCAGCTTCATATAAAGTCCTCACTAATGTACACAATAAATTACCACCATTCTGTTCTACTCTGTCTGTGTCTCATAGGAGGGCTGTGGGCAGTTCAGAAACCCATCCACGAGGGGCATTGGTTTTTTTTTTGTAAAAATATTTAGATTTTTATTATCGTGAGAACAATGGCTTCCATTTTCCCATTGCAACTTGACAGGAATAGGTTTCTGAACTGCCCACACATCCCTATGAGAGACACAGACTGAGTAGAAACAAATTGTGCCATTTAAAATTGTATCATGAACATTAGTGAGGAGTGAGGACCAATTATATGAAGATAGTTTGAAAAGTGGTGAAGTGATCCTTTAAATGAAAAAAAGAGTTAAAAATGATTGGTGTGGAGGGAGGGATGGGGTGAGGTGAGGGAGAAAATGGGAAAAAATGGTATGTTCAAACTAAACTTACGTTGTTGAAACCTGCTACAAATAAACATATATTATATATAAAAAATAAAAAAAAAGATTGGCAGGAGGTTTCTTACCTGAAATACGGTGAGCATCTTTTCTGGAGAGTCTTGTAGGATGAAGGCTATCTTTGCCAAGTGGGTTTTGCACTGGTTGAAACTTTCTTGCTGACTCAAGAACGTCCTCTTGGCGGGTCTAGCAGCGCCAGTGCGCCTATGGTCTGTGCTGCGGCTGCCCCCTGCTGTGCAGATGCCGTAACTGTCACCTGTGCATTGAACAAAGTGTGTGTCCACTGTCCACACTGTCCACAGGTGAAGAGGCCCAGGTGAACTTCATCTTCAGTCCAACAGTTCTCTCTGTGGACCAATAAGGCTTCTGCTCCTCTTTGATCGGCCCACCGGACTCCTCTGACAGACGAGTCTGAGAGGCTTTGCAGCATAAACCAGAATCAGGGCTGTCTTTCTTCAGGATGGAGTCAACAGAGAAATAACTGTTGAAATTCACCTCACAGCCTTTGAACTCTCCCTCTACTCTCCTAACATCAGGATAGTGGAGAGTTATGTAGTGGTCTGGTGGCGTCAACACCATCTCCTTTCTCTCTATGGAGGTGAGCAACTGATAAGGAACCACTCCACAAGTCCTTCTAAGAAGTGATCAGGCAAAAAAAATCTTCTGAAAATACAGTACTGTTAGAATGTCAAACTCTTAACAGTGCAAGCCAGCCGAAGACAAAGCACAAAAAATATATATAATACTGGCCAAAAACAAACTCTCTCACCTGGAGCATGCCTGCCTTTAACCCTTAGAAGGTGAAAGACGCCAATTGGCGTCTTCATCAGAATTCCGTAAATGATCAATGACGCCAATTGACGTCTTCGCCGTTTTTGATTAATCTAAACATATTAATATGCTCCGAAGCGCTGTTTAAATTCCTGAGCTTATATTCCAACTACATTACCCAGAAAACCCGTGTCACGTGACACACGTGTACGTGTTGCCATTGGAAGCTGGTCCCACCCCCTGTAAACAGTGGGGGCAGAGGGAGTCTTCATAGTTTTCATTGTTTTGCCTGTTTACCCGTCTCGCCCGAGCGATTTTCTAGCAGAAAAAGTTGAAAGCAGTACTATTTATTTGAGCGAGTTTTGTGGTAGTAGTATTGATCCATACGCGTCCCAGTCGCCTTCTCCAGGCGGAGTAGCCCTGGTCCAGTGCTTACAGCGAGACTCGCTGCTCCCTCCCTCCTTTTTTCATTGTCTCCCCATCGTCGTCCGATGAGCTATACCGGGAAACCATTGAAGAAGACGATCAACCCGGAATGTTTTGAGGTAATCTTATTGTAGAAAATGCCCTTCTATAGTGATCAGACATCATAAGATGATCGCTACAAATAGATGCTTGGATAATTACTACTACTAGTCAGATCATGACGCCAGAATGACTCACCACGATGGCCCCCAGCCATTAGCCAGCACCAAAGGTGCTGGCTAATGGTGTCGATCGGTTGGTCGGTGCAGTACAAATGTATCGTAGCAGGCATGCACGCATGGCAGTACAAGTATTTTATATTGTAGCGTGCCTTATAGGCGATCTGATCTTTAGAGTAATGTTCGCTCCTTTTATTTACTGTCTACAAAGACGGAGAACAAACATGCATCGTTTACTGAAGCAACGCGTGAATATGATGACCTTGCTACAAGGATCGGAGGGGGGACGGGGAGTGAAGCTAACAGTAGCGTATTATATAAGATCTGTATGACGTTTCATTGACGTCTGAGCTTGCATGATAATCGCATTAATTGAATATTGTATACTATCATGATTGTACATTGTTTAGTGTGTCTCCGTGTGATGATGATGATGACGATGATGTCAGATAGCCTACGTCCCCCCCACCCCCAACTGGCTATTGGCCGGGCTGACTACAGCTAAATGTTTATATATTTAGAACTGGCATCAGAGGAGGAGGATGATGATGATGATGATGATGAAGACGAAGAGTCAAGACTGCGATGGAGTTCTCCGACACTGAACCGGATGCATTCATTCATTTCAGTTGTTGTTTTTTTTTAATTTAGCCTACACACACACACACACACCGTCAAGAACAACTGGAATGCAGTGGTTTGGGGACACTGGGGAGTTTGGGGACAACTGTTTTGTATGTAGGCCTATTTATTTTCTGTAATATTTATTATAATTGTATTATGTTAGTAGTCATAAAAAATAAAAGACGCTTTTACAATGAGTTAGACCTGTCATGGCTATTTTGTTCACTATTCTGAGGTTTATGGTTTGACTAAGCGAGTTTCAACTGTGATTTACTCTGTAACGGTAGATGGTAAGAACCCAATTTTTTGTTATAATACAGTATACATTCAAGTCTATATTTTGATACATATCATGGGCACAAAGTCATATCAAAACAATGTCCTTGGATGTGTTTTTTTATCAAAACTGTTTCTTCACAACAGGTTTTTGAGATACATGCATGAATAGACAAGGTACTGGTAAGACTATGTAAACATGGTATATATCAAAATGTGCGTTAGAATGTCTAATTTTACCCCAAAAAAGAATTGAGTTTATATGATGTTCCATTTCAGAGCTAGGGGGACTTTTAGCTGGATAGGTCAGATTGATCATGACTGACCATGCTATTTATAGATGGCAAAATATCTACAGTGGTACATGTGAGAAACTTTTTATTTTATTTTAATTGAACTAGACAACTCACCCTTTAAAATGAGATATTGCATGGCTATGTACGCCCAGCAGAAAAAAAGTTATTTAGAAAATAAAACTTCAACCGGGCATAACTTTTTTTGTTGTCCTAGAAACACTACCCAGTGTAAATGCAGGCTCTTTTAAATGGCTTCCAACACAAAACTAAACATTTTATCAACTCAGTTCATTTTTTTCCTGGAAGCAGACAAGCCAAGCTTTCTCTGAAGGTCTTTCGTTGTCACACATTCACAACAGAGAATTTTCAATAAATCATTCAAAAACGCCATTCTGCCATAGAGAAGTCTAAAAACTATATAGAAATCCTTGAAACTCTCAAAGAGTTAAACAGGTGGGACAAACCAATGCCATAACACATGCTCAGTAAGTGGTACAGCCCAATTAACTCAAACCTGGCTATAATAACTAAGGCCTATGAGTTACTAAGGCCTATGAGTTATACACCTTTTTTGTTTTACTATTAATCATAATGGACCTAACAAACAACTTCAGCTGATTCCACAGTATAATAAGACCAAACAACAAACACCCCTCCTCCTCTACATTGGCCCATTCCAATCAACAGGATTGACAGCACTGCAGAGGAGAGACAGGTCAGGTGACCAACACATAATTTTAACTTCAGTGTTAATAAACATATTGACCAGCTGTCAGTATTGAGCTTTTTTTTATATACAGGTTTATATGTGACCCTAGAGTCCGCAGCACTGGTAGGAAAAACTCAGCTCTACTATAAGAAGATCCCATGATCGAAACGTTGAATCAATAAACCAGTGGAGCTGAGTTTTTCCTACCAGTGCTGCAAGACTCCATTTCTTCCTCTTGTATTGCCATTTGTCCAGCACCTGGGCCAGAGTGGATGTGCATTCTCTATTACCTTTGTTTATATGTGACCCTATTCCTTAACGGTAACAGCATTAACACCATTAACAACATCCTATATACGGCAAAAATGTCAAACCTTCCTTGTGCTTTAAGTAGCATGTGTCAAACTAGGGGGTTTTCATGATTCTGACTCCATTTCAAGCATATTTTTTGCCTTATTACAGGATGTTAATGGTAGGGTCACAAGAAACCTCTATGAAAAAGATTGCTCAATTCTGACAGCCGGTCAGGATTGGATTCATGAATGTATGTATATGGACAATATTTTAGGCCAATAAAAAAGACTATACCAAATTTCCCACTCCACAACCCTGACTGCCGGACTATAGGTGAATAGGGCACGTCCGCCCTGTGAGTGACAATTACAAATTGTTATATAACATTGTGATTAATACTTGATATAATTAAAAGTATAGGCTACTCTGTGTTATTCTATAAACATCAGTTTATCATCAAAGATTGATCTCCACCAAATCGAAAAGGCTAAAAAACTGTCTGCATAGTGTTTACCATGTATTTAGAGCGAACCCTAACCCATCCAATTGATCGTGATTCGTGACAGATCAATTTCATTCCATCCAAGTTCCATTCTGGTTTATTATTTAAATTCTGAAACCAATGCAACAATGCAATCAAAACAAAATGTATGTACAATTGAAAGTCAGAATCTCTGTTCAGAGACACATTTCACGTTATGTGCAAATATACAGTTACAAAAACACCCCAAATAAAGTCGCCGTTGCTTTGAACACATTTCTCTCAGGGAACTACAAAAATAAAAATGCAATAAAAAAACATAAGTATGAAGTGCAGCGTACAGCTAGTTATTAACAGATGAGATTGATGAATACCACAGCCAAATTACTCCATACTTGGCGATAAGGCACAGTGTGCAGAACCCATCGTGACACAATGTCTTTTGGATGGACGGTCCATCAATCGTCACCAGAAAGTCCATGGTCTGTGCTGTTCCTCTGTCTTACCCTCTGTTACCAAGGTACGCTGGACTCTTCTGACATAGGATAGCACCAGACAGTGGGACCGTCCTTCTCCAAGATGGAGTCAATGGAGAAAGAACTGCTGAAATTCACCTCACATCTACTGTTAACAGCTTTACAGGCTGCAGCTTCAGGAGAGTGGAGAGCTGTGTAGTGGTCTGGTGATGGCAGTGTGGTCAGCATCTCCTTTCTCACTGTGGTCAACTCAGGGAACAATTCCTGAATTCCTTTGAAGTGGCGACGCACCATCTTCTCTGTTATTTTACTATGATCAAGTTTCCAGAAGTTCCATTGGGCCTCTGACTTAGCTGGAATCTGAAAATTAAAGAAAAATGTGCAGTGTTAGCATTTATTTTGATTAAGTTTGATGAGAGTTAATACAACGTTTGAATTTGTTCCGTGAAACATTCTTATTTGAGGAATTTACCTTGAAAAAACATGTTTGTGTTGACAAACAGACTCTGATGTTGCTCTCAAAGGATTTTGTTCTCCCAGACCCAAATTCCTCCAGTCTGTCCATCAACTGGAAAAAAAAGAGGGAATGTTACAAATGTGGACTGACATAACACAACTTCACATTGAATATCAAATGTATTAGGTAAATGGTGTGTAGGATTGTGTATTTCTTACCTGACTAAAGGTGAGCATCTTTTCTGGAGAGTCTTGTAGGACGAAGGCAATCATTGCCAAGTAGGTTTTGCAGTTGTCGAACCTTTCTTGCCGAGTAGCATTGGATGAATCAGGACTCATGAAAATCACCAGACCACATGGCCAATCTGTGGCCATGACTCTATATACAGTAGACTATAATACATTTAAATCAGACTGATTTCAATGATGTGCACACCCCTGCTACTGCAACTGGAAAATGATTTTTCTTCAAATACTGTACATGCTCTCAGCAAACAAAAATTAATACAAGAAAATGCTTTGGATGCTTTTATTAAAAAAATATAATTCAAACAAACAAAAAAGCACAAAAAATATATATAATACTGGCCAAAAACAAACTCTCTCACCTGGAGCATGCCTGCCTTTAAACAGGTGGGACAAACCAATGCCATAACACATGCTCAGTAAGTGGTACAGCCCGCTGGACCTGGAAAGGACCAACTAGCCGGTCGATGGCACACGGATGACGTCGTCGGAGGTGGAACGCGGTTTTGAAATGGAATCGGAGTTGGAACATCCAGCTGAGGAAGGAGATAAAAGAGGAAATACAAATAAGAAAAGAAAGGCATCTGAAGGAAGCGATAAGGAAGAGTCCGACGAGCAATTTGTGATTGGAATTGTTGCTGAGAAACAGGTTGATGGCCTCTTCAGCGACCCACATGCGCTGGGAAAGTTTGTTGTCGGAAAGCTTGGAGAAGTCAACTCAGTCAGAGTTAGCAGAAGAGGCATGGTCATTGTAGAGTGCAAAAGCGAGGATCAGATTGTCACAGCTGTTGATAAAATCTACTCATTCAGAGAATGCCCGCTAAATGTGTTTCGGTTGGGAATGAGATCTTGGAAAAAGGGGGTAATAAGTGGTGTTCCGCTGTCAGTGAAGAAGGGAGCATTTGCCAAATATGTCGACTATGTATGTCAGGAGAAAAGAATGACACGGTTCAGAGACGGGGTACGGGAGGAAACCACATCAATGTGCTTAACGTTTGAAGGGAATACATTGCCAGAGCGTGTTTATTTGGATTGTGTAAGTTATAGGGTCAGGCCCTACGAAAGAGCACCGCTCCGATGTTTTTGCTGTCAACAGTACGGGCATGTCGCGGCTGTTTGCAGGGGAAGTAAGAGGTGTGGGAGATGTGGGGTGGAAAGCTGCAAGGAGGAATGCAGAGAGAAACAGGAACCAGCAAAGTGCTTACATTGTGGAGGTGAGCACTACGTAGGGTCGGCACAGTGTCCCAGGAAAGTGAAGGAGATCCAAGTGAGTAAGATCAGAGCAGGAAAGAAGCTGTCATACGCTGAAGCGGTTAAGAGAGTGGAGGGGAGCAATGAAAAGATGGTCTCACATCAGGCTGAACAGGAACCTCATCTGAGGGAAAAAGTGAATGGAACTGAGAGGGGTGTCTATATGGATAAGAAAAGATTCCTTGCATTCATTGCCATGGTGATCAATTGTGCGGTGGAGATAAAAAGCAAGTCAGAAAGAATTAAAATGATTTTAGATGCAGCGAGAAGGTTTCTGGACGTGATGGATGTTAGTGGAGAGGATCTGGACATTATCCTGAGAGAGGGATTCACGCCTGCTCCGACCCCGGAGTAGGATGCACACAACAGAGCGGACAAATGTTGAATGGGATACACAGGTGTTTATTTTTTTGTAGTAAGAGTATAGTAATTAGTAACTCCAAGAGTACAGTAGGTGGCGGTAATGCACAGATTTGTTTGCCAACCGCCAATAAACCCCACAAGAAGAAGAAGAAGAAGAAGTGGTACAGCCCAATTAACTCAAACCTGGCTATAATAACTAAGGCCTATGAGTTACTAAGGCCTATGAATTATTTACCTTTTTTTGTTTTACTATTAATCATAATGGACCTAACAAACAACTTCAGCTGATTCCACAGTATAATAAGACCAAACAACAAACACCCCTCCTTCTCTACAGTGATTGGCCCATTCCAATCAACAGGATTGCCAGCACTGCAGAGGAGAGACAGGTCAGGTGACCAACAAATCATTGTAACTTCAGTGTTAATAAACATATTGACCGGCTGTCAGTATTGAGGTTTTTTTTATACGGGTTTATATGTGACCCTAGAGTCCGCAGCACTGGTAGGAAAAACTCAGCAAACTCCAGCACCCAGGCCAGAGTGGATGTGCATTCTCTATTACCTTTGTTTATATGTGACCCTATTCCTTAACGGTAACAGCATTAACACCATTAACAACATCCTATATAAGGCAAAAATGTCAAACTTTCCTTGTGCTTTAAGTGTCAAAAATGTGTCAAACTAGGGGGTTTTCATGATTCTGAATCCATTTCAAGCATATTGTTTTGCCTTATATAGGATGTTAACGGTAGGGTCACAAGAAACCACTATGAAAAAGATTGCTCAATTCTGACAGCCGGTCAGGATTGGATTCATGAATGTATGTATATGGACAATATTTTAGGCCAATAAAAAAGACTATACCAAATGTCCCACTCCACAACCCTGACTGCCGGACTATAGGTGAATAGGGCACGTCCGCCCTGTGAGTGACAATTACAAACTGTTATATAACATTGTGATTAATACTTGATATAATTAAAAGTATAGGCTACTCTGTGTTATTCTATAAACATCAGTTTCTCATCAAAGATTGATCTCCACCAAATCGAAAAGGCTAAAAAACTGTCTGCATAGTGTTTACCATGTATTTAGAGCGAACCCTAACCCATCCAATTGATCGTGACATATCAATTTAATTCCATCCAAGTTCTGGTTTATTATTTAAATTGTGAAACCAATTAAAACAAAGTACGTCTTAAGAATTGTACTCACAATTTCAATTCAAAGGGCTTTATTGGCATGAGGAAACATACATTGCCAAAGCAAAAAGTGGAACAATGCAATCAAAACAAAATGTATGTACAATTGAAAGTCAGAATCTCTGTTCAGAGACACATTTCACGTTATGTGCAAATATACAGTGACAAAAACACCCCAAATAAAGTCGCTGTTGCTTTGAACACATTTCTCTCAGGGAACTACAAAAATAAAAATGCAATAAAAAGTATGATGTGCAGCGTACAGCTAGTTATTAACAGATGAAAATGATGAATATCACGGCCAAATTACTCCATCTACTTGGCGATAAGGCACAGTGTGCAGAACCCATCGTGACACAATGTCTTTTGGATGGACGGTCCATCAATCGTCACCAGAAAGTCCATGGTCTGTGCTCTAGTCCCTCTAGTTACCAAGGAACGCCAGACTCCTCTGACAGAGGATAGCACCAGACAGAGCGACCGTCCTTCTCCAAGATGGAGTCAATGGAGAAAGAACTGCTGAAATTCACCTCACATCTACTGTTAACAGCTTTGCAGGCTGCAGCTTCAGGAGAGTGGAGAGCTGTGTAGTGGTCTGGTGGTGGCGGTGTGGTCAGCATCTCCTTTCTCACTGTGGTCAACTCAGGGAACAATTCCTGAATTCCTTTGAAGTGGCGACGAACCATCTTCTCTGTTATTTTACTATGATCAAGTTTCCAGAAGTTCCATTGGGCCTCTGACTTAGCTGGAATCTGAAAATTAAAGAAAAATGTGCAGTGTTAGCATTTATTTTGATTAAGTTTGATGAGAGTTAATACAACATTTGAATTTGTTCCGTGAAACATTCTTATTTGAGGAATTTACCTTGAAAAAACATTTTTGTGTTGACAAACAGACTCTGATGTTGCTCTCAAAGGATTTTGTTCTCCCAGACCCAAATTCCTCCAGTCTGTCCATCAACTGGAAAAGAAAAAAAAGGAATATTACAAATGATGACTGACATAACACAACTTCACATTGAATATCAAATGTATTAAACAGGTAAATGGTGTGTGTAGGATTGTGTATTTCTTACCTGACTAAAGGTGAGCATCTTTTCTGGAGAGTCTTGTAGGACGAAGGCAATCATTGCCAAGTAGGTTTTGCAGTTGTCGAACCTTTCTTGCAGAGTAGCATTGGATGAATCAGGACTCATGAAAATCCTCTTGGTGGGTCTAGTAGCAGCACCATCACCAAGAAGTGGAGATTCCCAGGTAAACTTCATCTTCTGTCCAACAGTTCTCTCTGTGGACCAACTAGGCTCCTGTTCTACTTTGACCGACCCAATGGACTTCTCTGACAGCGGAGAGGCTTTGCAGCCCAGACCAGAGGGACTGTCTTTCTTCAGGATGGAGTCAATGGAGAAAGAACTGCTGAACTTCACCTCACATCTGCTGTTAACAGCTTTGCAGGCTGCAGCTGCAGGAGAGTGGAGCGTTGTGTAGTGGTCTGGTGGTGGTGTGGTCAACATCTCCTTGGTCACTTTGGTCAACTCAGGGAACCACTCCATAATTCCTTTGAAGTTGCCACAAACCATCTTTTCTGTTATTTTACTATGATCAAGTTTCCAGTGGTTCCTTTTGGCCTCTGGGCTCACCGGAATCTGAAAAATAAAAGAATGTTACTGTTAAAACGTGATTGAGCTTGATGAGTGTTTAGAACCAAACTCTGAACTCCCCCTATAGAGGGTATGCGTGTGACATCATCATCAAACCAGGAAGTTATGCAGGAACGCCTACTGAGTGGCAAAAAACTACTTTCTGGCCTTGACAGCCCATACATCCACACAGAAAAGTCTTATCTGATTGCATTAAACAACATTAAACAATGTTAAACTCACTTTGCCTGTTGCTTTGCCACTCGATGTGCCATTAGCACATCAAACTCAACATGCGATACTCATACATTCTCATACTCTCTATTCTGATTCTCTTATTTGAGGAAATTATATTTACCTTGGTGAAACATGGGTTAGATGACAAAAGGTTTCTGATGACGCTCTTAAAGGATTTTGGCCTAGACTCTTGAGACACGAATTCTTCCAGTCTGCCCATCAACTGAAAAAAGAAAAGAAAACATAAAAAAATGAGATAACATAACTTACTATTACATTAATTATATACAGTTAGATCCTTTAGCATGTTTGTCCTTGTATGATTGTTTTGTTTCTTACCTGACTAAAGGTGAGCATCATGTCGGGGGAGTCTTGTAGGATGAACGTGATTGGTACCACGTAGGTTCTGGACTTGAAGATCTCTCTGTAAGACAGGCGAGGTCCGTGGTTTTCAGACATCTTGACTTGTTGTGTATCCTTGTTGTAGAATGAAGTCCCAGGACACAGAGCAGTGGTTTGAGAAGTTCTCTCAGTCAGTAGGTTGTGCTGAATGAGCAGATGTCCAGGTCTCTGGATATATAAACCCTGTTGGAACAATAGGACATTAGAAGGTGTGAATTCCTGTTTTTTAATGAGGGCCTTTCCCATAGATGAGCTTTGATGGCCAGGGTGGAGCCAATGACCACAACAACAATAGACCATGTCCAGCAGTACCTGAAGGTACATCTCAAATCTTCTGGATGCATTCTCTCAATTGAAAATGTTTCATGTATGCAAACCACAATAATCTGCCCAAACTAAACATAATATACACCTAAAATGCATATGCATATTTTTTATGTTCATGTTTCAATGGTTTGTGTGTGTGTGCGCGTGTGTGTGTGCGACGTGTGCGTGCACGTGTGTGCACACGTGAAAGCTTTTCTGATTGTTTGCACAGATTTTGCATTAAGGGTTTACATGTCAAATTAATATTTACACTACTGTTTCAACATGGCATTTGATATGCCACGTTACATTTATGTTTACTATTCAAATTCTGAAATCAAAACACAGGGGCCTATTGAGTTACTAAATATACATGTACTGTTTCTCCTCTAACTTTATTACAATGTTTTATTGCAATGTACATTTATGAATCTGACACACCTAAATGTTTTTCTGTGAAAACCTACAGCAGTGACATTCCAGTGATTATCACCTCACGCAATGCTTCCATTGACAGTGAACTCTTTATTCAGACACTGAACTGACTTATTCACTCACAGATAAGCTCTTTTACTGCTATGTCACACTCACAGTAACATAAATGAACATTACACAAGTTATTAAACATAATGAACATAAGATAGAGACAATATTCTAAACTACATTGTAATTGTAAACAAAGAAAGACCACGTTCCATAGCACTAAATTGTTTTCTGTGTTCTATTTACCATGACCATTTAGACCTATAGGCTGTATATATATTATAGACCTTTAACTGTGATTTTGTAAGTTGCTCTGGATAAAGAAAAACATGTTTAGTCTCTAATGTACTGTATATGTGTACATAAAACATGAATATGATCATATGAGGAGACAATAAATGCAGACTTCAGTAATCACAAATTTCATATTTGTACTAGAAATGCTTCAAAGACTCTGGTGTACATGCTTTTAGTAGCCTACTCCAATAGAACAATTCACAGTTTTCTGCATTACAGATGTTCTAAGAATACATAATCGTGAAAATAGCAAGTCTATGAGCATAGTATAGTATATATATATAGTTAATATGTATAGTGTCATTATATAGATATGTTCTAGTTACGTTCTTAGCTTACGCATGTTTCTTGATAAATGCATTTTATATATGTGATGTATTCCCTTACTTTTGTTCTTGCCTAATGTAAATCGCTCTGGATTAAGAGCGTCTGCTAAATGCCTAAATTGTCCAAATTTTAAATTGTATGAGCTCACAATCTGTCCTGTGCTGTGTTTTTGTGAGCTTGTAGATCTATAGTTTCACTACATTGGAAACAGGGCGGTTAATTTAATAATTTGTTGCCTACTTTTTTTCCCTACCTAGAAATGTAGTGGGGTCAAAAGTAGAATATTTTGTAGCCCAAGCATACCAAAATGCTGAATTCTCAAGTAGTGCAGTGACTCAAGCAGTCAACTGTCCACCACTTAACATGTGTGTAACATGTGTAAATTTAACAGAATAGGTGATTATCACCTCGTCCACCCTACTATAGGACCCAGGCTTTGTGAAGCTAATGGAACATTCAATGAAGTAAACACATTCATTTAAATGACCTTTTCATTAAAAGGATCCCCTGCCTAAAAGATGAATATGCTAACATTAGAGATTGAACAATACACACACACACACACACACACACACACACACACACACACACACACACACACACACACACACACACACACACACACACACACACACACACACACACACACACACACACACTTTTTTTGTGTCAGCTGTGCCTGTTATGTAAAGCAACAAGTTTGACAAACTGTGTTTCTAAAATGAGCACAAATAGCTGTTTATTTCACCTGCCACTGTTTGAACTAAAACTCTCTTTGGAGCCAACGAAGGCAGACTTAAAAAAGTCATCACACAGCTCCAATTGGTGTAGCTATATGTAGCCAAGTCAATAATTTACACAGACAAAATGTGGAACGCCCTACCAACAGTCATTAAGACATGCAAATCCCTTGACTCCTTCAATTCGAAACTGGCCCCCGTGAAATCTGAATCCCCTACCCACCCCTTTTCCCCATCACTGTAGGCCTATATGTTTTTTTCCCTTTTTACCTCTATGATGATTTCCTGTTTTTGCCTATATAGAAGTATATATTTGTACGTTGTTTTGATGAATTGAAAATGGTGGGCCCTATTGTAAACAAGTGTAATGCTTTATGGTGTCGTCCACTCACAGTTAACAGTTTTTGTATTGAGTTGTACTTGAAATGTACTGTAATTCTGCAAACTGTTCAATTGATCAATCAATCAAAAACACATTAACATGAAGTCTGAAGAAAAGTGAATGACGTGTAGGCTCACTCAATGACTCCACAGTCCACACCCACCACTGATGTGATGTTTAGATCACGGTTTATTTTGTACAGGTTGTGTATAGGCATGTGGTTTTGTCAATGGACGCACAACCTCTCACAACAACTCTGCAGTGAAGAATGAACTGGTACTTGCATACTGTGTGGCTTGATTAACTGAGTGAAATACACCTGCTGGTGTCATAGTGACCTAATTAACTCAATAAACTTCACCTGCTTGTGAAAGCCACCACTCTAGGAGGGGGGAGGGGTTAGTGTGGACTAAACTGTGCTGGCCTTTTTAACAAAGTCCTAATGTCATGTTATAACTGTGTTTCCTTTGCTTGGTATTTTGTGTAAAGCACATCGAATTGCCTTGTTGTTGTACAAATGAAATGGCTTTGTCTATAGTGATAACGATAATGTAGATATAATTCACTACCAATCATTTGACATGGTACAAACATCTTTATTTAGTGGTTTAGTGGAGGTGTGCATAACACATGTTGATGAAGCCACAGAAAAAACTTTACATTTTATGTAGAAAGCAGATCAAATGCCTGCATGCCTGCAGCCTTTTATGAAGACATCACTTTTATAATATCATAATAAATAATTGCCATACCTATTCTGAAGAAAACCTGGAGATTGACATACAGTAATTGGGTCTTATGATCGAAATAACATCATAATGGTGTGTAAAATAGAAAATCAAAAAAAATTCGCAACGGACACATTGGTACCGCTGGACCTGAGAGTTAATTCAACAACATGAATCCATCTTATGCCCGGCCCCTTCCTTTTTTGCAGAAAATAGACAATGTACAAGTTCATAATGATCAGTTAATTTCACAGAATGTTAGCCTTATGTCCAGAATTGGGACACTCATTTTATCCACTTGAATGATTGATATTAATAGTTGTATGTATACATAGTTGGGGACTGTGAAATGTATATAAAAGTGAATTGTAAACTGTAGTGTAGACATGGAATGTTAATATTATAAAGATACCTGAACTTATGAACTTTCTTTCTTTTCAAAATCTTTTTATTTCCGTTTTATAACAGTCACAGGTTCATAGTCACAGGTTCATAGAAAAAATAAAAATAAAATATCAGATTTAGTATCAGTGACTGAGGTAAATAAACGTAGCCTACTGTATGAATCAAAGAGATCGTGGGCAGACATAATGAAAAGACTTATTGTGCAAAACATGCCCCTTCAAGAAAAAAGAAAAACATTTTCTCCCCTTCAAGTCCCAATTTAGTATAGCCAATTCCTCTCTACAAGTACTCCATCTCTGCTAACCCCCACAATCAGAACTTATGAACTTTCCACAAAATTGAAATTGCCATGATGAGTAACTATTCAATCAATGAATAAACATGAACCATTCAAATAAAACATGCTGTTCATTTTATAAAAAAATCTGAATGTACTTAGATGTATACTTTTTAGGTTTGGCAGATTATTATGCTTTTCATTCAAATATCACAAAATGAAAAAACAAAAGAGCACTATTGGAAATGGTATATTGTTTTAGTCATTGGCTCCACCCTGGCCACCAATTCAGACCTTCTAATGTCCCAGGTAAACTTCTTCATCTTTAGTCGAACAGTTCTCTCTGCGGACCAATAACTAGGCTCCTGTTCTACTTTGACCGACCCAATGGACTCCTCTGACAGCGAAGAGGCTTTGCAGCCCAGACCAGAGGGACTGTCTTTCTTCAGGATGGACTCAATGGAGAAAGAACTGTCTTTCTTCAGGATGGACTCAATGGAGAAAGAACTGTCTTTCTTCAGGATGGACTCAATGGAGAAAGAACTGTCTTTCTTCAGGATGGACTCAATGGAGAAAGAACTGTCTTTCTTCAGGATGGACTCAATGGAGAAAGAACTGCTGAACTTCACCTCACATCTGCTGTTAACAGCTTTGCAGGCTGCGGCTTCAGGAGAGTGGAGCGTTGCGCAGTGGTCTGGTGGTGGTGTGGTCAACATCCCCTTGGTCACTTTGGACTCCTCTGACAGCGAAGAGGCTTTGCAGCCCAGACCAGAGGGACTGTCTTTCTTCAGGATGGACTCAATGGAGAAAGAACTGCTGTAAGACAGACGAGGTCCGTGGTTTTCAGACATCTTGACTTGTTGTGTATCCTTGTTGTAGAATGAAGTCCAGGACACAGCAGCAGTGGTTTGAGAAGTTCTCTCAGTCAGTAGCTTGTGCTGAATGAGCACTCTGGATATATAAACCCTGTTGGAACAATAGGACATCAGAAGGTGTGAATTCCTGGTTTTTAATGAGGGCCTTTCCCATAGATGAGCTATGATGGCCAGGGTGGAGCCAATGACCACAACAACAATAGACCATTTCCAGCAGTACCTGAAGGTACATCTGAAATCTTCTGGATGCATTCTCTCAGTTGAACATTTTTCATGTATGCAAACCACAATAATCTGCCCAAACTAAACATAATATACACCTAAAATGCATATGCATATTTTGTATGTTCATGTTTCAATGGTTTGTGCGTGCGTGCGTGTGTGTGTGTGTGCAACGCGTGCATGCGTGTGTGTGTGCACGTGCAAGCTTTTTGGATTGTTTGCACAGATTTTGCTTTAAGGGATTTGGCATTTGATATGCCACGTTACATTTATGTTTACTATTCAAATT
The DNA here is from genome assembly GCF_951216825.1 of Electrona antarctica. Classification (NCBI taxonomy): domain Eukaryota; kingdom Metazoa; phylum Chordata; class Actinopteri; order Myctophiformes; family Myctophidae; genus Electrona; species Electrona antarctica. The sequence continues at coordinate 6,504,447 of NC_136796.1, forward strand.
CTGAAATCAAAACACAGGGGCCTAAACATTTTATTGAGTTACTAAATATACATGTACTGTTTCTCCTCTAACTTTATTACAATGTTTTATTGCAATGTCCATTTATTAATCTGTCATATGTTCCCATTCTTGTTTATTATTCGCATTCTAAACATAATTTGTCATAAGAATATTGTATTCAAGGTAATTCAAACAAAGTGAATATTGCATGATACACTGACACATTTAAATGTTTTTTCTGTGAAAACAGCAGTGGCATTCCAGTGATTATCACCTCACGCAATGCTTCCATTGTCTTTATTCAGACACCGAACTGACTTATTCACTCACAGATAAGCTCTTTTACTGCTATCATGTCACACTCACAGTAACATAAATGAACATTACACAAGTTATTAAACATAATGAACATAAGATAGAGACAATATTCTAAACTACATTGTAATTGTAAACAAAGAAAGACCACTTTCCATAGCACTACATTGTTTTCTGTGTTCGAATTCGGTATTTACCATGACCATTTAGACCTATAGGCTGTATATATATGGTAGACCTTTAACTGTGATGTTGTAAGTTGCTCTGGATAAAGAAAAACATGTTTAGTCTCTAATGTACTGTATATGTGTACATAAAACATGAATATGATCATATGAGACAATAAATGCAGACTTCAGTAATCACAAATTTCATATTTGTACTAGAAATGCTTCAAAAACTCTGGTGTACGAAAGTACTACTCCAATAGAACAATTCAGTTTTCTGCATCTAAAAATAAATAATCGTGAAAATAGCAAGTCTATGAGCTCACAATCTGTGATGTGTTTTTGTGAGCTGGTAGATCTATAGTTTCACTACATTGGAAACAGGGCGGTTAATTTTATAATAAATTATAATATAAAAATATAAAATGTTGCCTACTTCTTTTCACTACCTAGAACCCCAAAATGCTGAATTCTCAAGTAGTGCAGTGACTCGAGTCGTCAACTGTCCACCACTGATGTGTAAATTGAACAGAATAGATGGTCCACACATTCCAGTGATTATCACCTCATCCACCCTACTATAGGACTCCCAGGGTTTGTGAAGCTAATGAGACATTCATTTAAATGACATTGAAATACTGTTAGCGCATCATGCATATCATACATGGACAAGTTACACACACACACACACACACACACACACACACACACACACACACACACACACACACACACACACACACACACACACACACACACACACACACTGTGTTTCTAAAATGAGACATGGTACAAACATCTTTATTTAGTGGTTTAGTGGAGGTGTGCATAACACATGTTGATGAAGCCACAAAAAACTTTACATTTTATGTAGAAAGCAGATCAAACTAGAAAAAGTGCCCTTCTGGGCACAGGTCTCCACCAGGAGGATAGGAGCGTGTGTGATGTTTGGCAAAATGTTTAGGAGTAATATAATCGTGTGTGTGTGTGTGTGTGTGTGTGTGTGTGTGTGTGTGTGTGTGAGACGTCTTGGCCTGTTGTAGCGCCACCATGAGGCTGATTTGAAAACTGTCAAGTGGCATTTCTTCCTCAGCCTATAGTGGGAATATGCATGCACAGTTTCACCGCAATCGGACGCTGCGTTGAGTAGTTTTGTACAAAACAGATACAAAGCGGGCTACTCCTGAAAAGTTTAGAAGCCAATCGTAGGCAATGAAGGTGGATTTTGAGAAATCAAACAAACCCGCCTTGATCACATGACTATGAAGAGCATGTGTACCGATTTGCGTGAAATTTGGATAACATCTGAAGGAGTAATATTAGAAAATGTGTTTTACATTATGTCGGCCTCCTGGTGGCGCTATAAAGAGCAGATGTGAAAAATTCCAGGCAAAGGTTTTTCCTTGGCCTCTAGGGAGTTGGCATACAAAGTTATCCACAAATCCGTGCAGTTGGAGGTAAAAACCCTTTTCGGCCAGTTATAGCGCCACCGTGAGGCTGAGAATTGAAAATGTTCACATGGCATTTCTTCCTCGGCCTGGTGGGAATGTGATGCACTCTTCTACCTGGGTGGCAGAGGGGGGGAAGGATAGAAACAGTTGTGTGTCATCGGCATAGCAGTGATAGGATATATTGTGAGCAGAGATGATGGTGCCAAGGGATTTAGTGTACAGTGAGAAGAGGAGGGGACCAAGTACAGATCCCTGTGGGACCCCAGTTTGGAGGGTGCGGGGGGGTGATAGCAAACCTTTCCAAGAAACCTGGTAAGTCCGGTCAGAGAGGTAGGAGGAGAACCACTTCAGCGCCGTCCCGCCTATGCCTAGACGGCGCTGAGTAAATTGAACAGAATAGATGGTCCACACATTCCAGTGATTATCACCTCATCCACCCTACTATAGGACTCCCAGGGTTTGTGAAGCTAATGAGACATTCATTTAAATGACATTGAAATACTGTTAGCGCATCATGCATATCATACATGGACAAGTTACACACACACACACACACACACACACACACACACACACACACACACACACACACACACACACACACACACACACACACACACACACACACACACACACACACACACACACACACACACACACACACACTGTGTTTCTAAAATGAGCACAATTGTATTGTATTGTAATTTGTAAACAAGTGTAATGCTTTATGGTGTCGTCCACTCACAGTACTCACACATTGAACTTTAACAGTAGGTATACAGTCAAAGGTTATGCTAAAAAGATACCACAAAAAGCCACAGGGGCGTTTCCATTGTGGTCCATTGTACTACACTGTACATTGCACGTACAATTAACCACTAGTGGCTATTAGCATTGGTGGGAGAAGTACTGACATTTTGTACTGAAGTAAAAGTACCAATACCACAAGTGCATCTGCTCTATCTGTTGCAAATAAAAGTCCAGTATTCAAAATGTATACAAAAGTACAAGTACAAAAGTATCCATATTACATTTTAGGTACTCGTTTTGCAGAATGTCCAATTTCACAAGTTTCCAAATGTATTTTCTATTTATAGGCTACGTACAGGATTTAATTAAGTGGTTAAAGCATCAGTGGTCAGTCATCAATGTGTAGGCTATACGCACATTGACAAATGTGTCTGTGGCAGCTTGGTCTTGTCCATGGCCTTGGTCTTGTCCATGCCACTCCACGTTGCACATTTTAGGGTCTTTTTGACCCATCATTATGATTATAAAGACCCATTATGAAATGTCAGTCTCCAGGTTTACTTCAGAATATGTATAGAGGGTATGCGTGTGACATCATCATCATACCCGGAAGTTATGCGGGAACGCCTACTGAGTGGCAAAAAACTACTTTCTGGCCTTGACAGCACATACTACATCCAAACAGAAAAGTCCTATTTGATTCCATTAAATGACTTTAAACATTAAATTCACTTTGTCACTCACTTTGCCACTCGATCTGCCATTCACTTTATGCATGCGCATACCCTCTATTTATGTATTTCTACGACACTATGGCACATTATGAGTCCAACTAGTACTAGTGGTTCTCAAATGTTGTATTATGCGAGTGTACACATGTGTATAATCTCAAAGTTACAGACCTGTTATTGTCATTCAGTGCTAACTCTGTGTTTCTGCTGATTGAATGTCCATGGCAACAATGGAATTTTGACAAAAAATGCCCCTGTAATGCATGTTTTGTAATAATAATCAAAATCTAGAAAGTATAGGTTTGAAAAATCTGTGAAAGTGTAGTAAAGTGTAGTAAAGTACGGTATGAGTGAATGTGATTATATATTCGTATAGCCTGCAGCCTTTTATGAAGACATCACTTTTAGAACATCATAATAAATAATTGCCATACATATTCTGAAGAAGAGATTGACATACAGTAATTGGGTCTTATGATCAAAATAAGAACATCATAATGGTGTGTAAAACAGAAAATCAAAACAATTGCCACGGACACATTGGTGACCGGACCGCTGGACCTGAGAGTTAATTCAATAGTCAACAACATGAAGCAACTTTATACCCAGCTCTTTCCTTTTTTTGCAGAAAATAGACAATGCACAAGTTCATAATGATCAGTTAATTTAAAGTTAGCCTTATATGTCCAGAATTGGGACACTAATTTTATCCACTTGAATGATTGATATTATTAGTAAATAATACTTGTATGTAGTTGGGGACTGTGACATGTATATAAAAGTGAATTGTAAACTGTAGTGTAGACATGGAACATCTATCTATGTTAATATTATAAAGATACCTGAACTTATGAACTTTCAAATTGAAATTGCCATGATGAAAATGAAAACGAGCTTAAATGTCTTTTTCATGAGAAATTGGTATTTTGCATATTGCTGTTACTGTCAATGTTATATATTATATAACAACCATGTTGTCCACACTCCAAGCGTGGTAGTATTACAATTAGTATTACAATTACTGTATAGATCTGTTTTGTGTACAAACAATGGAGTGCAGAGGAGGTGAATCACTGGAATGTAAGACTTCAGCTCATTGAATAAACCATTAAAATAAAACATGCTGTTCATTTAAAAACAAAACGTGAAATCTGAATGTATTTAGATTTATATTTTTTTAGGATTGGCAGATTATTCTGATTTTCATTCAAATATCACAAAATGAAAAAAACAGAGTGCATCCAGAGCACTATTGGAAATGGTCTAATGTTGTTGTTGTGGTGGTCACTGGCTCCACCCTGGCCATCAATTCACACCTTCTAATGTCCTATTGTTCCAACAGGGTTTATATATCCAGAGACCTGGACATCTGCTCATTCAGCACAAGCTACTGACTGAGAGAACTTCTCAAACCACTGTTCTGTCTCTGGGACTTGATTCTACAACAAGGATACAATGATGTCTGGAAACCTCAGACTTCACGTGTCTTACAGAGAGATGCTGCATTGCAAACCCTACATGGTAGTAATCGCTTTCATCCTACAAGACTCTCCGGACAAGATGCTCACCTTTTGTCAGGTAAGAAACAGACAATCCTGCTAGGCATTTATACGTACATAAATAGGCTATAATACATATATGTCATATCAAATGTAAAATGATCTTATCTCACTTGTATTTTTCTTCTTCTTCTTCCAGTTGATGGACAGACTAGAACAATTTCTTCCTGGGAGGCCAGCAACCTTTAGGAACATCATCAGAGCCACGCTGTCAAACAACAAATGTTTTGTCAAGGTAAATATAAATAAGAATATTGCACTACATTTCAAATCATTCAGAATTGAGAAAAGTCTTGGGAGTCCAGATTTCTAATATTTTGTAACCCAAGCATCCCAAAATGCTGAATTCTCAAGTAGTGCAGTGAATCAAACCGTCAACTGTCCACCACTTAACATGTGTGTAACATGTGTAAATTTAACAGAATAGGTGATTATCACCTCGTCCACCCTACTATAGGACTCCCAGGGTTTGTGATGCTAATGGACATTCAATGAAGTAAACACATTAGAGATGTGACGTTCGTGAACGAGTCGGATCATTTGAACGGCTCTTTGAAAGGAACGATGGGATCCGGTTCACAGTAGGGAGCCGTTCCTTTTTAGAGGAGGAGGGGGGTTTCAACCAGGGCCGGTCATGAGCAAGCTGGCGCCCTAAGCAGGGGACACTGGGGAGGCCCTGGGGAGGTACTAGGGGGGACACTGGGCAGACAGAGTTCCCCCCCCCGCACCCATCGGGAACGTCGTTCAAAAGAGCCAGTCTTTTGAACGACTCTCTGAAAGGAACGGATCCCAGAGATCCGGCTCCCTTCAAAGAGCCATAAATCCCATCTCTAAAACACATTCATTTAAATAACCTTTTCATTAAAAGGATCCCCTGCCTAAAAGATGAATATGCTAACATTAGAGATTGAAATGTCTTTAAATATCTTATTTATTTTATAAATTCATGCTGAGTGATGTTATTATTTTGTCATGAGCATCAAAACAATACACACACACACACACACACACACACACACACACACACACACACACACACTCACACTCACACTCACACTCACACTCACACTCACACACACACACACACACACACACACACACACACTTTGTTTTGTGTCAGCTGTGCCTGTTATGTAAAGCAACAAGTTTGACAAACTGTGTTTCTAAAATGAGCACAAATAGCTGTTTATTTCACCTGCCACTGTTTGAACTAAAACTCTCTTTGGAGCCAACGAAGGCAGACTTAAAAAAGTCATCACACAGCTCCAATTGGTGTAGCTATATGTAGCCAAGTCAATAATTTACACAGACAAAATGTGGAACGCCCTACCAACAGTCATTAAGACATGCAAATCCCTTGACTTCTTCAATTCGAAACTGGCCCCCGTGAAATCTGAATCCCCTACCCACCCCTTTTCCCCATCACTGTAGGCCTATATGTTTTTTTTCCCTTTTTACCTCTATGATGATTTCCTGTTTTTGCCTATATAGAAGTATATATTTGTACGTCTCTAAATGTTTTGATGAATTGAAAATGGTGGGCCCTATTGTAAACAAGTGTAATGCTTTATGGTGTCGTCCACTCACAGTTAACAGTTTTTGTATTGAGTTGTACTTGAAATGTACTGTAATTCTGCAAACTGTTCAATTGATCAATCAATCAAAAACACATTAACACGATGCACAAAGTCTGAAGAAAAGTGAATGACGTGTAGGCTCACTCAATGACTCCACTCCCACCACTGATGTGATGTTTAGATCACGGTTTATTTTGTACAGGTTGTGTAGGCATGTGGTTTTGTCAATGGACGCACAACCTCTCACAACAACTCTGCAGTGAAGAATGAACTGGTACTTGCATACTGTGTGGCTTGATTAACTGAGTGAAATACACCTGCTGGTGTCATAGTGACCTAATTAACTCAATAAACTTCACCTGCTTGTGAAAGCCACCACTCTAGGAGGGGGGAGGGGTTAGTGTGGACTAAACTGTGCTGGCCTTTTTAACAAAGTCCTAATGTCATGTTATAACTGTGTTTCCTTTGCTTGATATTTTGTGTAAAGCACATCGAATTGCCTTGTTGTTCTACAAATAAAATGGCATCTTATGCCCGGCCCCTTCCTTTTTTGCAGAAAATAGACAACGTACAAGTTCATAATGATCAGTTAATTTCACAGAATGTTAGCCTTATGTCCAGAATTGGGACACTCATTTTATCCACTTGAATGATTGATATTAATAGTTGTATGTATACATAGTTGGGGACTGTGAAATGTATATAAAAGTGAATTGTAAACTGTAGTGTAGACATGGAACATCTATGTTAATATTATAAAGATACCTGAACTTATGAACTTTCTTTCTTTTCAAAATCTTTTTATTTCCGTTTTATAACAGGTTCATAGTCACAGGTTCATAGAAAAAATAAAAATAAAATATCAGATTTAGTATCAGTGACTGAGGTAAATAAACGTAGCCTACTGTATGAATCAAAGAGATCGTGGGCAGACATAATGAAAAGACTTATTGTGCAAAACATGCCCCTTCAAGAAAAAAGAAAAACATTTTCTCCCCTTCAAGTCCCAATTTAGTATAGCCAATTCCTCTCTACAAGTACTCCATCTCTGCTAACCCCCACAATCAGAACTTATGAACTTTCCACAAAATTGAAATTGCCATGATGAGTAACTATTCAATCAATGAATAAACATGAACCATTCAAATAAAACATGCTGTTCATTTTATAAAAAAATGTCAGAAAAAAATCTGAATGTACTTAGATGTATACTTTTTAGGTTTGGCAGATTATTATGCTTTTCATTCTAATATCACAAAATGAAAAAACAAAAGAGCACTATTGGAAATGGTATATTGTTTTAGTCATTGGCTCCACCCTGGCCACCAATTCACACCTTCTAATGTCCCAGGTAAACTTCTTCATCTTTAGTCGAACAGTTCTCTCTGCGGACCAATAACTAGGCTCCTGTTCTACTTTGACCGACCCAATGGACTCCTCTGACAGCGAAGAGGCTTTGCAGCCCAGACCAGAGGGACTGTCTTTCTTCAGGATGGACTCAATGGAGAAAGAACTGTCTTTCTTCAGGATGGACTCAATGGAGAAAGAACTGTCTTTCTTCAGGATGGACTCAATGGAGAAAGAACTGCTGAACTTCACCTCACATCTGCTGTTAACAGCTTTGCAGGCTGCAGCTGCAGGAGAGTGGAGCGTTGTGTAGTGGTCTGGTGGTGGTGTGGTCAACATCCCCTTGGTCACTTTGGACTCCTCTGACAGCGAAGAGGCTTTGCAGCCCAGACCAGAGGGACTGTCTTTCTTCAGGATGGACTCAATGGAGAAAGAACTGCTGAACTTCACCTCACATCTGCTGTTAACAGCTTTGCAGGCTGCAGCTTCAGGAGAGTGGAGCGTTGTGTCTTTCTTCAGGATGGACTCAATGGAGAAAGAACTGAGGCGAGGTCCGTGGTTTTCAGCCATCTTGTTGTATCTTTGTTGTAGAATGAAGTCCCAGGCACAGAGCAGTGGTTTGAGATGTTGTCTCAGTCAGTAGCTTGTGCTGAATGAGCAGATGTCCAGGTCTCTGGATATATAAACCCTGTTGGAACAATAGGACATTAGAAGGTGTGAATTCCTGGTTTTTAATGAGGGCCTTTCCCATAGATGAGCTATGATGGCCAGGGTGGAGCCAATGACCACAACAACAATAGACCATTTCCAGCAGTATACCTGAAGGTACATCTGAAATCTTCTCTCAGTTGAACATTTTTCATGTATGCAAACCACAATAATCTGCCCAAACTAAACATAATATACACCTAAAATGCATATGCATATTTTTTATGTTCATGTTTCAATGGTTTGTGTGTGTGTGTGTGTGTGTGTGTGTGTGTGTGTGTGTGTGTGTGTGTGTGCGTGTGCGACGTGTGCGTGCACGTGTGTGCACACGTGAAAGCTTTTCTGATTGTTTGCACAGATTTTGCATTAAGGGTTTACATGTCAAAGTAATATTTACACTACTGTTTCAACATGGCATTTGATATGCCACGTTACATTTATGTTTACTATTCAAATTCTGAAATCAAAACACAGGGGCCTATTGAGTTACTAAATATACATGTACTGTTTCTCCTCTAACTTTATTACAATGTTTTATTGCAATGTCCATTTATTAATCTGTCATATGTTCCCATTCTTGTTTATTATTCGCATTCTAAACATAATTTGTCATAAGAATATTGTATTCAAGGTAATTCAAACAAAGCAAGATTGCATGATACACTGACACACTTAAATGTTTTTCTGTGAAAACCTACAGCAGTGACATTCCAGTGATTACCACCTCACGCAATGCTTCCATTGTCTTTATTCAGACACCGAACTGACTTATTCACTCACAGATTTCACTCACTTTAACTGTGATGTTGTAAGTTGCTCTGGATAAAGAAAAACATGTTTAGTCTCTAATGTACTGTATATGTGTACATAAAACATGAATATGATCATATGAGACAATAAATGCAGACTTCAGTAATCACAAATTTCATATTTGTACTAGAAATGCTTCAAAAACTCTGGTGTACGAAAGTACTACTCCAATAGAACAATTCAGTTTTCTGCATCTAAAAATAAATAATCGTGAAAATAGCAAGTCTATGAGCTCACAATCTGTGATGTGTTTTTGTGAGCTGGTAGATCTATAGTTTTACTACATTGGAAACAGGGCGGTTAATTTTATAATAAATTATAATATAAAAATATAAAATGTTGCCTACTTCTTTTCACTACCTAGAACCCCAAAATGCTGAATTCTCAAGTAGTGCAGTGACTCGAGTCGTCAACTGTCCACCACTGATGTGTAAATTGAACAGAATAGATGGTCCACACATTCCAGTGATTATCACCTCATCCACCCTACTATAGGACTCCCAGGGTTTGTGAAGCTAATGAGACATTCATTTAAATGACACAGTGAACCACCAGCTGCTCCTAGGCACCCTAGCTGATCTAGGCATAGGCGGGACGGCGCTGAAGTGGTTCTCCTCCATAGGCGGCGGGTGGATTTTACCTTTGGGTAGGCTAGAATTGCGTGGGGGGCTGGGGGGGGGGCAAATTTATTTATTTCCCCCAGATGGTCTAAAAATGAGTTACTTTGACCAATTTATTACCAATCTCGTACACCATTGCTCACGAAAGCAACACCCTTGACCCAATTATAGACACTGCATCTAGCTTTTAATTAAAGTTCCCCGGGCATTGTTTTGGGATATTTTGGCCGATATGGGTCTTATTCTCAAGTTTCGAGTCAGTGTGGAGATTACCCGGCGGTGTTGCTGCCCCTCCCGGCTCATGGCTCTTCACAGACGGCACAGAGACAGCAGCCACTCCGCTGAACGTGTCAGTGTTGCTGCAGTGGTGTGAACTGTGAACCGTGCGGTCACTGGTGGTGCTGCTGAGTGCTGACAGCCGAGCCGACTCGGACTCACAGCAATTCTTCTTAGTTCTGAATTACTTTATCTTTGCCTTGAAAAAGACCGTAGGGCGTAGGCTATATCCATTTTGCGTTTTGCTGTTTTCCAAAACAAACCAGCGCGCGCTACTAGTCTGTTTGCTACAAAGCGACTGGAAGGAAGAGAAAAGAAAGGCTACCAAGAAAGAATAGAAAGGCTACCAAGTAGCCAATCATATGACCCGATCAGCGATCACCAGGGGGCAGCGACAACACACGCACACACACAATAGCCTTCTATATAATGCTGCGCACATATATTAAAAAAATACCCAGCAACATTTTTGGGAAGGCTAAGCCTTCCCTAGCCTTACACACCCGCCGCCTATGTTCTCCTCCTACCTCTCTGACCGGACTTACCAGGTTTCTTGGAAAGGTTTGCTATCACCCCCCCGCACCCTCCAAACTGGGGTCCCACAGGGATCTGTACTTGGTCCCCTCCTCTTCTCACTGTACACTAAATCCCTTGGCACCATCATCTCTGCTCACAATATATCCTATCACTGCTATGCCGATGACACACAACTGTTTCTATCCTTCCCCCCCTCTGCCACCCAGGTAGAAGAGCGCATCACTGCATGCCTGGCTGACATCTCACAGTGGATGTCTTCCAACCACCTCAAGCTGAACCCAGACAAGACTGAGCTTCTGTTCTTCCCAGCTAAGTCCTGCCCTATGCGGGAGCTAACTATCTCCGTAGACAACGCCCTGGTAAAGTCTGTCCCGATTGGATTAAGTGGTTAAGGCATCAGTGGTCATCAATGTGTCGGCTACGTACATTGACATTATGTGTCTGTGGCAGCTTGGTCTTGTCCATGCCACTCCACGTTGCACATTTTACATTTTCTTTTTGACACATCATTATAATTATTTAAAGACCCATTATGAAATGTCAGTCTCCAGGTTTACTTCAGAATATGTATGACACTTATTTATACGACACTATGGCACATTATGAGTCCAACTAGTACTAGTGGTTCTCAAATGTTTCATTATGTGAGTGTACACATGTGTATGATCTCAGAGTTACAGACCTGTTGTCATTCAGTGCTAGCTCTGTGTGTTTCTGGTGATTGAATGTCCATGGCAACAATGGAATTTTGACAAATTGCCCCTGTAATGCATGTTTTGTAATAATAATTCAAATCTAGAAAGTATAGTTTTGAAAAATATTATATATTCGTATAGCCTGCAGCCTTTTATAATATCATAATAAACTAGAAAAAGTGCCCTTCCGGGCACAGGTCTCCACCAGGAGGATAGGAGTGTGTGTGATGTTTGGCAAAATGTTTAGGAGGATTTTCATTCCTTCATTTTGTTGAGGAAATGCAGAGCCAGATCACTCATAGCATCTCTGAGGATAGAATTGTGGATGAGCAGGACATGTGCAGCATTTTGTACAAAACGGGCCACTCCTGAAAACTTTGGAAGGCAATCTTAGCCAATCAGTGTACAATCTGAGAAATCCAACAGACTCGTCTTGATCACATGACTACAGAGATCATGTGTACCGATTTGAGGCATTTTGTTCCAAAAATGTGTTTTGCAAAAATCAACCTGTTGGTGGCGCTATAACAGGCCAATGTGAAAAGGGTGCGATATATTCCTCAGCCTAGTAAGAAAATGTGTGAAAGATTTCACGTAAATTGCATGCTGCGTTCATGATTTGAGGCTATTGTTTAAAACGGGGCAATCTTGCAAACTGTGAAAGCCAATTATAGGCAATTAGGATGGAATATGAAATATCAGACAGATCCGACTTGAGCACATGACCATAGAGATACTGTGTAACTATTTGTGAGATTTTTGGACAGAATCTGGAGGAGTAATATCAAAAAATGTGTTTTACAAAAGTCGGCCTCCTGGTGGCGCTATAAAAGGCAGATGCGGAAAATGCAGGTAAAAGGTTTGTCCTTGGCCTCTAGGGAGTGTGCATGCAACGTTTCACGCAGATCGGTGCAGTTTTAGGTAAAAAAAAATGTGAAAAGCTGCCTCATGGTGGCGCTATAACAGGCCGTTCTGGAAAATGTGGGGCAGAGGTTCATCGTTGGCATCCAGGGAGTGTGTGTGCAAAGTTTGGCATCGACCGGGTTAACGGTGCCGGAGATTAGCTGTTCACAGACGGACGGAAGGACGGAAGGAAGGACGGACACACGGACGGAGTGCAAAACATACTCTCTCCCCATGCCTTCGGCCTGGTGGAGACAATAATTGCCAAACCTATTCTGAAGAAAACCTGGAGATTGACATACAGTAATTGGGTCTTATGATCGAAATAACATCATAATGGTGTGTAAAATAGAAAATCTAAAAAATCGCAACGGACACATTGGTACCGCTGGACCTGAGAGTTAATTCAACAACATGAATCCATGCCCGGCCCCTTCCTTTTTTGCAGAAAATAGACAATGTACAAGTTCATAATGATCAGTTAATTTCACAGAATGTTAGCCTTATGTCCAGAATTGGGACACTCATTTTATCCACTTGAATGATTGATTGCGAACGCAGTGAGCATTTACTATGAGACCCAGCAGATCCTGTCTGTGTGTCTGTGTGTGTGTGTGTGTGTGTGTGTGTGTGTGTGTGTGTGTGTGTGTGTGTGTGTGTGTGTGTGTCACGCTGTAACACCACCCGCCCACCACCAGAGGGCGCAGCTGTATCACACACAAAAACACACACACACATGCACGCGCACACACATGCACGCACGCACGCACACACACACACAACTTAAAAAAAAACTTAACTTTAAAAATTACGTAATTTATTCTAATTGTTTTTGCAATTTACGAGCTGCGTTCGCTTCCCGCGTTTGCGCGTCTTACTTGTATTAATAGTTGTATGTATACATAGTTGGGGACTGTGAAATGTATATAAAAGTGAATTGTTGCGAATGCAGTGAGCATTTACTATGAGACCCAGCAGATCCTGTCTGTGTGTCTGTGTGTGTGTGTGTGTGTGTGTGTGTGTCACGCTGTAACACCACCCGCCCACCACCAGAGGGCGCAGCTGTATCACACACAAAAACACACACACACATGCACGCGCACACACATGCACGCACGCACGCACACACACACACAACTTAACTTTAAAAAAACTTAACTTTAAAAAAACTTAACTTAAAAAAAAAACTTAAAAAGGAAAAACTTAAAAAAAACTTAACTTAAAAAAAAACTTAACTTAAAAAAAAGGAAAACTTAAAAAGGAAAAACTTAAAAAGGAAAAACTTAAAAAAAACTTAACTTAAAAAAAACTTAACTTAAAAAAAAAAAAAAACTTAAAAAGGAAAAACTTTAAAAGGAAAAACTTAAAAAAAAACTTAACTTAAAAAAAAACGTAACTTAAAAAATTACGTAATTTATTCTAATTGTTTTTGCAATTTACGAGCTGCGTTCGCTTCCCGCGTTTGCGCGTCTTACTTGTAAACTGTAGTGTAGACATGGAACATCTATGTTAATATTATAAAGATACCTGAACTTATGAACTTTCAACAAAATTGAAATTGCCATGATGAGTAACTATTCAAAATGAAAACGAGTTGAAGCTTACATTTATTTTTCATGATAAATTGGTATTTGGAAAAAATAAAAGAGCACTATTGGAAATGGTATATTGTTTTAGTCATTGGCTCCACCCTGGCCACCAATTCACACCTTCTAATGTCCCAGGTAAACTTCTTCATCTTTAGTCTAACAGTTCTCTCTGCGGACCAACAACTAGGCTCCTGTTCTACTTTGACCGACCCAATGGACTCCTCTGACAGCGAAGAGGCTTTGCAGCCCAGACCAGAGGGACTGTCTTTCTTCAGGATGGACTCAATGGAGAAAGAACTGCTGAACTTCACCTCACATCTGCTGTTAACAGCTTTGCAGGCTGCAGCTTCAGGAGAGTGGAGCGTTGTGTCTTTCTTCAGGATGGACTCAATGGAGAAAGAACTGCTGAACTTCACCTCACATCTGCTGTTAACAGCTTTGCAGGCTGCAGCTTCAGGAGAGTGGAGCGTTGTGTCTTTCTTCAGGATGGACTCAATGGAGAAAGAACTGAGGCGAGGTCCGTGGTTTTCAGCCATCTTGTTGTATCTTTGTTGTAGAATGAAGTCCCAGGCACAGTAGCAGAGGTTTGAGATGTTGTCTCAGTCAGTAGCTTGTGCTGAATGAGCAGATGTCCAGGTCTCTGGATATATAAACCCTGTTGGAACAATAGGACATTAGAAGGTGTGAATTCCTGGTTTTTAATGAGGGCCTTTCCCATAGATGAGCTATGATGGCCAGGGTGGAGCCAATGACCACAACAACAATAGACCATTTCCAGCAGTATACCTGAAGGTACATCTGAAATCTTCTGGATGCATTCTCTCAGTTGAACATTTTTCATGTATGCAAACCACAATAATCTGCCCAAACTAAACATAATATACACCTAAAATGCATATGCATATTTTGTATGTTCATGTTTCAATGGTTTGTGCGTGTGTGTGTGTGTGTGTGTGTGCGACGTGTGCGTGCACGTGTGTGCACACGTGAAAGCTTTTCTGATTGTTTGCACAGATTTTGCATTAAGGGTTTACATGTCAAATTAATATTTACACTACTGTTTCAACATGGCATTTGATATGCCACGTTACATTTATGTTTACTATTCAAATTCTGAAATCAAAACACAGGGGCCTATTGAGTTACTAAATATACATGTACTGTTTCTCCTCTAACTTTATTACAATGTTTTATTGCAATGTACATTTATTAATCTGTCATATGTTCCCATTCTTGTTTATTATTTTCATTCTAAACATAATTTGTCATAAGAATATTGTATTCAAGGTAATTCAAACAAAGCAAGATTGCATGATACACTGACACACTTTAATGTTTTTCTGTGAAAACCTACAGCAGTGACATTCCAGTGATTACCACCTCACGCAATGCTTCCATTGTCTTTATTCAGACACCGAACTGACTTATTCACTCACAGATTTCACTCACTTTAACTGTGATGTTGTAAGTTGCTCTGGATAAAGAAAAACATGTTTAGTCTCTAATGTACTGTATATGTGTACATAAAACATGAATATGATCATATGAGACAATAAATGCAGACTTCAGTAATCACAAATTTCATATTTGTACTAGAAATGCTTCAAAAACTCTGGTGTACGAAAGTACTACTCCAATAGAACAATTCAGTTTTCTGCATCTAAAAATAAATAATCGTGAAAATAGCAAGTCTATGAGCTCACAATCTGTGATGTGTTTTTGTGAGCTGGTAGATCTATAGTTTCACTACATTGGAAACAGGGCGGTTAATTTTATAATAAATTATAATATAAAAATATAAAATGTTGCCTACTTCTTTTCACTACCTAGAACCCCAAAATGCTGAATTCTCAAGTAGTGCAGTGACTCGAGTCGTCAACTGTCCACCACTGATGTGTAAATTGAACAGAATAGATGGTCCACACATTCCAGTGATTATCACCTCATCCACCCTACTATAGGACTCCCAGGGTTTGTGAAGCTAATGAGACATTCATTTAAATGACACAGTGAACCACCAGCTGCTCCTAGGCACCCTAGCTGATCTAGGCATAGGCGGGACGGCGCTGAAGTGGTTCTCCTCCTACCTCTCTGACCGGACTTACCAGGTTTCTTGGAAAGGTTTGCTATCACCCCCCCGCACCCTCCAAACTGGGGTCCCACAGGGATCTGTACTTGGTCCCCTCCTCTTCTCACTGTACACTAAATCCCTTGGCACCATCATCTCTGCTCACAATATATCCTATCACTGCTATGCCGATGACACACAACTGTTTCTATCCTTCCCCCCCTCTGCCACCCAGGTAGAAGAGCGCATCACTGCATGCCTGGCTGACATCTCACAGTGGATGTCTTCCAACCACCTCAAGCTGAACCCAGACAAGACTGAGCTTCTGTTCTTCCCAGCTAAGTCCTGCCCTATGCGGGAGCTAACTATCTCCGTAGACAACGCCCTGGTAAAGTCTGTCCCGACAGCCAGGAACCTTGGTGTTGTCCTGTACAGTCAGCTCTCGTTCAAAACACACATCACAGCTGTCACTAGATCCTGTAGGTTTACACTCTACAACATACGACGAATTAGACCGTTCCTCACCCAGGAGTCAGCCCAGCTCCTAATCCAGACAACAGTCTTGTCAAAACTTGACTATTGCAACTCCCTCCTTACTGGCCTACCGGCATGTGCACTTAAGCCCCTCCAACTGATCCAAAATGCCGCAGCACGCTTGGTCTTCAACCAGCCAAAATTCTCACACGTCTCCCCCCTTCTCCGCTCGCTCCATTGGCTCCCGGTCGCTGCCCGCACAGAATACAAAACTCTGATGCTGGCATTCAAAGCAACCAAAGGCATGGCCCCCCCATATCTCACAAGTATGATCGTACCCTACAAACCCTCCCGCTCACTCAGATCAGCCAACGCAGGGAAGCTGGAGGTACCTTCACTAAAAACGCCAGGACACCGCTCCACACGTCCCAAACTCTTCTCCCTTCTGGCTCCAAAACTATGGAATGCACTTGAAAACCCACCTCTTCAGACTCCACCATGGCCCGTAGCACTTGCCCTAGCCTAGCCCCTTAGATAGCACATTATGTAGACTTAGATAGTATTTTAAACAGACTTATAGCTTGTTATGTAGACAGCTCTAGAATTGCACTTTATGTAGTCATAGCACTTTATAGTACACATGTATAATATATTATATAGTATAGTATGTATAGTTTACATAGATACTCCACTGTTACGTTCTCAGTTTACGCATGATTCATGATAACTACTTTTTATACATGTGATGTATGCCATGCTTTTTGTTATTGCTTAATGTAAGTCGCTCTGGATTAAGAGCGTCTGCTAAATGCCTAAATTGTAAATTGTAAATGACATTTTCATTAAAAGGATCCCCTGCCTAACATTATGCTAACATTTGAGATTGAAATGCCTTTAAATATCTTATTTATTTTATAAATTCATGCTCAACTCTCGTTGCAAGTGATGTCATAATTTTGTCATGAGCATCAAGACAATATTTGAAATACTGTTAGCGCATCATGCATATCATACATGGACAAGTTACACACACACACACACACACACACACACACACACACACACACACACACACACACACACACACACACACACACACACACACACACACACACACACACACACACACACACACACACACACACACACACACACTTTGTTTTGTGTAAAGACAAACTGTGTTTCTAAAAGAGAGCTGTTTATTTCACCTGCCACTGTTTGAACTAAAACTCTCAAAATAAATGGACAAAGCTAATCTGTAACACTGTACTGTACACTGTAAAATCTGTTTTTGGCTGTATATTCGTACGTCTCTAAATGTTTTGATGAATTGAAAATGGTGGGCCCTATTGTAAACAAGTGTAATGCTTTATGGTGTCATCCACTCACAGTTAACAGTTTTTGTATTGAGTTGTACTTGAAATGTACTGTAATTCTGCAAACTGTTCAATTGATCAATCAATCAAAAACACATTAACACGATGCACAAAGTCCTAATGTCATGTTATAATTGTGTTTCCTTTGCTTGATATTTTGTGTAAAGCACATCAAATTGCCTTGTTGTTGTACAAATAAAATGGCTTTGTCTATAGTGATAACGATAATGTAGATATAATTCACTACCAATCATTTGACATGGTACAAACATCTTTATTTAGTGGTTTAGTGGAGGTGTGCGTAACACATGTTGATGAAGCCACAGAAAAACTTTACATTTGATGTAGAAAGCAGATCAAATGACTTGCTTAGAATGACATGCACATGAATGAGAGGTGAAACTCACTGAAATGTGAACAATGTTCATGAAAAGAGCCTCATCATCCAGGACTCACACATTGAACTTTAACAGTAGGTATACAGTCAAAGGTTATGCTAAAAAGATAACACAAAAAGCCACAGGGTCGTTTCCCTTGTGGTCCATTGTACATTGCACGTACAATTAACCACTAGTGGCTATTAGCATTGGTGGGAGAAGTACTGACATTTTGTACTGAAGTAAAAGTACCAATACCACAAGTGCATCTGCTCTATCTGTTGCAAATAAAAGTCCAGTATTCAAAATGTATACAAAAGTACAAGTACAAAAGTATCCATATTACATTTTAGGTACTCGTTTTGCAGAATGTCCAATTTCACAAGTTTCCAAATGTATTTTCTATTTATAGGCTATGTACAGGATTTAATTAAGTGGTTAAAGCATCAGTGGTCAGTCATCAATGTGTAGGCTATACGCACATTGACAAATGTGTCTGTGGCAGCTTGGTCTTGTCCATGCCACTCCACGTTGCACATTTTAGGGTATTTTTGACCCATCATTATGATTATAAAGACCCATTATGAAATGTCAGTCTCCAGGTTTACTTCAGAATATGTATAGAGGGTATGCGTGTGACATCATCATACCCGGAAGTTATGCGGGAACGCCTACTGAGTGGCAAAAAACTACTTTCTGGCCTTGACAGCACATACTACATCCAAACAGAAAAGTCCTATTTGATTCCATTAAATGACTTTAAACATTAAATTCACTTTGTCACTCACTTTGCCACTCGATCTGCCATTCACTTTATGCATGCGCATACCCTCTATTTATGTATTTCTACGACACTATGGCACATTATGAGTCCAACTAGTACTAGTGGTTCTCAAATGTTGTATTATGCGAGTGTACACATGTGTATAATCTCAAAGTTACAGACCTGTTATTGTCATTCAGTGCTAACTCTGTGTTTCTGCTGATTGAATGTCCATGGCAACAATGGAATTTTGACAAAAAATGCCCCTGTAATGCATGTTTTGTAATAATAATCAAAATCTAGAAAGTATAGGTTTGAAAAATCCGTGAAAGTGTAGTAAAGTGTAGTAAAGTACGGTATGAGTGAATGTGATTATATATTCGTATAGCCTGCAGCCTTTTATGAAGACATCACTTTTAGAACATCATAATAAATAATTGCCATACATATTCTGAAGAAAACCTGGAGATTGACATACAGTAATTGGGTCTTATGGTCAAAATAAGAACATCATAATGGTGTGTAAAACAGAAAATCAAAACAATTGCCACGGACACATTGGTGACCGGACCGCTGGACCTGAGAGTTAATTCAATAGTCAACAACATGAAGCAACTTTATACCCAGCTCTTTCCTTTTTTGCAGAAAATAGACAATGTACAAGTTCATAATGATCAGTTAATTTAAAGTTAGCCTTATATGTCCAGAATTGGGACACTAATTTTATCCACTTGAATGATTGATATTATTAGTAAATAATACTTGTATGTAGTTGGGGACTGTGACATGTATATAAAAGTGAATTGTAAACTGTAGTGTAGACATGGAACATCTATCTATGTTAATATTATAAAGATACCTGAACTTATGAACTTTCAAATTGAAATTGCCATGATGAAAATGAAAACGAGCTTAAATGTCTTTTTCATGAGAAATTGGTATTTTGCATATTGCTGTTACTGTCAATGTTATATATTATATAACAACCATGTTGTCCACACTCCAAGCGTGGTAGTATTACAATTAGTATTACAATTACTGTATAGATCTGTTTTGTGTACAAACAATGCAGTGCAGAGGAGGTGAATCACTGGAATGTAAGACTTCAGCTCATTGAATAAACCATTAAAATAAAACATGCTGTTCATTAAAAAAAAAAACGTGAAATCTGAATGTACTTAGATTTATATTTTTTTAAGATTGGCAGATTATTCTGATTTTCATTCAAATATCACAAAATGAAAAAAACAGAGTGCATCCAGAGCACTATTGGAAATGGTCTAATGTTGTTGTTGTGGTGGTCACTGGCTCCACCCTGGCCATCAATTCACACCTTCTAATGTCCTATTGTTCCAACAGGGTTTATATATCCAGAGACCTGGACATCTGCTCATTCAGCACAAGCTACTGACTGAGAGAACTTCTCAAACCACTGCTCTGTGTCTTGGACTTGATTCTACAACAAGGATACAATTATGTCTGGAAACCTCAGACTTCACGTGTCTTACAGAGAAATGCTGAATTGCAAACCCTACATGGTAGTAATCGCTTTCATCCTACAAGACTCTCCGGACAAGATGCTCACCTTTTGTCAGGTAAGAAACAGACAATCCTGCTAGGCATTTATACATACATAAATAGGCTATAATACATATATGTCATATCAAATGTAAAATGTAAATCTTATCTCACTTGTATTTTTCTTCTTCTTCTTCCAGTTGATGGACAGACTAGAACAATTTCTTCCTGGGAGGCCAGCAACCTTTAGGAACATCATCAGAGCCACGCTGTCAAACAACAAATGTTTTGTCAAGGTAAATATAAATAAGAATATTGCACTACATTTCAAATCATTCAGAATTGAGAAAAGTCTTGGGAGTCCAGATTTCCTATTTGCATGAACTTTCACCAATCTTAGCCAAATTCTAACGGTACCATTCATTTATTTCCAGATTCCAAGTGTCCTTTCCAACGGGCCCAGGGGTCTATGGAACTACTGGAAGCTCGATCATAGCAAAATAAAAGAAGAGACGGTGCATCGTAACTTCGGGGGACTTCTGGAGTGGTTCCCTGAGTTGACCTCAGTGAAAAGGGAGATGTTGACCACACCACCACCACCAGACTACTACACAACGCTCCACTCTCCTGAAGCTGCTGCCTTCAACGCTGTTAATAGTAGTGAGGTGAAGTTCAGCAGTTCTTTCTCCATTGAGTCTATCCTGAAGAAAGACAGTCCCTCTGGTCGCTGCTACAAAGCTTCTCCTCTGTTAGAGGAGTCCACAGACAGAACTGTTGGACTGAAGATGAAGTTCACCTGGGACTCTTCACCTGTGGACAGTGTGGACATACAGCATGTTCAATGCACAGGTGACAGTTACTCCATCCGCACAGCAGGAGGCAGCACAGAACATGGACTCAGTCCTAGACCCACCAAGCGGATGTGCATGAGTTCGTTGAATCAGCAAGAAAAGTTCAACCAGTGCAAAACCTACTTGACAATGATCGCCTTCGTCCTACAAGACTCTCCAGGAAAGATGCTCACCTTTAGTCAGGTAAGAAACACAATCCTGCCAATAGTTTAAATACATTTGATATTAAATGTTGTCTAATTTAATGTTGTCTACATTTTCTAACATCACTTCTTTTTTTCTTCTTTTTTTTCAGTTGATGGATAGACTGGAGGCATTTGGGGTTGGGAGGACAAAATACTTTGAGAACAACATCAGAGCCAATTTGTCAGCCAAGAAATGTTTTGTCAAGGTAAACATAAATTCCTCAAATCTGTTTCACATATACAATTTTAACGACTCATTTTTCCATCAAGGTGAATACATTCTAACACGTTTTTTTTCTTCTTTCATTGTCAGGTTCCGGTTACCCCAGGGGGTCTATGGAACAACTGGAAACTTGACCCTAGTAAAATAACAGAAAGGCTGGTCTGTCGTCACTTCGAAGGCATTCTGGATTTGTTCCCTGAGTTGACTTCCACGGTGAGAAAGGAGTCAAAGGACTCTCATGATCATGAAGCTGCAGCCTGCAAAGCTGTTAACAGCAGATGTGAGGTGAAACAGTTCAGCAGGTCATTCTCTATTGACTCCATCCTGAAGAAAGACTCTGGTCTGTCAGAATGAAGAGGAACTCCATCTGCACAACAGGAGGAAGCACCGACCATGGGACAGACTGTACTGCTGATATCAAGAGGATGTCCACTGTAGTGAGGATGAGTTCCTCCACAGAAGACTATAGCACTGTTCCTTATTTCAACAGGAACCATGTGGAATCTTATATTTTACCCTGATTCATCATGTTTATTTGTACAAATTGTTTTTTTTTTTAAATTTTGCTTCATACTTGTCATACGTTTGAATTATATTATTTTAATAAAAGCATCCAAAGCATTTTCTTGTATTCATTTTTGTTTGCTGAGAGCATGTACAGTATTTGAAGAAAAATCATTTTCCAGTTGCAGTAGCAGGGGTGTGCACATCATTGAAATCAGTCTGATTTAAATGTATTATAGTCTACTGTATATAGAGTCATGGCCACAGATTGAATGCGGCTGATTTAAATGTAGAAGTATCTAGATAAATAGATACACAATTCAAATCGATTTGGTTTGTTAAAGAACTGGAGAGAGATGGGGAGACATACTTAACAATCACTCGCAATCTATTAGGATATAGAGGCAGTCAGAGCTTAATTTCACTTTTCTCCCCACAACATTTTGTTAAAATATATCACTCACAGCACCTAATTGGACATGAATGCATAGTTGCATACAAGGGGCGGCTGTGGCACAGGAGGTAGAGCAGGTCGTCCAATGATCCATGGGTCAGCGGTTCGAATCCCGGCTCCTCCTGTCTACATGTCGAAGTGTCCTTGGGAAAGACACTGAACCCCAAATTGCTCCCGATGTGCTGGTTGGTACCTTGCATGGCTTCCGCCGCAATCGGTGTATGAATGGGTGAATGTAATGCACAATCTATGTAAAGCGCCTTGGATAAAGGCGCTATATAAATGCACCATTTACCAATGTGAGTGACATGCTTTGGTACATGTAACCAAGTCAAGAATTTAAACAGACCACACAATGCACAGGTCCTAATGTCGTGTTATAATTGTGTTTGATATTTTGTGTACAAACAAAATAGCGTTGTCTATAGTGATAAAGATAATGTAGATATAATTCACTGCCAATAATTTTACGTGGTACAAACAGCTTTACAGTTTGCTAAGATTTAGTGGAGGTGTGCCACAGAAAAAAACGTTACATTAGAAAGCATTTAAAATTACTTATATACAGTAGTAGACTGACATGAGTGAGAGGTGAAACTCACTGGAATGTGAACAATGTTCATGAAAAGAGCCTCAACATTCCTGTTTGTGTCACCTCATCATCCAGGACTCACACATTGATTGAATACTTTATTAACATGATTGTTAAAACACAATTCCTGCCGCCATTAATTAATCCCTCGATTGCGTATTGCCATGGTTTAATCACGCGTGACACTTACTTTGAAGAGCCAAATATCCGTAATCGCATTTACTATGAAACCATTCCGTGTGTGTTGACGAAGCTGGTGCTTGTTCTCTCGGTCGGTGGTGGAAAAAGTGGACCGCGAGTATCACAGCGCCTGCTACAGGCCGTTGAAAACGTTTGTCTGGGACAAAGCGACCCCTGCAATGTCGCTTCTGTGAGATAAAGCCGTCTGAAAACAGAGCCGGCAATGTAAGTGGATGCGCGCGCATTTTCAAAATGGCCGCGCCCATTGGGTCAGAAGCATAACAAAGCTAACGGACGGTAGATTTCGATACGATCGTATTAAAACATGCATTAATGAATACATCGCTGTTAAAACGGCTTTTCCGTTTGTGGCAGGCTACAAGATTCTACGTGTTAATATTCCTATGTTCCTGGCGGGCCTCGTGTTAACATTAGGTATACAGTCAAAGGTTATGCTAAAAGGATAACACAAAAAGCCACAGGGCGTTTCCATTGTGGTCCATTGTACAATACATTGTACAATACATTGTACGTACTATTACCCACTAGTGGCTGCAGTGGTGGAAGAAGTACTGACTGTTTGTACTTAAGTACCAATACCACAAGTGCAACTGCTCTATGTTGCAAATAAAAGTCCAGTATTCAAAATGTATAC
>NC_136796.1:6528901-6848901 GCF_951216825.1 Electrona antarctica
GACAATGTTTTTCCATGGCCTCTAGGGAGTGTGCATACATAAGTTGCATACAGATCGATGCAGTTATAGGTAAAAACAGGAATTGCCCTGTTATAGCGCCACCGTGAGGCTGATTTGGAAAAAAACAAGTGGCATGTCGTCCTCGGCCTAGTGGAAATGTGCATGTATAATTTCACGGAAATTGCACACTGTTTGTGATTTGTGGCATCTTGTTCGAAACGGACCAATCATGTGAGCTTTGGAAGCCAATCTTAGCCAATCAGGATGGAAGATGGGAAATGGTGCAGATCCGTGTTGATCACATGACTATGAAGATAGTGTATTCCGAATTGTGTGATGTATGGATAAAATGTGTACGAGTAATATACAGAAATGTGTTTTGCCTAAATCGGCCTCATGGTGGCGCTATAACATGCTGTTGAGGAATATTTGGGGCAGAGGTTCATCGTTGGCATCCAGGGAGTATGTGTGCAAAGTTTGGCATGGATCGGGCCAACGGTGGTGGAGATTAGCTGGTAACGGACGGACGGAAGGAAGGAAGGAAGGAAGGACGGACACACACACACACAAAACAAAACATACTCTCTCCCCATGCCTTCGGCCTGGTGGAGACAACAAAACATACTCTCCCCATACCTTCGGCTGGTGGAAACAATAATATGGACATATAATCGTAATAAAAAAAGATTTGATGCATTTATCATAATAAATGTATGTCTATAATAATTAATGTTTTTGATCATCATGCATTATACTATTACACACATACTTTAGCCAGGGCTTAAGTAGAGACACCAGACCGATTCTGTCACTCAATGTGATTCACATTCCCCCCAAACCAATGGGTATTTCATACATTGTTGGCTTGTTCGAGTTTCAAAACAAGACACCGAATTTTTAAAACAAGCCCAAAAAACGGCAACCTCGATGATCCCCACAAGCGGTCAGGGCGCCTGTTCAGGGGAGGGAGGAGGTGGGGGGGATAGCGTGTACCTCCACATGCGTTACGCCCCCCTAGTGAGACCTTTCACTGTCGGGTGTAAAGAAGATGTTGGCTTGATGGCCCGGGTATCGGAGGAGACCCGAGGCTTTCTTCACCCTCCCAATGACTGATTGTGGGGGTTAGCAGAGATGGAGTACTTGTAGAGAGGCTGGGGAATTGGGAATTGGCTATACTAAATTGGGACTTGAAGGGGAGAAAATGTTTTTCTTTTGTCTTGAAGGGGCATGTTTTGCACAATAACAGTATTTTCATTATGTCTGCCCACGATCTCTGTGATTCATACAGTAGGCTACGTTTGTTTACCTCAGTCACTGATACTAAAATCTGATATTTTATTTTTTCTATGAACCTGTGACTTGACACCCATACTGTTATAAAACGGAAATAAAAAGATTTTGAAAAGAAAAAACGGCAACCTCAGGGGAAAAACCGCAACTCTGGAAAAAAAAAACAAGCCAACATTGGCAGGAAACAAGCGAACTTGGCAACCCTGCCCCTCAGTGCTCACCGCTCACCCATAATCTCCAGCTGGCCTCCCATGGTGCCTTGCAGACCGGTCAAAACAAGCTAATTCCAGCCCGGGAAGAGATCCCTAAATTGGATCAGACTGTGACAATGTCAGACACAGCAGGGGGCAGAGGAGCTGGGGGGTGTGGCCCACAGCCTTGGGTCATGTGATCCATGGGAAAACACGGCCGTTAACGAATGGGCAGAGAGGTGATTAAGGCAAGGCATCATTCACCTGCTGCTGTACACGTAACACTGCAATACGTAACGTATGAATTATTTCATAACAACAGCAGCAGCAGCTGTGAGCAAATGGACCCACGTGATGTTTTCAAACAATAAAAGGCGGCGCCGTGCTTCCCGTAGGCTTCCTGCAAGTGTCCTGATGTGACCCTGGACACACACGTCACTGACTGGACGGACGGATGCCCCCAATTTGTTTACTTTCTTAAATGAAGTCGTGAGGAAAGGGGAAAGGTGCATTTCATCTGACCGCTTTGTTTATTTTCTTAAATTAAGTTGTGAGGAAAGAGGAAAAGTGCATTTCATCTGACCGCTTTCACCACTGATGTTCAAATATAAATTCAAACAAAAAAGAAAAATTGCAACAACTTTTCAAACATTTCCAGAATTTCCCAAAATAGCCGATCTACAGTACCGGTACTTGTAGTGGCCTCAGTGGCCTTGTGGTTAGACTGTCTGCCCTGAGACTGGGAGGTCAGGGTTCGATCCCCGGCCGGGTCATACCAAAGACTGGGACCCAGTGCCTCCCTGCTTGACACTCAGCATCAAGGGTCGGATTGGGGGTAAGTCCCTGCGACATGCTAGCGTCATGTCCAGGGGGTGTACTTGTACATCATGTCCAGGGGGTGTACTTGTACATCAAGCTGCCTCACGCTATACAGAAACAGGAGATAGGCCCTATGGGCCACATGGCTCGGCAAGGCAAGTACTTACAGTACTTGTAAGCTAACATAGCGCGCCAGACACGTTGCGAGCTCGTAGATCGGACATTTTCACTATTCATCACAAGGCGAAAGCAAGCACGTGGGCTGAAGCCCACGGTTAAAGGGTTAAGTGGCTTAAGGGTTAAACATGACCTAAGGCAAATCGCTACGGTTTTGGACTAGTGGTGGCGGAGACTGTATTGGTGCGGTTTTTGTTTTCTTTTTGTCACATTCCTAAGCCAATAATTTGATGAGCAGCAGTGGCTT
Source organism: Electrona antarctica (assembly GCF_951216825.1). NCBI lineage: Eukaryota > Metazoa > Chordata > Actinopteri > Myctophiformes > Myctophidae > Electrona > Electrona antarctica. Next base: position 6,531,626 of record NC_136796.1, read on the forward strand.
CATATGGAGACACAAAGATTCTCCTTGGTGTCTCCATAGGAGACACTTAGGAATTCATTTAGGAATATAATATATCTCTGGATATTATGTAAATGATTGTGTACAATGTATGCATCAAACCCCAGCTACACTGGGCAAGATCTCAATGGGCTATGCACACACACGCCATTTTGGAACGAACTTGAGCCCCGCCCCCTTCCCTACTGCCTTCACAGGTGTTACCGCGGCGCTGATACTAATGAAGGCTCTGTTCCATTCTGGTCAACAGAGTCAGGGTGCTGCTATTGTGCGTGTTTGCTCACTGGAAACACTCTGCTACACCAGTGGGTCTCAAAGTGTCCTTGAGAGGGCATTAAGCAACTAGTCGACTAGTTTACTAGTCGACTAGTAAATCCACTAGTCGACCTTGTTGGTACTAGTTGACTAGTTGATAAGAAGAAAAACATATTTTTTTCCCGATTTTGTAGGCCTCAAGATCAGGTAGATTATAGTTATAGTCACCATGTACAGTTTTTCAATGTACAAATATTTATAAAAAAAAAAAAAAAAAAAAAGTTTATTTTTTTAATTTATTTTATTTTTTACATAATAGGTAGTTAAACAACTAGTCGACTAGTCGACTAGTAAACTAGGCAACTAGTCAACTAGTACAAATTACTAGAAGTGAATGCCCTACCTTGAGTGGGTTCCAAATGGCCCTGTGCAGTGTGTGTAACTCTGAGAGTGTACAAATGGATCCATTTGTACAATCGCAAAGTTATGTAACTGCTGTAACACCTCATCCACCACCTTATCAGTAACACTTGTAAGGGAAGTAGTAGGGAAGTGGCCCGGAAGTAGGAAGAGTTATCCTGTGTGCATAGAGCCCATTGACTGGGCCTGTGCCTGAGTGGCCCAATGGACGCTAATATACGCTTCTGTTCTGAACCCTGGACCATGGATAGACTAAGATGACCTGCTCAGGAAGGAAGGAGGGAGGGAGGAGGGAGGGGAGGGAGGAAGGAGGGAGGAAGGAGGGAGGGGAGGGAGGGAGGGGAGGGAGGGAGGAGGGAGGGAGGAGGGAGGGAGGAGGGAGGGGAGGGAGGGAGGAGGGAGGGAGGAGGGAGGGAGGAGGGAGGGGAGGGAGGGAGGAGGGAGGGAGGAGTATGACACGGGGTAACCTGTGAATGCTTGTCAAGATGGTGACTGTGCAGACAGACTGGTTTCCAGTGATCTACCAACTCCTTCCTAACGTAACTAAACTTTACAAATAATTGCGACCGAAGGTCGCAGTTAACTATGGAATCGCGCATTTCCCCGCTATAGCATTATAGCGTTTGTTCACCACGTCACTGTTGCACAGCCTAACACACAGACACACACAGGCCAGGGAGGAGGGCTTGTACAGTACAGTACAGTACAGTACAGTACAGTACAGTACAGTACAGTACAGTACAGTACAGTACAGTACAGTACAGTACAGTACAGTACAGTACCACTCACTTCAGACGGGTCTGATTTTTAGTTTTTACTTTAGTATGGGGATCTTCTAACAGACCCTGTTCAACAGACCTGAGGGCCCTGCTGCTGTTCAACAGACCTGAGGGCCCTGCTGCTGTTCAACAGACCTGAGGGCCCTGCTGCTGTTCAACAGACCTGAGGGCCCTGCTGCTGTTCAACAGACCTGAGGGCCCTGCTCTGCTGCAGCACATAATTATAACCTGGGAGCAGGTCAGTTAAGTATTGGCCATGGTTATGCATGCAGTCACGGCGAGATAATCCCCTCCTCTAAGGCGGCTACACAATTGAGACTGGTGTGTGTGTGTGTGTGTGTGTGTGTGTGTGTGTGTGTGTGTGTGTATTAAGGGTGTTTAAGGGTGTTTAAGGGTGTTTACCGCCAATGCCCAGAGCGGAAAGCCCAAAGATGGCCAGATGGCGCGGCCATCTTTCTCCTTCGCAGAAAGCCGACGTCACTAACTACCACTAAGCTCAGACACCTGTTTGACATTCAACGCTTCGGCCTGAGGTCACCTCGTTGGTCAACAGGAGGCTATAGCATGAGGTATTTTAGAGACACCATTAACAAAACAATTATTGGACTAAAGGCAACCATCCATTGACCAACTGGCTCAGGGTGGCCTTTCTGATCTATCTAGGAAATAGAAAATGAATAGTATTTTGTCTGCGATCGGAAAAAACAAAGCCTATAGTCTCACTGTCTCAAGGCTGCGCTGCTGTACGGTTGTACACGTGAAAGCACATGTATGCTTTTTTTCCAGCCGCCAGACACAGCGCTTCAATGACCACCAGCTTCCTCAAGCTATACAAACGTCAGTGGCTGTGGGTTTGACAGCAAAACGCCTTCTTAATTATTGGCCACGGATATGCATGCGGACACATTCACGAGGGTTTGTTTGGACGAGCAGCAGCAGCACTGTCCAAGGTGCTGGAATGAGGGGGTTGGCGCTAAACCCCAGTGGTTCATAACGTGCATCAGAGCACGTTTGAAAATCAGACCCGTCTGAACTGAGTGGTGCTGTACTGTACTGTACTGTACTGTACCACCCTCCTCCCTGGCCTGTGTGTGTGTGTGTGTGTGTGTGTGTGTGTGTGTGTGTGTGTGTGTGTGTGTGTGTGTGTGTGTGTGTGTGTCGCTGCTCAACAGTCCCATCCAGTGGTATTGGCGTGGTACTTCCGTGCTCATCCATGCTCATACACACACACACACACACCCACAGACAGACAGACATACACACACACATAGTCACACATAGGAGTGGTGGCTAGCACCACTCAAAAACTCAAAATGTTTTAAGCCAATTCGTAACCTCTTATTTGGGAGACAGTGTGGAAGGAGAAGCTGCTGTTCTACTACATACAGCCAACCAGGTGATGAAGTCACAGATTGAGGCTTTAACCTTTGCTTTTATATTTCCGAGACCGTTCACGTTTATGAATTGTTAGTCGATGCTTTTGAACATGTATTCCACTGCTGGTTCTTCAGAGTAGACGACAGATACTCTTTAATATCTGAGCATAACTAATAATGAAAAGCTCACAACAGATCCACAAATGGAGTTGGTACAACAATATGTTCAGGAGGAAGACTACGCTTTCAAGATAAGATCGTTGGTTACTTCCACCACCAATTTCATGCTAATTTCGTTCCTATAGGCCTTCCTCAGGTATCAAGCACAACCAACTTCACCATAGTTACAATTTACAAGTTAACTCCACCATTTATCTGCCATGGTAACCGATCTAGGCTCCACCCTCACCACTCACCGAGGCCTGGCTGCCATGGCAACTGACAAGCTCTCCGCCTTATCTCCGCCCTCGCTCCAATAAGGAAAGAGTATATATAATATATGCCCCGTTTGTTACACGTGTCATTCGTGCATTATGTATCTCGTACCCCTCCCTCTCTCCCTCCCATTTCTTGTACTCATATTTGTTTTCTAGCTTCAGGTTCCAGATGGGGTCTCTCGGATTAGAGGCGTGTCCTCAGACGACCAGAAGGACGCCCCTCTCCTCAGACCCCAGGCCAAATACTCAGGGTATCCTAACCCCCAGCCCCCCCCCCCCCCCCCCCCCAGGGCTTAGCCCTTCACCCTTCACCTATCCCGCAGGGGCCTATAGTCTACACCATCATCCTCCTCCCTTCCCTCCCTCACTCCCTTCAGCTCACCTCCGTAGCGCCACTTCATCCCACCACTCATCCTCACTCCCCCCCATCACTACCCTTCCTCACTTATCCATCCGTGCCCCTCGGATTCCCTCACTCATCCCCCCCCCCCCTCCCCCTCCCCCCCCCTCCCTGTGCCATCATCCTCATGTCATCAGTCTGTTCTGCTCTTAAACCAAAATCGGTAAACCAAGAGGATATGTTCTATTGTTCTTGTTCATGTCTGCTTCTGTGATGTGTGTCCTGTAATGTACCTTGTGTAATGTATTGTGTGTGTCCTGTAATGTATCTTGTGTATTGTGTATGTCCTGTCTGTATCTTGAACGGTGACGTCATGAACGCAAAGCAAATTTATGTGAAAGCTGACAATAAAGTTGTATCGTATCGTATCGTATCATCCCCTTCCGCTCATATAATTCATGCATGTATATTCATTCTTATCATTCATGCGCATCAAATTTCTATCATTCCCTTTTCATGTTCCCCTTCTTTTCTAAATAAATGTTAAACGATGTTTGATTGAATGCGTGGTGTGTACTAGTGAACAGGATGTTTTCTATGGAAGACATCCTAGGGAGAACAAGCTGGTGCACGTGTGTGTGTGTGTGTGTGTGTGTGTGTGTGTGTGTGTGTGTGTGTGTGTGTGTGTGTGTGTGTGTGTGTGTGTGTGTGTGTGTGTGTGTGTGTGTGCGCGTGCGTGCGTGCGTGGCCACAATGCTGTACGATATCACGAATGCGATCCAAAGTGTGATTCGTCGGTTCCCATGGCAGAGGGATAGTAATCAGTGGAGAGCCAATTAGATGTCTGTGCTATTAACAAATAGCCCAGACAAATAGCGTGACAAAAGGTCATCACCCAGAAAGAATGAAGCCAAACTATAGGCCAAAAGAGTCAACAACAACAGATGTTTTGTCATTCAGTAGGTGAGCATTTCTTCATATCAACCACTAGATGGTACTAGACAGGCTAATATAATAATATTGAAACAACTGTAAACAGCAACTAATCCCAAAGCAAAGGAAAGAATACAGCAGTAAATATGTTGACATCTAATCATTATACTGTACTGTAGTGTACATACCTTGATCACAAGTTGCATCACAGCCTCTCTCAAGCCCTGACAAAAAAAAAGGAAACAGTTGTGATTTTCTTTCAGTTTTTTTTAAACGAATGCAATTAAAATGAAAGATGCTTTCATGTATCTATTATCCCGAGAGGCTTCACCCCGTCATGGAGAGAGTATTTTTTTTACATCCACATCCATCAGAGGCTCATAATAATAAACAGTATGTGAGACTAAATTATTCTATAGTGAATCCTATCCGACATCATGCGGAGGAGGATATTTTGTGTCAATATTGTGATTCATATTACATAACGTGGCTGCCGGGCGACGTTATGTAATACATTTTTTACATTTTTTATTTTCTTTCATAAATCAATGTTACTGAACACGCTTTACGTCCGCGTGTGGGTTTTTACAAATATTGAAACCATGAAAAGTATTCCAAAAGTGCTTCTGACTAAACCTCCTGACTTGTTTTTTTCTCTCTCCCCGTCTACTCAATGATGGACATAACTATCTCCACATTCACTGGTCAAAAACATCCTATCTCTACTTGAGCTGTATTTGGGGTAAAGTGATGATAATATAAGTATCTGACAATGTATACATTTTATTCCTGAAAAGTTAATATTTTGGACATAGTTGGTTTCTAGGGGTGAGACGATATACCGATATCGCGATATATATCGCTGCGAAATATATATTGTATCGTCCTCCAAGTTGTGGACAAGTTTCAAAGTTGCAGCCAGTGTTTTACTGTTTGGAGGAGGCAAGATTCATGTACTTATTGGCCAGTTTGTGAAACAAACAAATCTTGTAAGATTTTGGAATAAATACACAATCCCAGATTTTTTGCCTTTTATGGTTATCTTTTCATTTTCAGTTCTAGATATGGTAATATCATTGATGAAATCTCTTACGATATATTGAATATCGCAATATACCGAATATCGTCATATTACCATTATGGAGGATCTAATATCGCCACAGATATCGTATGGTAAGGTAGGTACCCATATCGTCCCACCCCTAGTTATTTCCAGTCACATACCGGCAAGGGGTCGACCAGCAGGGGTTTGGATTCCACTACGATATCATCCATTTCAGCGAGCTGGGAGAGCCTGTGGGACATAGAGGTAGAGAAAGAGACGGAGGGAGAGACATTTTTTAGAAAATATGTACATACAAACAGAACCTTGAAACCCCTTTGGAAAAACAAGTGCTCTTTGTGCACAACCTTGCAAAAGCTTAACCCAAGCCAACCTTTCCTATGTGGAGGAGAGTACAGTACAGGCCAACAACTATTGTGCAGAACCTGCAGCTGCCCGCCTTCTCACCGGCACTAAAAACAGGACCACATTAATACTCCAGTTCTGGCCTCTCTCCACTGGCTCCCTGATAAGTTTAGAATTGTTTTTAAGGTTATTTTATTTGTTTTGAAATCACGTCACGGCCTCTCACCATCATATCCAATGCCCAACATATTTTAAAGGTTACTTCCCGTATGTCAACGAGTCCCATAGCTTGAATACAAGGGCGAGTGTAGCTGATCTTAAACTACCAAACCTATAAAAAATAAGGTAGGCAGAAGCTCATTTAAATATACAGGGGTGGAGGATTGGCTGGCTGATGGGCAAGCTAGAATAGTGCTGTATTTATCTATTTATTATGTATTTATTGTTTATTGATCTATGATGGTGTCGTTGTAATGTCCTTATTATTGTGATTTTTTAACGCATGTTCTTCCTATACCATATGCTGTATTTATTTATTTGGACCACAATGGAATTAAGGGCTCCATTTTCGTCACCGCTAAACCCCTTATCCCTAAACTTCTGCAAATGTTTTGCAGAATAGTATAAAAAGGTAAAGAAGTTTAGGGATAAGGGGTTTAGCGGTGACGAAAATGGAGCCCTAAGTCTTTGACTTTTTGTGCAATCCTGACAATTCTGTACTTCTCTTTTTGAACTGTATCTTGAATATATCAAATAAATCTAATCAAATCAAAAATATCCCTCTGACATAATTGAGCCCTGCAGTACGTCCCACCCAGAGCTTTAAGGTCTGCAGACAAGCTGCTGCTGGTCGAGCTTACGACCAGGAAGAGGAGCAGGGGTGACCGTGCTTTTGCGGCCGCGAGGCCCCATGCTCTGGAACACGTTGCCCCAGGCCCCAGGCTCTGGAACACGTTGCCCCAGGCCCCAGGCTCTGGAACACGTTGCCCCAGGCCCCAGGCGCTGGAACACGTTGCCCCAGGCCCCAGGCTCTGGAACACGTTGCCCCAGGCCCCAGGCTCTGGAACACGTTGCCCCAGGCCCCAGGCTCTGGAACACGTTGCCCCAGGCCCCAGGCTCTGGAACACGTTGCCCCAGGCCCCAGGCTCTGGAACACGTTGCCCCAGGCCCCAGGCTCTGGAACACGTTGCCCCAGGCCCCAGGCGCTGGAACACGTTGCCCCAGGCCCCAGGCGCTGGAACACGTTGCCCCAGGCCCCAGGCTCTGGAACACGTTGCCCCAGGCCCCAGGCTCTGGAACACGTTGCCCCAGGCCCCAGGCTCTGGAACACGTTGCCCCAGGCCCCAGGCTCTGGAACACGTTGCCCTTCCCCATTAGATCTGCCCAGTCGATTGGGGTTTGTTAAATCCTTACTTAAAACCCATCTGTTCTCCCTTGCTTTTAATTGCTCTTGAGCTCTTCTGTCTTTGTAATTTTGCTCTGTGTCAATGCATGTTATTGTTTTATATTTCTTGCCATTGTGTCGATGCTTTGAATTGCTTTGCCTTGTAGCACTGTAAATGTGCTATAGAAATAAAGTTTGATTTGATTTGAACTATTTCCGACAGCAAATGCACAATTCTTATGGCTTTGTAAGTTAAATTTCCCTCGGCTGCAATGTAATAGCTCTGCGTATCATTCCCTTTCAATTGTACATACATTATTTTGATTGTACTTTTGCCCTCTGCAACGTTAACATACATTTTCTCATACCAATAATGCCCATTGAATTGAATTGGATTGAGAGACTGGTAGAGAGACGGCGTTAAGAAAGTGAAACGCGAGTCATATGGGTGTAATTTCCAGTGGTGGAAAAAGTATTAAGTTAAAGTATCAATACTGCAATATAGAACTACTCCGTTACAAGTAAAAGTCTGGAATTCAAAATGTACTTGAGGAAAAAGTACGAAAGTATTGGCATCAAAATGTACTTAAAGTACTAAAAGTATTCAATATGCAGAATGTGCCATTTCAAGTTTTCAAATGTATAAGCAGCTTTTGAAAATAGCCCATCTACAAGCTCACAATGTGTCGCGCTCTGAGATGTAGTGGAGTTTGAAGTACAACTGGAAATTGGAAACACTAAAGTAAGGTACAAACACCTCAAAATTGTACTTAAGTACAGTACTTGAGTAAATCTACTTATTTACTTTCCACCCCTGGATATTTAATCAGGTGTTCAAAACAAAGTCTCTGACTGGTCCAACCAGTGTAAAAGAAGCGTTTCTCTGTGGTTTCTGAGGCTTCTTTGAAGAACCTCATAGACAAGAAAGTCTCAGGTTACACATAACTGTTTTGTTCGATACGCTTTCTTTTATTTTTCTGTTCCAAGAACTCGTAGAAGAACTTCCAAGAACATGAAAGAATTAGGGGCTCATTATTTTGTGCAAAAGAATGTCCCACTCCATTCCAATCGTGCTCGACGCTATCGCGTTTTTCCTGACCGCAGTGCGATGATGCATTCCTGCAGACTATATTATCTCAAAAACTCCACAAAAGAAAAAAGAAATGAAAAAGATCAAGAGGGGGTTGATGTGCGGCTGAGAGACACAAGTTGTTTGCTGGCTAGCTTCTTGTAAAAAGCAAGTTGAAAACAAAAAGCCTGACAGGCAGACAACCAAATGATAGATGACTTGAACTTGAGAGCGGAGTACTGTTCCCCTCCCACACATAGTGTTGCTGTCTGAAGCCTGTGAATTATACTTTGTTGTACGAGGGTGTCGTGAGCTTGCAGATTTGCTATTTTCGGGAAGTTGATGATGGATAAACCTCGTCTAAATGAACCCACAACACACAAAGAGAGACAAGGCAAACAGGTAGACACCTGCAGCAAGCTATTAAAGCAGAGAGGCAAAGAAGCCACAGCGCTTTTCTAACTTCTCAAAGACGCTTTACAAGGGGCCAGGAGGAGAGGGCAAAAAAACAACTATTTATTGGGAAGAAAAAAAAACCTAAGATAAGCAAGTAAGATAAGAATTAAAAGCGATAAAACACTAAAAACAAGAGTTGAGACAAAGTCAACTCGGAAAGGCAATTATTGTGAACAGGTGGGTTTTGAAGGTAGGGAGGGACAGGGCGTCTTTATGTTTAGAGAGTGCATTCCAGAGGGAGGGGGCAGCCACAGAGAAGAGCCCTGTCTGTCGCCCCAGGGTCAGAGGTCTTGGGGGACTTCCAGGATATGCATATTATGTACATATGTACACATGTACATGTGTTACTCTATTTTTACTCTGTTTGATCCTTCTTGCACTCTTTATTCTATCCCTTTGTTTGCTGTGCTTGCTGTGTTTGTTGTTTGAATGTTATCTCTATGCTGCTGCATACCTGTAGCTGCAAGGAAGCCAAACAAAAATAAGTTTTACTCTACTAAGTTGTACCTACCTGTACACAAGATGCAACAATAAAGTACAACCTTGAACCCTGAGGAGGCCGGCATCACTGACAAGATTGACAAGTCAGTCATCTATGTTTCACTCACTATAGCACGCAGACTGACTGTCTGTCTACCCATCTGTCTGTCAAATAAGATACCGGTAAGCAGAAATAGAATCGAAGATTCATTCGTAGCCCGACCCAGCAGACATGCCTGCACACGTTGGTTTCTGCGTGCACCTACTTTGTGTATACATAAAGTCTATTATAATGCATGCACTGTGGAACGGCAGCGCAGGGGCAAGTCACGACTTATGTCCACTGAAACTGGGACATATTATGGTCTGTTTTCTGGCTGCAGGTTGTGATTGACATATAGGGGACACATATAGCAACGCAGCGCTTTCCTAGCCAACTTTACATGCAACTGGATTCCCACGCCAGCGATTCTGCACACTAAGCAACCTCAGTGAGGGAGCCGTTTGAAACATGCGATTAAAAGACAACTGCCATCCATACATTTTAGCTAAAATAATTAACTAAAATGTGAATATAATATAATAACATTGTGGTGGTTGTACTTGGGTCTAGTCGGCACTTCTATTGAGAAATGTATATTATCTGTTGGGTGCAAAAAATGTACAAAACTGTTACTTTTCAGGATTAAAATTCACAATTATCAAAAGTAGCAGATCAGCATTTGTGTGACGTTGTAGTATGAATGAACAAGTTAATTAAGCAAGGCGTATATTTATGAAAAAAATATGGAGATAAGGTTTCTGCCCTACAGCACCCACAACGATATGCCGGATAGGACCACTACTGTTTGAAACGAGATATTGCATTAACCTCAAATTGCAATACAGCACATGGGGGACCGGGGGTTCGAATCCCCGGGTAGGCCATGAAAGTTATGGATTGCAGTTATTGAAGCATTTATTTATTTTTTAAGAAAAAGAAAAAAAGAAACAGTGTGTCGCCCTGTTCTTCAACTTGTTCTAAAGGGCTGGGAACAACAACAAAACAAGAATTTGAGACTGCAAAAAAATGTCCAAACTCTAAATTACTTGGTTTGAACTCGCACTTTGAATCGCACCAAAGCCCCTATTGAGCTACTGACCGTCAACAGGAAAAGTAAAAGGGCAAGGGAGGGAAAAGAGAGGCAATGACAAGACACAAGCCAGAGAGAGAGAGAGAGAGAGAGAGAGAGAGAAAGAGAGAGAGAGAGAGAGAGAGAGAGAGAGAGAGAGAGAGAGAGAGAGAATGAGAGAGAGAATGAGAGAGAGAGAGAGAGAGAGAGAGAGAATGAGAGAGAGAATGAGAGAGAGAGAGAGAGAGAGAGAGAGAGAGAGAGAGAGAGAGAGAGAGAGAATGAGAGAGAGAATGAGAGAGAGAGAGAGAGAGAGAGAGAGAGAGAGAGAGAGAGAGAGAGAGAGAGAGAAGAGAGAGAGAGAGAGAGAGAGAGAGAGAGAGAGAGAGAGAGAGAGAGAGAGAGAGAGAGAGTGGGACAGCGAGGAAAAGAGGGGGCACCCGGAGAAAGAGTGGGCGTCAGATTGTGCCGTGGTGGCTTTCCTGGAGGAAACGGTCAGGCTGTAGGCTGTGCTGAATGCAAATTAAATCAGGACAGTTCAGAGAGCTCTTTGTCCAGCAGGGCCCCGGCCGGGCCGGGCTGGGCCGGCGGCTCCTATAGGAGGGTCAGAGGTTTGGCTCTCTCTCTCTCCTCTTCCTCTGCTGATGAACAGCCCTTGGCTGACACACACACACGCACGCACGCACGCACGCACGCATGCACACACACACACACGCCGGAAGTCACAGACACGAATACAAGGATGTTCGCCCAAAAATAGGCTCGCTCGCCCTCGGGTCAAATCTGGCGACCTCGGAGCGGTCGCCACCAGGTATTCCACAACATAAACACAGTAAAACCATGCCTAACCCTATGCCTAACCCGTGTTCTCTGCGGTCCGCAGAGAACATGAGGGCGTGTGCGTTTCGGGACGAGCGTTCCCGTTACCACAGATACCACTGCGTCCATCAAACAACAGCACAGGCCTCTCCCCCCCTCCACAGGCTGGCTGGCTGGCTGGCTGGTGATGATGTGTGTATGCGTGTCACTCTCCATCACTTTGCCTGCGTTTGTCTTGGTTGCCAAGTGTCAGAGGAGCCAAGTATTTGGCCAAGCTTAGCCGTTTGTTTGGTTATTTGTTTGTCACCATCTTTGGCTCTGTCATTTTGTGTTTGTCACCAACTTTGGCTCCATGATTATGTTTGACTTTCCCACACACACACACACACACACACACACACACACACACACACACACACACACACACACACACACACACACACACACACACACACACACACACACACACACACACACACACACACACACACACACACACACACACACGACACCCCTGGCCTGGGCCCTGATGACTGCATAGAAACACATCCCTTCTTGTCGCCAATCTGTTGACACCGTTGTCGTATATAAATTAATATGGACCATTTTTAGAGACAACTGCACATTGTCTTCTATTGCTCAAATTAAAGAAAATGTCACTCCCAACGTTTCAGTCAAGGATCGTCTTCCGGCCGAAGTGGGATTTGCATTTAACTTTTTGAGCTGTGCCAAACCACTCCAATGAGTGGCCGAGTGTACGTGTCTCTATGTCTGAGTACGAGGCCTCGACAGCTGCAATACCGCTGGGTGACTTATAAAGTGGCACTGTTGAGCAGCCTAAAGGGGCATTCACACCGCGAGCACTATCACTATAACTGCAGCCAGCCAGTGGTGTTGTTGAGCAGCCTGCACTGCTCAGTTCACACAGGTGTGATTTTTATATAAAAAGTCCATCAAAGTCCAATCTGAATTACTTCCATGTCAAACAAATAACAAAATCATAATGCATGATTAACGCCAGGTACTAACAATCTTTAACCAATAGTATCATGACATGCACCTGTCATTCATTGCTCCACACACAGTGAGCGATTCATTATGCTAGGAAACCAGATTATTGGTACCAGAAAATATTGTAAAGATTTGAGCTGAGAATAATGCAGCTAAAGACAAACGTTATTCAGCACTGCTGCCTTGTAGACATTTTATTTTACTTTATGGATGGACATAAATAAAACAGCTGGGTTAAAAGAACATCCCAGAGCCCAAATCAGACCTAGGTTGACCGTTGAATGGCCAATGTTGTGATGCTGTTTTCACACAAAACAATTGCTGGAGACCCCTTGTAAGCCCCCCCCAAGGACCCCTGGGGGTCCCCAGCCCCCACTTTGAGAACCACTGCTCTAGGAATGGCTAGCGGGGCCTTTATAGACTCTTTAACCTTGTTAAAAACTAAAGAGGTTCGTCATTAGAGATCAAATGTGGACATCCGGCCAGGAGGACTGCAAGAAGAGATATTTCCAAAACGCGCCAAGACCTCACGCACACGCACACACCCACACCCACACCCACAAGCACGCACACACACGCTTCTATTAGTTCTCTCACACTGGGGGGAGAACAGACACCAGAGCGAGCCAGACCTCACAATAGCACATAGGAAGAGGAGAGAATCAAACAACGGAGTCATTTTTCTTCAGAAACATGGCCGTCCGTCTTCACACTGCAGGAGCTTTGTGTCGGACGGAGGCGCACAGGAATCAGCCCCCGCGTACATTCCGAACACCATGTGACACGGCGAGAAGACCTCGGTCACAGTGACCACCATGCGTTTCATGCGAAAGGGGAATTTTCAGAACAATAAGAGTAGGACCACAGAACAGTTATTTGCTGTTCTGTGCCTAGTTTTATGTCAAGTCGGATAGATAGATTCACCTTCATTTTGATGCCAAAAGTAAAGGGAAAGTTCAGTCGTCAGTATTTTCAGCGAAAGCTTTCCCCACAAAACAGAAAATACACCAGTACAGATCCCTGAGGGTTCTCCGGTCAACCATATGGGGTTTAATGCTGCGTTTACACTGGCAGATGCAAAAGATGCAAAGCTACACAGCAATATTTGTATCTTTGTGTTTGTAGCTGAAGTTGAAAACCATCTTAACTTATTTGTAGCTTTGTAACTGTTGTGGCTTTTTGTAGCAGCTAAAAACGACTGTATATTTTGCCATCTTCATGTCGCTGGCTTCCACTGAAAAACAATGTCAGCCTGTATCTTTTTAGCTGGCTCCCAGTGTGAACATAGCCATACGCTGCATGTGGTTAAGTGGTTCAACCCACACCAACCCAGACTGGAGTCGGTTTGTGTTCATTAAGGAATAAAACCAGTCAGACACACTTCCTCTCTCTCTCTCTGCCACCTGTTAAACCCATTGGCACGCAGCAGCGGAAAGGTCTGACTGGGCAACAAGCTGACACACAACTAGGTCACCTACTGACACCGTGTGCACACTGAACCCAAAGGGAGGATCCCTGACCCCGCCGTGCCGCGCAGCCAGCCAGCCAGCCAGCCAGCCAGCCAGCCAGCCAGCCAGCCGTGCAGCCAGCCAGCCAGCCAGCCAGCCGTGCAGCCAGCCAGCCAGCCAGCCAGCCAGCCGTGCAGCCAGCCAGCCAGCCAGCCAGCCAGCCAGCCAGCCAGCCAGCCAGCCAGCCAGCCAGCCGCGCAGCCCGCGCAGCCAGCCAACCAGCCAGCCAGCCAGCCAGCCAGCCGCGCAGCCAGCCAGCCAGCCAGCCAGCCGCGCAGCCCGCGCAGCCAGCCAGCCAGCCAGCCAGCCAGCCAGCCAGCCAGGCTAATCTTTTACATGGCATGGCCCAGAGGAGTTAACGGGCGGAAAAAGATGGATGACTCAGCCAGCCCGGTCAGGTGCAAATGGGGCAGCAGCTAACGAGAGGGACACCTGAACGTTAAGATGTTAAGTTAAGATGCCAAGTTAACGATTATTTATAGATCAATTAATTAGTTGATTCGCCCTATCAACCTCTTAAGTAGATCACAACAAGATTGTGTTGTTGTGAGCTTGTACTGTAGATCTGCTATTTTCGTCCCCTATAGAGCGTCGCAGTCCCGCCCCCTACCAGGGCCCAGGAAATGATTCTCCGTTCATTTTCCTCATAGACATTTCAGAAAGTATTTATTTAAAGACGTTTACGCCGCGGACAAAGCCAACTCTTGTCGTGACAAATCATGACAAAAAACACAATTTTCGGGCCAAACAAAGAATTAGAAAGTAGAAAAAAAGGTTACAACACTTTTTTTGTTGTTTTTCTTCTATGTAATTATTTGTTTGGTCCAAAATATTGTGTGTGTTGTCATGATTTGTCACGACTCGAGTTGGCTTCGTACGACGCTTAAAAGGTCTTTAAATACTTTTTGAAAAATGCATTGTGATTCATATCCTGGGCCTGGCGTCGTCATGAAAGGGGGCGGGACTGCGACGCACATAGACTGCTCTATGTGCGTGACATGGTCGTACGACCAAGCATAACATGGACATATAACAGTCCTTGTGTGCATTTTGTCCTGAAAACACAACAGCTTAAATTAACAACACAACTGCACCTGTAAACTAATGTTACATCAGTCATTGTCCATGAAAACACAGTGGAAAGCAACAATTTGAGGTGCTCATAAAATATATTGTTGCTGGCAGGGAGAAACTGCTCATCTAACTGTGTATGCTTTCTCGTAAATTAATCATACTACAGAGTGTTACACAAAAGCAACAAAGTAGCCTATAGTAGCAGATCCGCAACTTGCTCGATCTTCTACTTTTGCAACTTTTTAATTTGAATCCTGAAAAGTAACAGGTTTGGACACAGAGACGATATGTAGTCTTTGTTTGCGACAATGTATCCTAGGAAATCAGAACTTTAAAATAATTGCTAAAATAATAGCTAAAATAGCAGATCTGCAAGCTCACAACGTGCAGTGATGCGAGGCACGGTGAGCTTATGGATCTGATATGTTTGCAGTGGTTAAGCATTATATCCTCAGACTTCCAGTACTTAAGCACTTCCTCCAAGAGAATTAATTAGAACACAGACGCTACCATTTCTTGCTTATGCAACCAATTTTTGCCATCTTTCGGTTCCGGTCTATTTTCTTGCACCCTCTCGTGCGTCATGATGAAAATTAAACCTACAAAAAACGTGGGATTATGTGTTACTAAGAGGGCATCTCATCTCATCTCACACACTCTGTTGTGGCAGATGGCTTTATTTAAACTATGGGCCATATTGGCTTGCTTGGTGTGTCATTGGCAACAGTGATGCACAGGCGGCAGAGCAGCTCCCTCTCTCGGTGTGTGTGTGTGTGTGTGTGTGTGTGTGTGTGTGTGTGTGTGTGTGTGTGTGTGTGTGTGTGTCCTCATAAGCATAGTGATAGAATTTGACAAATAGTCATTGTGAGGAGGTATCCACAAAAGATCTACAACCGTCATCACGAGTATAGTAATACTGTGTGTGGGCGTGCGTGTGTGGATGCATTGGTTCCAACTTCCTACAATGTCCAATGTTCCTAGAGGGGTGTGCGTGCATGCATACGTGCATGCATGTGTGTGTGCGTGCGTGCGTGTGTGCTACTATACTTCCATGTTCCTCGACAAATGGGCGTGCACACAAGGTGCTCGACCATGTCACGCAATGGAAATAGCAGATCTACAAGCGCACAACAATGCGAGCTTGTTGAAATACACGTGGCGAGCTTGTAGATTGGCCACTTTCGGCTCACACGACACGGCCTTGCGATGAAGTACTAAATAAGGCGTTTTTAGGTCGGCAAGCTATTCACAGATATAGAAAGAAACCCTAGCCTGGCAGAAGTGACAGAGAGTTGTGCAATCACAAACAGGAAATAAGGGAAGGATATGGAACTTGGTATGATCTCGGATGGAGAAGCCAAAATGAGCTGCAACAAACCATACAGTATAAACAAAAGGCAGACGCTAGCCAGTCAGTGGTTTATATTTCCCAACGGACGCTGTGCTGGACTGCGTTCAGTAAACACATACCTTATTATTGTTAGGTCTTGGTACTAAATCTGAATAAATACACACTTGTCACCACGGCCTATTATATGATGAATGATTGACTTGAACCATGTTAACAATACCATTATTGCCGACAATTATTTGGGGGCGGCTGTGGCTCAGGAGGTAGAGCAGGTCGTCCGATGATCCGTGGGTCGGAGGTTCGAATCCTCCTGTCTACATGTCGAAGTGTCCTTGGGCAAGACACTGAACCCTACACTGCCTCCAATGAGTCGGTCGGTGTGAGCTCGCCACCATTGGCGTGTGAATGTGGTAAGTGAGGACGCTGGCGTCGACTGTTCGCCGCTTCACCTCTCAATGTATGAATGAATGAACCATTGTAAAGCGCTTTGAGCACTTGGAAAAGCGCTATAAAAATGCAATTCATTATTATTTGAAATGTCAAATAGCAGTGATGGAAATATCATATTTCCACCAGATATTCATATTCACGACACAAAAACGTACTAACTTAGCATCTCCAGTTTGGGCAAGTCATATTATTAGGTGAGTATTCTGCGAAAATAGGAGGACATTCAACAAAACTAGCAGACCCTGGGAGACCCGAGCTGTGCAAAGAATTATATAGGGTCAATGATTAACCCTATATAATTATTTGCACACTTCATCGTCTGTCGGGTGGAAACCTCATAATGTCCACAACTTACTTTTCAGGATTCAAAATCAAAAATAGCAAAAGCAGCAGATCTACAAGCTCAAAAGTCAAAACGATACGTTTGAGCTTGTAGATCTTTTACCTTTGACTATTGTGTGACGCTGTAGTATGATCAAGTAGGACGTGAATTTACAAACAAAAAAAATCACAAAAAGTTAGAATATGGAGATAAGAGGTTTGTGCCCGACAGAAACAACTATTTGAACTATTCAAAAATGTTTTTCAAAATAGTAAAAAATGGCAAAGAAGTTTACGTATAAGGGGTAAGGCACTGACAAAAATAGGGCCCCAAAGTTAAATCTCTTCTCCGATCTACAAGCATGTGTACTACTAGGTCTGCTATTTTCGTCGAATCTTCGCCCACAGAATAGGGATGCTGGGTTACATGTGGTTAAGTGATACAAAACCATACAACGACCCATAACATCCGGCCAGTCCCAGTTACAAAAGAAACTCCACTACGTTTCCCTGTCAGGGTGCGCACACGCGCGCGTGTGAGAGAGAGAGAGAGAAACACAACAACATTCAATTTAGGAGGCGGCCCGGTTTCCATTTTTAGAGTGCTATAGGATGCCAGTGCTATAGGAAGCCAGCCAGCTTCCAGCCTTCGTCATAGGTTTAAATTCAGTGTGACCATCGGACTCAGTCCATCTGCACAAAAATCAATCACTGCTGCTTCTTCCTAATCTTTGGGAACTCGCTTTAATCCATCAATTGTCTGATCCGGGGGGGGTTCCGAAATATAAACAGCATGCAGCAGTAGTAGCAGCAGGCTGGTGCTGGCACAGCTCTACATTTTCAGCAGATTGTGAAATATTAGTGTCTGAATTTCTCTCCCTAAAACAAAACAAAATGTGGGGAAGCAGCATGCACCCCATATCTGGAACACACTCCCAGAAAACTGCAGGTCTGCTGCGACTCACATTTCTGTTAAAACACTAAAGACTGTTCTGTTTGACACTGCCTTTGACTGAGTTACTTTTCTTTCTCTTTTGCACTGTATGGGCTCCATTTTCGTGGAGTGACGAAAATAAAGCCCTAAGTGTACCTGTTATGTTTAATTATTTTGTTTCATGCATCCTAATGTCATTGTAAAATTGTTTCCTCTGCTTGTTGTTGTTCCGTGTAAAAGCACATTGAATTGCCTTGTCGTTGAACTGTGTTATACAAGTCAAATTGCCTTGCCTTCAATCCATGAGCAGCTGAAACGCATGCTCCACACAATGACACACTGAGGGTGGGGTTGGTATGGTGGGTGAAACGCATGCTCCACACACTGGGACACTGAGGGTGGGGTTGGTATGGTGGGTGAAACGCATGCTCCACACACTGGGACACTGAGGGTGGGGTTGGTATGGTGGGTGCCACAGCAGGGATCAACACAGTGCTTCAGTGGGTTTACACTACACACCACCACAAAAACACAACCGCTGGTTGTTGCTGCCTGGTCCCAGACCAGATCACACAAAAACCCTCTTCTGGACAGTGGAACTGCACTGGTTGTTGCTGCCTGGTCCCAGACCAGATCACACAAAAACCCTCTTCTGGACAGTGGAACTGCACTGGTTGTTGCTGCCTGGTCCCAGACCAGATCACACAAAAACACTCTTCTGGACAGTGGAACTGCACTAGTTGTTGCTGCCTGGTCCCAGACCAGATTACACAAAAACTCTCTTCTGGACAGTGGAACTGCACTGGTTGTTGCTGCCTGGTCCCAGACCAGATCACACAAAAACCCTCTTCTGGACAGTGGAACTGCACTGGTTGTTGCTGCCTGGTCCCAGACCAGATCACACAAAAACACTCTTCTGGACAGTGGAACTGCACTGGTTGTTGCTGCCTGGTCCCAGACCAGATCACACAAAAACACTCTTCTGGACAGTGGAACTGGACACACAAGTTACAACCACTTGTTGTTGCTGCCTGGTCCCAGATCAGATCAGATCCCACACAGTTATGGTTACATCATGGGATTCATCAATCATACAGCCAGCTGTGTGTGTGCCTGTGCTTACATCAGCTGAACTCACTTCATTTAGCCAGAGGTTTCTTACTGTGTTTACTGTGTGCCTATATATAGTGGAGGAGGGGGGAAAAGTATTCTGCAAAATAAAACACTGTCACTTTTAAACTCACGTGCCCTTACTGACCCCCCCCCCCCCCCCCCCCCCCCAGGCCACCCCCTATCAGATCCATTGCGAGGACTGATAGCCGTGCATCTTTAAAATGTTACAGATAGACTGGCAATTATTGACTACTAGACCATGAGGCAGTGATTCTCAACCTTTCTAGACCGTGACCCCCCAAATCACCACCCTGACTACCCCCCCCCCACCACCACCCTGACTACTAGCACTTGGAATATAGGATTTGAAGCATTCAATTTAGTTTGATATTGTGAAAATAGCATATCTACAAGATCACAACAATACTGTTGCAGGCTATTTTCACAAATGTTCACTTTTCTGGTATTACCATTTGGCCATGGTTATTGGCCCCATTGTATTTATTTATTGTATAGCACTTAGTTGATTACTTTTAATGCGGTAATGGTTTTCTTTTTTCTTTAGGTATTTAAAAGGTCTAAAAACATCTTTAAATTGTCACTTCACTGTCATCTGGGTGCAGGGGACCCCCGGGCCACCCCTGTCATGGGTGCAGGGGACCCCCGGGCCACCCCTGTCATCTGGGTGCAGGGGACCCCCGGGCCACCCCTCCAAAACCGGTCCTGACCCACAGATTGAGAACCACTGCTGTGTAAAGCATCACAACTGAAAATATGAATACCTGAATGATAGCATACATTATAAACTTTACTAAGAGAACAGCAATATGTTTATCTATTGAGGAAGTGTTACTTTCCTAGGCTCTGCAGTGTAAAAAAAACACTGATGTGCAACATTGTGAATGTGTTTTGTTTTTTTGTTCATGGACTGTAGTACACACGTAATTACATATGGGATACACCCCTTTTCTCCCTCACTGTATATGATTTCTTTTCCCTTTTTACCTCCTTTATGATGATTCCCTGTTCTTTGGCTATATGTGTACGTCTCTAAATGTTATGATGAATTGAACAAGGTGGACCCTCTTGTAAACAAGTGTAGTGCTTTATTGGGTCGTCCACTCACTGTTAAAGCAAAGCAAAGTAAGTAACGTTACTATATTTACCCAGGGTAACTGGACTAAGCATCAGATGCTTGTTTACAGCCAGGCCCTGCTCATAGAACATTTCATGGTAGTGGTTCAATGCCTTGCTCAAGGGCACTTCAGCGGTGGTAATTTTAACGTGCCGGTCCGGGGATATGAACCGTTCGGCCACCGCTGCCACAGTTAACAGTTTTTGTATTGAGTTGTGCTTGAAATGTACTGTAATTCTGCAAACTGTTAATAAATTCTTAACAGTTTGCAGAATATAGTGGTCACTATATGTAGGGTCATAGTGGCACCTCGATGTAGGCTACAATTGGCTATTTTGTCCAAAATGTTGAAAAATAAAACATTGGAAAAATAGTCTTTAGTCATGTAAAATATACATGATGTGAACATGCACGGTAGCCTATACATGTCAGAATTAATGTTATCCTTCAACTTCTTGTTTATGACCCAAAATGCCTGGATGTACATGGGTTTTGTAGCAATTTGTAGAAATATTAGACGGTAATTGTCGAATGTTTAAGCATGTACAAGTATAGCCTACTTCACTTTAAAACATTTTCCAATTGATTTTTTTTTAAATAAATATGGTGCCCATATGTCTCTGCATGGTTCCCACTCCCACTGCCCATCCTGTTAGCGGGCATCCCTGACACTGAAAAGTTTAATATGTTTTGTGTTAACTTCTATTTAAGTGTCCTGCAGGATCACCTACTTGTATTATTGGTAGCCTATACTTCAGCTGAATTCAGTTTGTAAACAAGTTGTAATATTTCAATTTAGCCTAACAGTGTTTTAATTAATGGGCCTACTACGGGACGAATTATTCCATTAAATATGAATAGCTCAAGGGTGATAACAAAATGATTTGTTGTGAAAATGATAACGTATATATCCACCTCCTGTTTGTGTTTATATTATGGCACTCGGGTCACGTGTGGTGAAAAAGCAGCATGCTTCGTTTACTAGATAGTAAATCTACTATTTATAGCCTTCTTTGCGATGCATGATTTATAATTAAGAGACATTAATTTGTTGACATTCAAGGAATGCAAGAGCAAGACGGACCAACGCCTGCTCTGACACTCATCAAGCGAAAGCAACCCAAGTTACCCAACCAGCGTCGAATAAACAAACATCACATGCAGCTGACAATAATCGACAAAAAAAATGAATTCCTCTGCAAATAAAAGTTATTAGAAACTTTACCTACCTTTAGCTTTTAAATTGCTGTCTGCAGGTGAACACGCAAAACAAAAGGAGGGAGTCCTCGAAAACAAACTTTTTCTTGTGTGTCAGTAAAAGTCTCTCTCTTTCTCTCTCTCTCAGTGTGGAGGAGCGTCTCTCTCTCTTTCCTGCTGACAAAGCGTTCCTTTATAATTTACTACGTGCCGTTCAAGTCACAGTGCGACGCG
This sequence comes from Electrona antarctica, assembly GCF_951216825.1. NCBI lineage: Eukaryota > Metazoa > Chordata > Actinopteri > Myctophiformes > Myctophidae > Electrona > Electrona antarctica. Next base: position 6,553,240 of record NC_136796.1, read on the forward strand.
GATGTATCAGGGAATGTCATATAAAGGCTTGGGGGGCGTTGCCCTCCCATTTCCCTTCTAGGCTTCTCTCTCTCTCTCTCTCTCTCTCTGCTCAGTGCAGTGTCAGTGTATTGGGCAATACAGGCTAGCTGTTAGATCAGATCACAACTGGATCTATTGCCAAGCAGTTGCATGAGAGAGACCTGATGTGACTGATCATCATGACACCACAAGTGGAACTCTCTCAATGGGAATGTCTGTCTTAATAGTCCAGTGTGGTTCTTTGAATCATGGTGGAATCAGACTGGACAAAGACTGGAGGTCGGACCCGAATTATTTGGGGGGGTCCCCCCTAATGATGATTAGCTTAAAGTGCAACATTGTTTTCTCACTCAACAGTAAACAAACCATCATGCAGTAGGGCCTATACATGCCTTTTAAATACCAAATTGTCAAATATTTCAAAGAGGCAAATATTGTGAAAATTTCCAATCTACATTGTGAGCTTGTAGTTCAGCTATGTAATATCTGGGAACCAGTCTCTTTACAGTGTACAATGGTAGAAACCAGATACCACAGCTATTTTCACAATATTTATCTGTGGAACCAAGTTAAAGGACAACTTTAGTTTTTGACCCACCCTCCCTGACAGGAGCAGAGCCTGAGGATGATGGGGGATCGTCGTCAATCTCCCGGAAGGAAGTCACTGAGGTAGTTAAGCAGCTCCACAGTGGCAAAGCTCTGGGGGTTGATGAGATTCGTCCAGAAATGCTGAAGGCCCTGGGTGTTGAGGGGCTGTCTTGGTTGATACGCCTTTTCAACATTGCGTGGAAGTCTGGGGCAGTGCCGAGGGAGTGGCAGACCGGGGTGGTGGTCCCACTGTTTAAAAAGGGGGATCAGAGGGTGTGTGCCAATTACAGAGGTATCACATTACTCAGCCTCCCTGGGAAAGTCTACGCCAAGGTCCGGCCGATAGTCAAACCTCAGATTCAGGAGGAGCAATGTGGATTCCGTCCTGGCCGTGGAACAACAGACTGACCAGATCTATACTCTTGCAGGAATCCTGGAGAAGGCCTGGGAGTATGCATAACCGGTCTACATGTGTTTTGTGGATTTGGAGAAGGCATATGACCGTGGGAGGTGCTGCGGGAGTATGGGGTGAGGGGGACATTGTTGAGCGCCATCCAATCTCTGTACAACCAAAGCGAGAGCTGTGTCCGTGTTCTCGGGAGTAAGTCGGATTCGTTTCCGGTGGGGGTTGGCCTCCGCCAGGACTGCGCATTGTCACCTATCCTGTTTGTGATTTTCATGGACAGGATCTCGAGGCGAAGTCGTGACGGAGAGGGTATTTGGCTCGATGAGCTAAGGGTTGCATCACTGCTTTTTGCAGATGATGTGGTCCTGATGGCACCATCGGTCCAAGACCTTCAGCTCTCACTGGACCGGTTTGCAGCCGAGCTGGGATGAGGCAAAGCTCTCTGTCTACCGAGCAATCTTCGTTCCTACTCTCACCTATGGTCATGAAGTGTGGGTCATGACCGAGAGAATAAGGTTGTGAATACAAGCGGCCAAAATTAGTTTTCTTCGACGGGTGGCTGGCATCTCCCTTAGAGATAGGGTGAGAAGTTCAGTCACACGAGAGAGACTCGGAGTAGAACCGCTACTCTTTCGCCTGGAAAGGAGCCAGCTTAGGTGGTTCGGGCATCTGGCGTCTCCCTAGGGAGGTCCTCGAGGCACGTCCCACTGGGAGGAGACCCCGGAGCAGACCAAGGCGCAGTTGGAGGAAATACATCGACTCACTGGCCTTGGAACGTCTCGGGATCCCCCAGGAGGAAGTCACTAATGTTGCTCTGGAGAGGGAAGTCTGGAACACTCTGGTGGAGCTGTTGCCCCCGCGATCGACTACGGATAAGCTGTTGAAGATGGATGGATGGATGAAAGATGAGTCTTCATTTAAAAACGGCCATAGCCACTTGCCCAAATGTTCCCAAATTCCCCAAAATGTGCATCACATTTGTGATGATTGCAATGGCCATTTTTAGCCCAAGGAGTGTTTTTTGTGCAAAATGAATGCTTGGAATGGATTCAGAATCATGGAAACCCCCTAGTTTGACATGTCACTTAAAGCAAATTTTTGACATTTATGCCTTATATAGGATGCCAATGGTATGGTCACATATAAACCCCTATAAAACAATTGCTCAATACAGACAGCCGGTCAGCAAGTGGATACCACTTTAGGAGTTCATATAAAAGGATTACATTTGTGAGGTACTTAGATGAGGGGCGGTGTTGACGCATTGAGTCAACACAACTGTCTGTCTTAGCACCTTTGCGGCAATCCAGCCTGTCGTGGGCCTTTGGATGTATTTTTTTGTTAAAAAAAAAAAGTGGCGGTCTCAGCCCCATACACTCAGTAATGAAGCAAGAGGAGTCAGAGACTATTTCAAGCCAAGGAGGGGGTGATTGTGCTTACATTAAAACATGATATCATGGGGTAGAAGTAGCCGTTCATTATAGATACCCAGATCGGTGGTAAAGTAGTTCTGCAAGCAACAGAAGGGATCAGAGACCATACTAATACTCACGATAAGAGAGAAACTGTGTCATTATAGGAGGAACGAGCTGTACCCAAAACAATAGATACCAGGCCTGTGTCATGGCATCTTGACTCTTATAATATGCAAACATGTCAGAACATATCAAAAAGTAAAAGGTAAAAGGTGAAGAACAAAGTGCTCCTCACCAGTGGCTTCAAGTAATAGGCTCCAGGAGGCTCTACATCCTCCTGGTGGGGGCTCCTCACTGGTAGTCACAGGCTCCAGGAGGCTCTACGTCCTCCTGGTGGGGGCTCCTCACTGGTAGTTTAGTCAGTAGGGTACAATGGCGGTGACAACACACAAATGTGTGTGGGGAGGAGCAATCAACTGGCATATACTAACTAAATTGGGGAGAAAAAGGACTACGAAAAAACAACCACAACAAAATAAAACTAGAAAAAGTGCCCTTCTGGGCACAGGTCTCCACCAGGAGGATAGGAGTGTGTGTGATGTTTGGCAAAATGTTTAGGAGTAATATAATCATGTTGTGTGTGTGTGTGTGTGTGTGTGTGTGTGTGTGTGTGTGCGTGTGCGCGCGTGCGTGCGTGCGTGCGTGCGTGCGTGTGTGTGTGTGTGTGTGACACGGCTTGGCCTGTTGTAGCGCCACCATGAGGCTGATTTGAAAACTGTCAAGTGGCATTTCTTCCTCAGCCTAGTGGGAATATGCATGCACAGTTTCACCGCAATCGGACCCTGCGTTGAGTATTTGTGGCGATTTGTACAAAACGGGTACAAAGCGGGCTACTCCTGAAAAGTTTAGAAGCCAATCGTAGGCAATGAAGGTGGATTATGAGAAATCAAACAAACTCGTCTTGATCACATGACTATGGAGAGCATGTGTACCGATTTGCGTGAAATTTGGATAACATCTGAAGGAGTAATATTAGAAAATGTGTTTTATATATGTCGGCCTCCTGGTGGCGCTATAAAGAGCAGATGTGAAAAATTCCAGACAAAGGTTTTTCCTTGGCCTCTAGGGAGTGTGCATACAAAGTTATCCACAAATCCGGGCAGTTGGAGGTAAAAACACTTTTCGGCCAGTTATAGCGCCACCATGAGGCTGAGTTGAAAATGTTCACGTGGCATTTCTTCCTCGGCCTAGTGGGAATGTGCTTGCGCAATTTCACGGAAATCACACGATGTGTTCATGATTTGCAGCATTTTGTTTGAAACTGAGTACTCCTGCGAACTTTGGAAGCCAATCTTAGCCAATCAGGATGGAGTCTGAGAAATCTGAAAGACCCGTTTCGTTGTATGGCTCTAGAGAGACTGTGTACCAATTTGCGTGATGTTTGGACAAAATCTGTAGGTGTACTGTCCAAAAGCTTGTTTTGCACAAAGTGGCCTCCTGGTGGCGCTATAACAGGCCGTTCTGGAAATTTTGGGGCAGAGGTTCATCGTTGGCATCCAGGGAGTGTGTGTGCAAAATGTGGCATCGACCGGGTTAACGGTGCCGGAGATTAGCTGTTCACAGACGGACGGACACACGGACGGACGGACGGACACACGGACACACGGACACACGGACGGACGGACGGAGTGCAAAACATACTCTCTCCCCATGCCTTCGGCCTGGTGGAGACAAGGACCAGTTCTGATGGTGGACAATATTACCAGTCTACAGAGTTGGAATGAAGAACAGGTGAACAGACTCGGCTTTTTCTCAGAGGTGTTAAATTACTTTTGGCCCATGACTACTTCTTAGGTTATGGACCCCATTTTGATAAAAAACGTTTATCTCTACCCTGTTAAAAAAAAGAGGAATAAAGAGAGAGTGTACAAATTGAACCAACTGAACCCCTGTGGGTCCATTTGTACACTCTCTGAGTTAGCCAAAGAATTTGACCTCAGTGTCAACAAAATAAAGTACCATGCAAGAATTTTCAGTAGTTTAGACTTTAGAGCAGATCAATACCGTAGCTTTGCTTTAATTGTAAGGAATCCTATTTACATGATTTCATGCCAAACTATAATTCATCTCACTGTATCTCTGGAAAAGGGAGTGTGTGTGTGTGTGTGTGCGTGTGCGTGTGCGTGTGCGTGTGCGTGTGCGTGTGCGTGTGTGTGTGTGTGTGTGTGTGTGCGCGCGTGTTTTTTTTTAAACACTCCCCGAATGCAAACCTCTGCTCTGTCAGTTCATTTGAGGCGATGGGAGGCCAAAAAGAAATGACTAGGAATGCAGCCAGCCATGCAGGCCTGCAACCTTGGCATTGGTTTCCAAAAGGAGATATAAGTCTGTACAAAGGGAAGCCCTTCCCACAATCCATATTATATACAGTCCCTCCTTTGTTGCACACGACGTCTATTGTTTAATCAGAGCTATAGTTTGGCCCTTTTCCTTGCTTTATTCAAACGTGCCGATGGAAGCCATTTTCGTTTTGTTTAATTTCTGTGTGGCCTATTGGTTCAGGGTGTAGGAAGCGTACCCGTAAGGTTATGTTATCATCCCCTGTGTACAAGTGACTTCTCTGATATCGTTGCCGTCATGCAGAAAACTCCTGCCGTTTTTGAGTTTGAATCCTGAAAAATAACCCGTTTATGAGTTTTGCAACCCGACACGATAGTGAGTTATCCTCATATATAGGGCATGACCTTATTATGTCATTGGAACAGTCGCACCCTGTTACCTTTGCATACAGAGTACTGTACATACAGGGCATAACCTTATTATGTCCTGTTACCCTTGCATACAGAGTACTGTACATATAGGGCATAACCTTTGCCTGAGTGCCAACGTTTTGTGCATGCCATAATTATGATGTAGTCACAATTGCATAAATTATAGCTCCTTTGATCTTTGGGGCGGACGCATGACCTGATGATAATGATGTCACTTGTCATTCCAGACGTATGACATCTCACTTATCACATAGCGTATTAGTGGATCTTGTGGAATTTTCCACACTTGCATGGGGGACAGATCCATTTGGCTGACAGTTACATTGTGCAGCATCTGCCAGTAAAGCGCTAGCCTACTATTGGGCATGATTTTGTGTATAAGGTCCTTGTGAAGATACAATAGCCACACTGTGGTCTGGTAACGTGAGGCCTTGGATAGGAACACGCAGTACAATGGACGCATTGGAGGAGGGAGAAAAATATAACCACCACAAGTCACTTTACGACAGCACACACAATCCAGTCCAATGCTTGGATGGACGGACAGATCCCAGACAAGCTTGAGTTGTTGTCCTTTTGGTCTTGGAACATTCTACTAGTTCAAGCCAAGGGACATGTACGGTTTCAAATTGAGCATACATATTTTGTGTATGTGTGTGTGCGTGTGTGTGCGCTCACACTTGTGTGTTCCTAGAAACTGTCATGCACACGAGGAAGGTTATGCTCAAGTTATGCTCGGTCGTACGACAACGATATTACACATGTGGCGTGCACCTAAAATAGCAGATCTACAAGCGCACAACGCAAGCTTGTTGTAATCTTGCTACAAACCTGCATTGTGAGACTGTAGTGAGATAGTAGGCCTATACATTAAATAGCCAAGTGACGGCAGGGTTTTAGTGTGTTTCGTATCGTTCGTATGTGGGTCGTGGGGTGGATCAATAGTCGATAAGGTGCGTGGACTTTCACCAGGCATGATTGCAGTGTTTGTGGGTGCAGCCTACATGTGGGATGCTTCTGCCAATCCAGGCCACACTAAAGAGAACAGGGCCAGACGGCTTCATGCTTTGCAAGGCTTGTACGGTAATCATTACCTTTATACTAAGATTGCCTAGTACCTTGTTGGCATGCTCCGAAGCCACGTGAAATACATGAGCTATTTGACAGACTGCATGTAAGCCATTGATTGATTGATTGAAATATAGTTTGCAGAATTACAGTACAATTCAAGCATAAACTCAATACAAAGACTGTTAACTGTGAGTGGACAACCCAATTAAGCATTACACTTGTTTACAAGAGGGTCCACCATGTTCAATTCATCAAAACATTTAGAGACTTACAAATAGACACTTCCATATATAGTCAAAGAACGTACTTAACCCATTTAGACCTGAGACTATAGAGACTATAAAAATGTCTTCTAAATCATGACAGTTTTCTGAAAAAGCTATGTTTCTCTGCTCAAGGACCCCCAGAATTATATGTAATTGGCCGCCGACCCCCATCTGAAAATATGTTGTTCCAGGGACCCCTCCCAGAAACAAAGATTTGAGTTAAAAACATTCACTGTGAAAGAATATATAAGATTTTGCGCCACATTTTCAAGATTTTTCAAAAATAGCAGATCTACAAGCTCGTAGCGCGGCACTCGATGCCACATATGAGCTTGTAGATCTGCTGTTTTTCAATAGCTAAAGTATAGCATAATGCTTAAAACACCAAAACGGATTCCCGCCCTGAATTTAAACAGTCTAGAGACAGTGAGGTATAGCCAGTCTTGTAGTGCTACTTTTTGAAGTGGGGGGACGCCCCATAAGACGCGTGCGCGCACACATGCACGTGCATTTGCGTGCACGTGCGCAACGCACACTATTAAAATATGCCTGTTTAGAAACAGATTTTATAATGCTTAAATGTATCATAAAAGTCAATGACAAGTCAAAAAACATATTTTTGCCCAAAAAATAATTTTAGACGTAAGAGAAGTGGGGGGATGGCGCTCCCCCCCACTATACTAGCCTGGCTAATAAGCCAGACTCGTAATCCGCCGGCAGGCAATCTTTTTTGCCAACGGCTGATTCGGTCTGGTTTATTAGCCAGGCTACCACTATACACCCCTGGGTATAACACATTTAGCAAGGGCAGAGGCTCTGCAGGCATATATTGAGATGCGTGCCATTAAGCTAAAGAAGGTTCAAGATTGTACTTTATTGTTACATCTTGTGTACAGGTAGTGGTACATACCGGTAAGAGTCAAACTTATTTTTGTTCTCTAAAATGAGATGCCACATCTCAAGGGGCTATCCTTTCAATAAATTCTGACCAAATTCTGACAATGCAGCAGCTATAACATCAAACAGCAATCACAGCAAACAAATAGGGATAGAGTGCAAGAAAGAGCGGACGAGTAAAAAAGAGAAACTGTACGTGTGCATGTTTTAGCAAGGACACAAACTAAAGGCTGAATTAGATATTGTTGTCCAATTCATATAAAGATTGTTCGGCTCCTCGTCCTCACATAACCAGTGACCCCCTCTCTCCAGTGTTGCCAGATTTTGCAAGAGAAATAAGCAACAGGGTCTATGAAAACAAGCCCATGGCAACCCTGCCCATTCCCCAGACGGTTGTATATGTTTTATCAGATACAAATCAAGAAATCAGTCACTCAGTGTTTGATCAAACTACTCCCGTTAGCTTTATGACTCCAACAGCTCACTACAAATAGACCATATAAGTTGTATCCATCCTTGATTGATTACATTTTTAAGTAATATACATACAAAAAGATGATATCGTTGCTGTCCATATTTTAACTTTCTGTGTTTCTTCATCAATTAATGCCCTACTTGATCATACTACAGAGTCACAAAAAAGTGTCAATTTCGTGGGGAATTTGAATCCTGAAAAGTAACAGTTTGAGATTCCATCCGACAGAACCAATATGGCAATGATGGCAAAATATTATGTCGTTTAAAAAAAAAAGTTAGATATGACTTCATACAGGGGGAGTAAACAAACCGTTTATGATGTAATACAAGCATGTCTTTGCCGTAGACTAGAGGCCTGGGGAAATATTTTGTCAATGAAATAGTTTGAGCATTCCTCCTTACTCTCTACTATATGCCCCTCCCAAATACGTAAAGAGCAGATTCCTTTGTCTTGGTTCTGCATGCCCTATTGACTAGATGGAACTGGCCCCGTTCAGTTTCAATGTGATGCAACAACGTGCAAGGACCCAGTGATTCAGACACACATGACAGTACTACGTGACAGCTGCCGGCTGTCACGTAGTACACATACATGCCTAGTCAGAATGATCAAGCCTCACAGTGAAACCTGGGGAGTGTTGTTTGTTTCATTTCTACTGTCTGAATGTACTCTCGCTGTGTAAATCTTGTATTTTCCAGTCAGAGATTAAAGATGGTCGTGCCGTGATTTTTGTACGTTTTCTGTTTTGTATGTGTAATGGAGTTAGCATTACTCTAATAGTCTATGGACTATATTCAAATATTCAAATATGTCTTCCCTGTGTATTTTTTGTTTCTTCCTGAAAGCTGATCAAGCCTTTGAGTCAAAAGGCATGGGTAAATGGTAAATGGTAAATGGTGCATTTATATAGCGCCTTTATCCAAGGCGCTTTACATAGATTGTGCATTACATTCACCCATTCACACACACATTCATACACCAATTGCAGCGGAAGCCATGCAAGGTACCAACCAGCACATCGGGAACAATTTGGGGTTCAGTGTCTTGCCCAAGGACACTTCGACATGTAGACAGGAGGAGCCAGGATTCGAACCGCCGACCCATGGATCATTGGACGACCTGCTCTACCTCTTGAGCCACAGTCTCTTGGGGTCAAGTGATACAGTCATTGGTGTTCTGTCACCTTTATTATTGTCCGGTTGTATGGTCAGCGGCGACTCAAGCAGACCTGAACAAACTACAACTTGTTCAGAACCGAGCTGCCAGACTGGCACTTCATTGTTCTACTCGCACAAATATTGTATATTGTATAATTATGCATATGCATACACGCCTGTCCTGGTTATCTGTTAAATACAAACTTCATTGCAGTGTCCTCATGTTTGTTAGAAACATAATTTCAAATCAAACACCAGATTACTTCTTCAAACAGTTATTAAAATCAAGTGACAGATAACACCAGAATTGCCAGCCTCGGTCATTTAACACTCCCTGCTCCAAAAACGACCTGCTCTACCTCCTGAGCCACCGCCAACCTAATTTCTCTGACCTATATTTTTTCATATTGAATTATTCACTCAGACTTCTTTCATAATTTAATTATTGACTTCTATTCTAATCTATTCTATTATTGCATTATTCTATTTAGCAGCATATAGTAAGATCTGTCCGGCACTGGGTGGGTGATGACCACACCAGCCTTGGGAAAATGTGATCATGTGCCCGAAAAGGTCCACTCACGAGGTGCTCAATAGCAATAAAAACAGCAAAACATTAAAATTATTAGAAACAACACAAATACACGCTGTACGCTGCAAAACAAAACAGCTGCAGACACATTTCACAACCTGGAGGAGAAACTCAATGACATTTACCAAATGCTTGTTGGAACAGTCGCGTTTTTAAGTGGTTCTGTCAGGACAACTCATGAATGGATTGGATTACATTTATATTTTTATTATTAATATAAAATGATCAATATATTTATTATGGTTTGGCGATGAATTGGATCTGCTTTTATGTACTCTGATAAAGCGCATCAGTCCCGACCACAGGGACTTCGAAATCCCCCGTACATAAACAGCAGATCCAAAACAACAGGTGGTAGCTGGGGTGGTGGAGGGTGAGCAGCAGTGTCTTAGCAAGAAAGCAGTGGTGTGTGCAGCAGCAGCAGCAGCAGCAGAATGACAGCAGCAAAAAGCAAGCAGGAATGAGCAGTGCAAACTACCAGATTGATTGGATGAGTGGATGTGGACGTGGAGTTGAGGCAGCCCAATGGACGGCCGCCAGCAACTGCACTGATTTTCCTGACAGAACTTGCAGATTAAATAATGTGGTCTGAGAATGGAATGAGTGTGTGATTGGATGAATGGATATGGACGTGAAGTTGCACTTATTTTCCTGACAGAACTTGCTCTGCGCATGTTTTTGCTCATTTCTTAAAAATGTACACAGACGCTGCAGCTCTCAAAGAGCCGAGGAAGGGCATTCCAGAGTCTGTGAGCTAAACACCTGCAGTTACCGAGGCTAGGGAGCTACAGACTGAAAGGCTCTGTCACCTTCGGTGATTAACCTGATCCGAGGAATGACCCATTAGACACTGTTCAGATGGCCTTATGGTCCTGCTGGATAGATCAGTTAAATGTCAGTCCGTGTGTCCGTCTGTGAACAGCTAATCGCGCCACCAGGAGGCAGATTTTTTGACAGTACACCTACAGATTTTGTCCAAACATCGCGCAAATTGGTACACATATAGCCATTAAACGAAACAGGTCTTTCGGGCTTTTCATACTCCATCCTGATTGGCTAAGATTGGCTTCCAAAGTTCGCAGGAGTGCTCCGTTTTGAACAAATTTGCCGCAAATCATGAACACATCGTGTGATTTCCATGAAATTTTGCACACACATTCCCACTAGGCCGAGGAAGAAATGGAAAATGGTAAATGGTGCATTTAAATAGCGCCTTTATCCAAGGCGCTTTACAGAGTTTGTGCCAAAATTACATTCACCCATTCACACACGATGCCGGGGAAACCATGCAAGGCACCAACCTGCACATCGGGAGCAATCGGGTTCAGAGTAAAAAAAACGCTCCTATCCGGTTGGAGACCTGTGCCTCGAGGGGCACATTTTCTAGTTAGTGCCATGAGCTACATAAATTAGGTCATTATAGGTCGGTAGACAAACCCTGTCTACAGCCTTTTTATTGGGCTGTAAATTAGCTGTTAATTACTTCTATAAAATATGGTATCTCATGTGATGTCACTCCAAGGCCTTTGGGATCTTACAATTAACCACTTTGAATATGGCATCATAATATGGGCATGGCATTATAGGCAAAAATAAATAAATAAAGGCTAAAATAGCAGATCTATGAGCTCACCATTTTTTGACACAATCTAAATGTCTGAATAGAAGAAATAAAGTTACATAATGCCAATTTAAGCGGTTTAATCCCACCAATAGTATTCCCGGCTCCGGGCCGTTTCCGTACAGCTCCCTCCCTTTGAGACCGAAGTCTATTTGAAATTGATTTCTCTTCAATAAGGAGCCGTAACGACCGTGATAAGATTGCGGCCTTTATATTTCATGTTGCTGTAGTGAGTTACTGAGTCACCAGACAGTCTGGTTAATGTAGCGGATTTATGACAAGCCTTCATCAAACAGTAATACCTTAAGGACAATGTTTGTTTGGGTTGTCAGCGATTGGGTTCAAAGGTGACACACTGGGGGGGTGAAAGCTAGACTCTAGACCCTAGAGTCTAGACCCTAATTGCTCCCAATGTGCAGATTATTGGTGCCTTGCATGGTTTCCTCCAGCATCGGTGTGTGAATGGGTGAATGTAATGCACGATCTATGTAAAGCTGTTGTATAAAAGCGCTATTTATGGTGGGGTGGGGTGGGGGGGGGTTAATGCAGATGGAACTAGGGATGCACGATTATGAAATTATGACCGATATCCGATCTCTGATTATTTGCAGGGTCATATCTGCCGCCCAATACCGATTCTGATATTATACCACAATGGAAACAAGCATAGACCCTATAGGGGCTTGGCCCAAAGCCTGTTAATAAAGTATGAAATACATTAATAAATAGCCTATACTCTTTTCAAAGTGTCTGTTTTCACAACTGAATGACTACTGAATGAGATGAGTACACAAATTAAATGTAGAAAAATGTAAAGTTTATTTTTACATCACATTTGATTTGGCTTTTGTTCTAGACTTAGACGTTCTAGACACTTTTTATTCATATTGAACTTATTGATGATTTTTTTTACATTTTTCATTTTTGCTGGTGAAAACCGGTTAAATAATCTGTATTATTTTGAGACCATTCCGATACCGATATGGCATTTTTGTGGCCGATATGGCCAATTCCGATTCGTGCATCCCTAGATGGAACAATATTGCAGGATATTGCAGGTTGTTTAACAATGGCACGTCCTCACAAGGCCTTATGTGAGCTTATAGATCTCGTCACTGTTGGGCTGAAACCTCTTATTTCCATATTCTAACGTTTTGCGTTTGTTGGTAAATTATACCGCCCTACTTGATCATACCACAGCATCACACAAAAGCCTCAAAAGTAGCAGATCCACAAGCTCGATCTGCTATGTTCATATAGCCAAAGCTTAAAATAGGGCTTAATTATGAGACAATATTCGCAATATTGTTTTTTTTTATTAGCACTTAAGCCTTAAGTGGTTAAACAAAGAACACAATATTGCTGGTTCAACAATATTAATGATTATAATATGAATGCAATTTTGTACTAAAAAAAATCACATGGCATCACGTAACCACATTACATATCAGCTGACACATTCTCTTGGAAGTGGGCATAATAATGGCTTCTGTTGAAGACCTCTTTGTTCAAAGAATGCATGAATGTGATTTGATTTATTGCAAGACTGTGATGTGGGCAAAAATTAGTCAGGGTGACATTAATTCTGTTCCAAGTTTACCAGACATGAGGACAGCTAACCAAATAAACCCCCAGGCCCCGGTGTCCCTATTCTGGGCATGTCGTCATAAGCAAACATTCGAAAATAGAACTGTAATCTGCAAGCTATTTTCGGCGAATAGATTTGGTGTAGGGGGAAAAGAGGTCCTCGGAGTTACTAGAGGGGGACCAGCTAGACCACCAAATCTTTGTGTGATAGGAACTTTCGTTTGTTTGTAGGCTAATTTTTAACCTCTTGAACCCTATAGCATCCCTATTCTGAGGGGAACATTAGCGGACAATGTTGGTATTTTAAATGGTATTTAGTGGGTCATATAGCTCATGACCCAAGGATGCTGATCTGGAATGAGCTTAATCAGCAAATCTACCCTATTACCATGCAAATGTGTCACTCATGAGAGAATGCATGCTACAAATTAACCAAATGGACCCTTACATTTGGTTACATTTGTTTGTATGCTCTCAGAGCTAAATGGACAGCTAGCTCAAGACATGCCAGTGGGTACCTGATACATTAATGAACCTTATACGCTCCCAGAGCTCTCATCGGCACACGGTTTCATAACAAGGGATTCGACAATTGTATGAATTCACAGCATGCCATGGAGGGAGGGAGGGAGGGAGAGAGAGAGAGGGAGGGAGAGAGAGAGAGAGAGAGAGAGAGAGAGAGAGAGAGAGAGAGAGAGAGAGAGAGAGAGAGAGAGTATAGTTGCAATGCATGCTCTTTCAAATTTATTTTTAATTGCACTTTTCTTAATTTGTGTTAATTATTTCACTTTTGCCATGGCAATGTAAACATATGGTTTCTCATGGCCATGTAAAGCTCCATTGAATTGGAATTGGAATTGAATTGAGATGGAGTGTGAAAGAGAAAGAGAGAGAGAGTTTGAAAGACAGAGTTTGAGAGAGAGAGTGAGAGAAAGAGAGAGAGAGAGAGAGAGAGAAAGAGAGAGAGAGAGAGAGAGAGAGAGAGAGAGAGAGAGAGAGAGAGAGCGAGAGAGAGAGAGAGAGAGGGAGAACATTGCATAAGCCCTTCCCTTATAGCAGAAGACATACAGTATAGGTAAACAATGAGCGAGTGGACTTCAGCTGCATGTGGTCTGTCTAATCCTCTCAGAGGGCTGGTCACATGTTCACATCGGGGTCCACCACACAGACCCTTCTACTGTATATCACCACAGCTAGGGTCCACCGCGCAGACCCACATCTCAAAGTGTGGTCCGGGGACCCCTATGGGGCCCGTGGGGGAGGGAGTTCCAGGGGGTCCCCAGCCAAAAGAAAAAAAGATTGATAATTACTAACAATCAATCATCCTAACTATTAGGAACCAAATGGACCCTTATGTGTCTGTAACTCTGAGAGCGTACAAATGGAACCAAATGGACCCGTCCCGTTTAAACACTGATGATACTACTGTGTACAGATTGGAGAAGCGCTGCACTATATCACCCATGTCTTGACACTATGATCAAATAACGTCCAGCCCTGCAATAAAAAACACCTAACAAATTGAATTGCATTAGTAGGCAGCGCAGCAGACTAAACTGATTCTGGCCTGTTTTCTAATTGCATTACTTATCAAATAAGACTCGGTTCTAGTTAAATTCCCCTCGATTTTATTGTGTGTGCATGTTTTTTTTTTTTAAATCTCTCCTCCAGTGTGCTGCAACACGTTATGAGCTAGTATAGATCGATTTTCAGCCTGCAACCAAGTGTAAAATGTACCATTACGACGCCATCAAGGTCCGCCAAAATACATTTTAGTCTACAAAATCAACTGTAGATTTAGTCGAGTAAAATCTCATGACATTTTAGTCGACTACAACTAGACAAAAAACGAAAACATTTCAGACAACTAAAATATGACTAAAGCAATTTTTTTTTTTTAATTCAAAAGACTGACTAAAACTATAAATCAACACAACATGCTTTCCAAAACAGCACCGTTGGGGGCTGGAGACAGAACCACGCTGACCTGCCAGCGCAGGCCGTTCCAGCAATAGGTCATCTCAGCAGATAAGGTCAAACCCATTACTGAAGTGCAGCAGCCGCTAATTAGCCTGTGGTTGTATATCTCTGGAGGAAAACATCTGAGGTTTGGCATGTCCATGGCCTGCATGGACTACAATTGCTACTTCTCCACTTTTCAAGCACCTGGCAAAAAAGCACTGCAAAGCAGAACACCGTAGATTTAACAACAGTCTCAAGTCTCACACTGAGAAAGCAGCAGCATGCGATAAATGTCCTTTCCACAAAGGTGTTTCAACCTGATAGGTCCTGTTTATTGTGTGTTGTTTTTGCTCAGGTTAATCACAGAAGGTGACAGAGCCTTTCAAGCCGGTCGAGCCCAGACTCTGGAATGCCCTTACTCAGCTCTTCGAGAGCTGCAGTGTCTGTGGATGGTTTTTAATTAACCACCTAAAAACACTACTGTTGCAACAAGCATTTGGGGAATGTCACCGAGCTTCTCCTCTGCAGGTGTGAAATGTTTAGGTTTTTCCTGAGATGCACGTGTCGTGTACACTTTGTGTTTTTTAGAATGTTTTTGCTGTTTTTATTTCTGTTGCATGTAAAGCACTTTGTGCATATTACTACATACTTCACTTACTTACCTCCAGAGTAGCCTATTATTAAAGCAAAACGGGCCACGCAGACGAAAAGCTTATCCCGCGGACCATGCGGGTCTGCAGTGGTTCCCAAACCTTTTCATGTCCAGGACCCCCAAATTGACACTCATTACTACTGCGGACCCCCATTTAAAAATGCATGCCAGGGACCCCCATAAGAGAAGATTCTTACGGCTCTAGCAGTGATTCTCAACCATTGTAAATTTGTAATGGACTGAGGACCCTCAGTTTGACATGCAATATTCTACGGACGCCCATTTAATGGCATTTCTATCTCTGAGACCCTATATTTTAAAATCAATGCTAATTTAACTCTGAGAGTGTACATAACGGGTCCATTTGGTTCCATTTGTACACTCTCAGAGTTACAGACCAATAGGGACCATTTGGTTCCAAACTCTCATTTAGCTGGGGACCCCCTGGAACTGCCTCAAGGACTATCTGTACTTTACTTGAGTATTTCCAATTTCCAATACTTTTACTTCTACTCCACTACATATTGGTTCTAAATATTGTACAAGCTCACAATGCGCATTGTGAGCTTGTAGATCGGCTATTTTCAAAAGATTTGAATACTGAAATGGGACATACACAATGAGTATAGGCTACTTTTACTTTTGGTACTTTAAGTATACATTTTGATGCAAATACTTTGGTACTTTTACTCAAGTAGGCCTACATTTTGAATTCCATGTCTTTTCCTTAACGGACAGAATTGATACTTTTATTTAAGTTAAATATTTGAGTCCGGCGACGTGCAGAGGCAGGGACGTGCACACATAGACACCAAAGGGGGCTTCAGCCCCTGCCCTTTTACCTGTCTGTAAAACAGACAGGTAAAAGAAATGCAAATGCCACTCCTTTCCATGCCATACCGGAAGGCAGCATTCAGGAGAATTGCTTTTTTCCCCCGAAGTCTCCTGAACTTGAACACAGCATGTTGCGTTGAACAAATTTGTTCAGAAATCCAATATCGTACACCGCTTCTCCATTAGCTAAAGAGTGCTGGGTTGCGCCCCGAAAATAGCTGATCTACAAGCTCTCAACGCGTCGCGCTGCGACGCGTTGTGAGCTTGTAGATCTGCTATTTTTGTCCAAAAGTGCCCCCTCTTATGGGGTTTCAGCCCCTGCCCCTCTAACACCCTCTGCTCGTCCCTGTGCAGAGGGGTGACTGGGATAACACAGCCTGCTGCGTCACAGGTGGGAACCGTGTTTTCACTGGTCCCGTTCGCACACGGAAACGAGCCGGTACGCTGAGAGTAAAAAGAAAAGGGGGGGGTTTATACTGTATATAAACATGGAGACGCAGCTGTTTCTGGGAGAGGAGGGGCCGCATGGGGACCCCAGTCCCCTGCAGGAGTATAACCTTATAAGTTATATGGGGCTTAGCAATGGAGAGATTTGACAGGAATGGTGGTGGGGCCGTGGTGCGGGGAGCACATGTGGATGGCATATGAGATGGGGGGAAAGGTGTGGGAAATTGAGAGCCAATGATGGGGTCCGAAATAAGGGACTGGAGGAGCTTTATGTTTTACTAACTAATGTTTTACTTTAATAACTCCTCCTGTCGTCAGACTCGTCACATACCAAAAACCACAGGACACGGCGTTCCATACACCATAGCCCGCTGTGGTTTTCCCGGAGTAGAATCATGGACAGTTGAGGGATTTATGGAGGGGGTAATTAAATAAACACCGAAGTATGTATAACATCCACGACCAAAGTCACAAAGTCAGTCAAGAACGTTGACCTCGTGGCTGAAAATGTGATGATGGACAGACCTATAACCGTTGCCTATAAGCCTGTATTGTTGTGATCTGTGATCTCCCTATTTCAAGTTTTATCGTACCTCATAATTTCTGCATAATTGTCATGCATTTTGCTGGCACCTCCTGCAGCACGCAGCCTATGGAATGTGTTCCATACACGTCGACCTACACACAACCGTTGTTGTGCAGTGAAACAACGCCGCATCTCTATGCAATGCGTTGTGCAGATTACACCATTTTGTATGACGTTTCAGGCTCAAGTGAAAGCCATGCAATACTTTGAACGAGGTAACTACAGTATATAGGCTATGTGCCAGCTTTAATAACTAACTAATTATCAGAAAACAAAAAAGTGAAAATGGAGCATCTTGATTGTATGTTTACCTCATTGCTGACTTTATCTTTGTTAATAATTATGTTACTGTCCTTTCTGGACACGGATGGTAGCCTTGTTGTTAATTGTTTTTTTAAGCAGCCATGCCATATTATACGGTACTCATTGACTCAAAACAAGGTCATCCAAACCCAACCAAAACATTACTGTTATCGCCTAAAAATCAAAGGTCACCAAACTATCGCACACAGGAGTTATTAATCCGTTAATACATGTGCTATAAAACTTTATTGGTGTGCTTTCAACGGAGCATCAACCGATTCTTAACCAAGTGTGACCAGTTGCAGGTCTTGTTATGTGTGGACGCCTAATTCATAGTGTTGCTGTTGTTGTCTTGTATAAGAAAATAGTAGTTAGTTAGTTAGTTACTTTATTGACACAAATGTATAAAACATTGGGTCCAAACAATAATAAAAAACCCATGAATCAAAAACTTTAAAAGGTACAATACATTAAAATATACAATACACAATACAGAATCCCTTTACAACAGGAGCTTTCTATTGCTCCACAAGTGACAGGCAGGCATGTAGCATACGCAAAGTCTCTCTGTTAGTGCCCACAAAGAGTGAGCTCAAATCAATACCCTCATGTCCATATTTCACTCTGATATCTTGTGTGAGGGGACACACCAGTATGTGCTGTTCGTTTTGTATACCAGTCTCACATTGGCAAAACCGCTGTACATAATATATTACTTTTTAAATATAGCTCTTTCACCCGAAGTTGGAGTGAAAGAGTTGGGGTGGACACTCTAAAAAGTGTTCACAGGAGAGGAGAGTCAACAGGGCAACAAGGACACCAGTGCAGTTCAGTGAACTGGAGCAGAGCAAAGTCCTTATTTGCTTTCCACATCTTTTCACATATAAGAAGAGGACGTCCAGGGTCGCACGCCTTTTGAACACCAAACAAACCAAACGGAGCTGTAACTCCTCCGTGGAGGAGGGGTGCGTAGCGTTAGTCCATGCACGTCCCAATAAATAATCCGACATTGCTAACCCTAATCGCACGCGGACTATTGGTACGTCGGACTAATGAATGCGTAGATACAGTATATATAAGAAAGGCTAGATGGCTCAACCACACTGCTGGCCAATGGAGAGCGACGTCGCTACGTGGCGGCCATATTGCTGCAGTCCAGCTCGCTCACTCATAACATTATGTCAATTTTCAACCGATTTTCTAACGGTTTGGTTTGTTACAAACGTCAGAGACGTCAACATACTTATATGCTGTTATATGACGTTATTATAAAAAATAACATTAACTGGTTGGAATAACGTGTTCCTTCCACACGCTACATCCAACCAGGGAAACTCCCCCCTGTCAGGTGTAAAGGAGTGACTTGGACACTCATGCATGAAGGAAGCATGAGTTCAAGTTCGTTGCTCTCCCCAGGTTGGCGGAGGGTGTGTAGAGCCCAGGATCACATTATTAGATAATTGACACAGGGGTGAAAAATGGGTTACAAAATCGTGGGATAAAAATTATATAAAAAAAAAAAAAAAACATTAAGCAGATAAGTATCCTGACTCATAGCCACGTTGATAACGTTCGTAATATACCAAAGAATTGAGCCAGTTATGAGTATTTTTGTTTGAGCTGATCACCAGCTACCACAGAAAGTATACTGTACTGTATAGGACTGCAGCAAGATGGCCGCCAGTGAACTACGTCGGAGACTCCGCCTTGAGCCATCTAGCCTTTATATATGTCTATGAACCTGTATACAGTATGCCCCCCGTGGAGGAGGGTATGTCAGGACACAGAAAACAAGTGTTATGTGACCGTCGGTCGGTGTGACAGGGTGTCATGGAGGTTGATGTTGGTGGGTGCCACACCATGACAACACAGCAGCCACCTTCCAGGGGACTCAACAAACACATCAACCCCGTTTATATCTTCGCTGAGACTGATAATAGGAAGTTGTATAATTCAATTGATTTCCTCCGCCATACATGAAGCTATGTATGTATACACAATTAGTCATTAATGTGTATAAGGTTTATTGCCAACATAAACTAATAAAAACAGATTGGCTATGAGGGGTGTGTCAGTCACTGACTGTTATCAGTTTGTCAGCATTGAGCAAGAGAACCCTTTTTGCCAGCTGCTTGAAAAGTGGCTGGAGTACATTTACACGTAAGTAGCGACCGTAGTGGACACTTTTTCATGATTGGTTATACCTCTAACCCAATGGGAGACGTACCCATAGAACCCATACTCTGAACGCTACAACATGAAGCCGTGACCTTCATAAACGAGAGCTTGCTGCAGCTGGCAATTATGACCGAGTCCTTCTTGTTTTGTTTTTTTACCAAATGGGTTCCCAGATTGCTCCCAGAGTGGTGTAAAACGATCTGATCTCTCGACCCTGTGATTAAGCCTATAGTCAGCTGTGTCCATGCTTGCCCTCAGCCTACCCTTTATTGTCTTTTGAGTTCACCTGTGTCTAGCTAGTTTCCTGTTGCTGTCTGTCTGTCTGTCTGTCTGTCTGGGGTGGTCCATGACTCCCATTGAAAATGAATTGCGAGCTGCTCTGCCCCCCCAGAATAATGTCAAATCTGGGAATACATTTCTTACCAAGAACTTTCTTCACCAATGTGTTTGTAAAGGTGTCTACTAACATATCCCACATTGGATTCTATTCAGCCACCCTAGGGGAATTTCTGACAGCTGCTGAAAGTCCATGAGTTTTTCGTGCAAAACTAATGCTTGGAATGGATTCAGAATCATGAAAACCCCCTAGTTTGACACGTCACATGCTCCTTAAAGTATAATGAAATTTAGAACATTTTGCCTTATATTAGTTGTTGATGGTACCCCAACTTTCAGCAGCTGTCAAAAGTTCCCCTAGGGTGGCTGAATAGAAACCAATGTGGGATGTGTTAGTAGACACCTGGTGAAGAAAATTGGTGAAAAGTCTTGGTAAGAAATGTATTCCCAGATTGTATTAATATCCCCAGACTATAAACTCTCATTACACCTAATACAGGCAGCCTCTGTAGATAGCTTCAAAGCACAGCTCACCTCTTTCTTTCTTCACTCTTGCTTTATAGTTGATAAATTATGTTTTGCCTGCAGATGCACTGCCCTTTTTGCTATTATTTTAATGTTGTTTTATGCTTTCTATGCTGCATTTCATGTCACGAAAGGTGCTATACAAATAGTTTGTTATTATTATTAAATGCAGATACCACATTTCACTGTATATGCTAAATATACAAAAGGAGTGCAGATAAAATTATGATTAACTACGAGTGTTATCAAATGTTACAAGTGTAGATAAATTATTTTGCGCAGGCCAAATACTTGCACTTAGAGTACCTTTAGTTCACTAAAAATGATCTGGACAGACACTCCTTTTGGAACAGAGATACGTATAACAAGAGTTCTTTCACAGAACAGGAGTTCAAGGTCTCTTCTTAGATATGGAGAGAAACAGCTGTATTGTTTAAGGCATATGAAACACCTGCCCATATTTAACTCTCCACATGGATATACTGTATAGCCTATGTGGCAGGGGGACAGACAGATATTGTACATTTGAGGGGCGCTAGCCCCTCCTATATTCAGGTACCGTTATTAGTGTAGATTTTCGTCTTACACAAACATTAAATTCTTATTGACAATGAATGGAGAATTGATGTCATATGTGTCAAATCGACATGTTACGTCATGATGATGTATGATGATAAGTGCGCCCCTCACTTCACACAGGTGTTATTTTTTACAAAATCATTTGCCGGAGCAGGTATAATCACTAGCGGGTCAGTTAATAGTGCTAGATAGAAATGTGTAGAGGACATGGCAAGTGTCTTGAATGACAGGAACAGTAGGATTGCCACTGTAACTTTAGTCGCTCTTAAGTCACTATGAGTGCAAATCAACATTGGTGTCACAATCTTGACACCAATGATTTGCACAATTAGATTTGGACATCTATAAATCTGACCCGGGGCAGTGGTATCACCAAGCTGGTGGAGTGCTTCCGTTTTATTTCACAGTGTTGCACCATCCACATATCATATCAACCTGCAGATGGCACATTATTATTAGGGGTGGGACGATATGGGTTCCTCATGATACGATATATATCGCGATATTAGGCCCTCGATAACGATAATATCACGATATTCGATATATTGCGATATTTGCGATATATCGATATATTGTATGAAATTTCATCAACGATATATCACGATATCTGCAACTATAAAATACTTGGAACTGAAAAAATGCAGCATTTTGTATTCCCACAAAGCTGTTTGGAGACTTTGGACAAATCACCATCCAGTAATTCAGTACTACTGGTTGCTGTGGAATCTGAGTGGGATTTGCTTTATTTTAGCTGTCATTTCCTCCTTTTCTAAACATGTTGTTCATCACTTCATTATGAACAACATTTCAAATTTCTAAAACAAAAACAAAAACTAAATTATTTATCGCGGGAGGACGTATCGATATATATCGCCATATCGATATTTCAGCACACCCCTAGTTATTATAGCTTAACAGACCTCGTAGTGGCCTATGCTGTTTGTCCCTCATGATAATCTCTGCCATGCTGACTGAGCCATCATTTGCAGGTCATTTCGTGCCGTGCTGTGAGTACAATGATATTTTGATGAATTGAACATGGTGGACCCTCTTGTAAACAAGTGTAATGCTTAATTGGGTCGTCCACTCACAGTTAACAGCCTTTGTATTGAGTTTGTGCTTGAAATGTACTGTAATTCTGCAAACTGTTAATAAATATTTCAATCAATCAATCAAACCTTATTTTTTCTTCTTTTTTTGGCTAAATTTCAAAATGTTTGGGAAAATCGTGAATAACTTTGAACACAAATATCTTCTCTTCTGGGCGTCCCTGGCTCAGATGGGGCTCCACCACTAAATATCAATTTGGGGGTCCTTGACGTGGAAAGGTTTGAGAACTACAGTGAGTTTTGTGTGTCTTGGGGCAGATGCTAAGGCTGGCTAGCACATCAGAACTACAGTGAGTTTTGTGTGGCTTGGGGCAGATGCTAAGGCTGGCTAGCACATCAGAAGTACAGTGAGTTCTGTGTGGCTTGGGGCAGATGCTAAGGCTGGCTAGCACATCAGAACTACAGTGAGTTCTGTGTGGCTTGGGGCAGATGCTAAGGCTGGCTAGCACATCAGAACTACAGTGAGTTTTGTTTGGCTTGGGGCAGATGCTAAGGCTGGCTACTGGCTAGCACATCAGAAGTACAGTGAGTTTTGTGTGGCTTGGGGCAGATGCTAAGGCTGGCTACTGGCTAGCACATCAGAAGTACAGTGAGTTTTGTGTGGCTTGGGGCAGATGCTAAGGCTGGCTACTGGCTAGCACATCAGAAGTACAGTGAGTTTTGTGTGGCTTGGGGCAGATGCTAAGGCTGGCTACTGGCTAGCACATCAGAACTACAGTGAGTTTTGTTTGGCTTGGGGCAGATGCTAAGGCTGGCTAGCACATCAGAAGTACAGTGAGTTCTGTGTGGCTTGGGGCAGATGCTAAGGCTGGCTAGCACATCAGAACTACAGTGAGTTCTGTGTGGCTTGGGGCAGATGCTAAGGCTGGCTAGCACATCAGAACTACAGTGAGTTTTGTTTGGCTTGGGGCAGATGCTAAGGCTGGCTACTGGCTAGCACATCAGAACTACAGTGAGTTCTGTGTGGCTTGGGGCAGATGCTAAGGCTGGCTAGCACATCAGAACTACAGTGAGTTCTGTGTGGCTTGGGGCAGATGCTAAGGCTGGCTAGCACATCAGAAGTACAGTGAGTTTTGTTTGGCTTGGGGCAGATGCTAAGGCTGGCTAGCACATCAGAACTACAGTGAGTTGTGTGTGGCTTGGGGCAGATGCTAATATAAGGCTGGCTAGCACAACAGACATGGCTATAAAGTCATAAACACACTGCCCGGCTTCTTGTATAACAGCAGGATGCTGCATGTGGAAGGAAAGCAGGATGCTTGGTTGTTCATTAGTGTGTGGCTGTGTGCATGTGACTGTGTGTGTGTGCATGTGACTGTGTGTGCGTGCATGTGACTGTGTGTGCGTGTGTTGTGGCAGCGGTGGCCGAACGGTTTGCGGAGCGGTCTTGATACCGGAAGGCATTGAACCACTACCATGACATGTTCTATGAGCAGGGCCTGGCTGTAAACAAGTATCTGATGCTTAGTCCAGTTACCCTGGGTAAATATAGTAACTTTGCTTTTGCTCTGTGCATGTGTCTCCATGCACATAAGTATTTTCTGTACAGGTGCCCACCCTGAGGTAATTTATCCCATGTATTTGATGTAGCTGTGTAACTTTTAAAATCAATCACTGTACTTTGGCTTTTCAACTGGTGTTGGCTGACTATATTTGGGAACTAGGTAGGAGGGAGACCATTTTTGTGTTACACCTGGTGACCCCTAGGCCGGGTTGTAACACTTGGCATTCAGAGACTAAAATCATTTGTGCCTTCAGCTACACAGTAGTGTGTGTGTGTGTGTGTGTGTGTGTGTGTGTGTGTGTGCGTGTGTGTGGTGTGTGAAAGAGGCAAACGGTATGAAAATAGCCGATCTACAAGCTAGCTCACAACACAGAGTCAAACTAAATGTAATGCCTACAATTCCAAGTGCTTGTCAGGGTGGGCCGGGGTCTCCAGTTCAAATATGATTTTGTTGGGGCCTGAAAACACTTGCTCTACAATACATGAAAAGGTTTGAGAAGCACTGCCTGCTCTGTGCTCATGTACCTGTAGAGTCCTGTGTGTGTTCAGCTGATATGCGTTAGTTGATCAGGGCTCACTGGGTCAAGGTCTACACACCACTGTGTACCCTAGTGTCTTACATGAGCCGTCAAGAGAAGAGCAAACACATCTCATAGTTACACATATTTGCTCACCTCGATCGCACCAGCATCACAGTGGTCAGTCAACCTGCAGTTATATCACGAGCCTCGTGGGAGACACCAGGACACACGTCCTAACACCAAATTAATGAATTAATGTTTAAAGGACAACTTTAGTTTTTTTCAACCAAGGTTCATGTTTTAGGTTGTTATTAGAGAAAGTAAAAGATGAGTGTTAATTTTGTTTCATTCGCTGCTTTCTTTCATTTTAGGGATTTTAGCTGTTTTTGACAGGGGGGCGGGGGCATTCGAGCATGGGGCTAAATATGTATTATTTTACAAAGTTTTCTAGCGATTTATTTTTTGATTATTTAATATAGTCCTACTAGACCCCAAGAAAGTACATCTGGCCACAAAAGATCACGAGATTTACTGAATGTGTCAAACTGACATATTGAGCCTATTACACACAGTCTGGCTTCCCCCCAGTAGGCCACCTTCACATTCAGTAGATCCTGTGATCTTCTGTGGACAGATGCAATTTCCTGGGGTCTAGTAGGACTATAGTAATTAATTAAAAAAAGAAATCGCCATAATATTGTGTAAAAAAATACATATTTAGCCCCATGCTCGAATGCCCCCGCCCCCTGTCAAAAACCGCTAAAATCCCTAAAACGAAAGGAAGCAGCGAATGAAACAAAATTAACACTCATCTTTTACTTTCTCTAATAACAACCTAAAACATGAACCTTGGTTGAAAAAAACTAAAGTTGTCCTTTAAAGATGGAGTGCCGTGATTAGATTGAAAAAAACATGATATAACAGGTACTATGATCATACTAGGAGAAAGATCTTTTTCAAAAAGTGTACAGAAAGTGTTAAAATGATGTTGCAGATTTGCCTGGTGGGAGGTGATCCACCTGAACTGAAGCCATACCCACAGCTGAACAGGGAAGACATATTTCAATATTATAACCCTACTTGGGGGGCCCTGTGACTGGGAGGTCGGGGTTCAATCCCCAGCCGGGTCATACCAAAGACTCTAAAAAAAAAATGGGACCCAGTGCCTCCCTGCTTGACACTCAGCATCAAGGGTTGGATTGGGGGTAAGTCCCTGCGACATACTAGCGTCATGTCCAGGGGGTGTACTTGTACATCAAGCTGCCTCACGCTACAGAAACAGGAGATAGGCTCCTGCCCTATGGGCCTCATGGCTCGGCAAGGCTACTTACTTACTTGGGGGCCTATTAGGAGTAATGTTAACTCCATAGACACATACAAAACAGAAAAAGTACAAAAAATAAATCACGGCATGGTCCATCTTTAATGGTGATTGATTGGTGGGGGAAAGAAATGCACGAGATGCACAGAAAATAGCTAAGCGTGACCACACTACCCCTGTGACTGTCCCATTAAAATAGTTTATGGTTCGAAAGGGTCTTGCTCCTCGTTACATCTCTGAGCTCTTGCCTCCCTATATGAACCTCCCTGTGGCTTGAGGTCGCTAGACCAGGCTCTCTAAAGGTCCCTAATTTATGCTTTGTAGCTAAGGGTGTTCGGGCCTTCGCTGTACAAGCTCTAGAGGCTCTGGAATGCTAGTCTACACGAGACAAGTCGCCTCACTGATTCCATTATATATTTTAAATCACTCTTAGAAACGTACATGTTCCAGAAAGCATTCCTGTAAATAGGCTTTTCTCAACCTTTTCAAGGCTGAAATAATCATATTTAAACTGGGGAACAAAAATAAAAATTCAATGCTTTTATTAAAACACTCAACATCATTCCATAAGTATGAAGTGAAGTAGCGTACAGCTAGTTATTACAGGTGAAACGTATGAAACTTATGAATAATATCGTGGTCAAATATGAATCCATACTTGGCGTTGAAATATAAGGAACAGTGTGCAGAACTCATGAGACAATGTCTTTTTGGATGGACCTACATGTAGCATCAATTTTCACCAGAAAGCCCATGTCTGTGCTGTCCCTCCGTCTTAGTTACCAAGGCTTCTGCTCCACTTTGACTGACACGCTGGACTCCTCTTACAGAGGATAGCACCAGACAGAGGGACAGTCCTTCTCCAAGATGGAGTCAATGGAGAAAGAACTGCTGAACTTCACCTCACATCTGTTAACAGCTTCAGGAGAGTGGAGAGCTGTGTAGTGGTCTGGTGGTGACGGTGTGGTCAGCAACTCCTTTCTCACTGTGGTCAACTCAGGGAACCACTCCTTAATTCCTTTGAAGTGGCGACGCACCATCTTCTCTGTTATTTTACTATGATCAAGTTTCCAGAAGTTCCATTGGGCCTCTGACTTGGAAGCTGGAATCTGAAAATCAAAGAACAGTGGTAGCATTTATTTTGATTAAGTTTGATGAGAGTTGAGGTTAATACGTTTGAATTTGATCAGTGAAACATTCTTATTTGAGGAATTTACCTTGATAAAACATGGGCTGGCTGACAAACTGATTCTGATGTTTTTCGCAAAGGATTTTGGTCTCCCAGGTTCTTCCAGTTCTTCCAGTCTGTCCATCAACTGGAAAAATGGGGGGATATTACAAATGAGGACTGAAATAAGACAACTTCACATTGAATATCAAATGTATTAAACAGGTAGATGGTGTGTGTAGGATTGTGTATTTATTACCTGACTATAGGTGAGCATCTTTTTTGGAGATTCTTGTAGGACGAAGGCAATCATTGCTATATAGGTTTTGCACTTGTTGAACGTTTCTTGCCGAGTAACATTGGATGGATCAGGACTCATGAACATCCTCTTGGTGGGTCTAGCAACGTCATCACCGTCTGTGCTGCCCCCTGCTGTACAGATGGAGTAACTGTGACCTGTACATTGAACCTGTGAACCTAGTCTGAAGAACAGGTAAAATAATCCCAGGTGAACTTCATCTTCAGTGATGGTACCTGAACTGCTGAAATAAGGCCCTATACGATAAGGTCTTCTGTAGAGCAATGGTTCCCAAACTTGGGGTTGCAGGTCCCAGGGGGGGGTCGCCAAATTATTTTGGGGGGTCCCCCGATGATAAGCTTAATGTTCAACATCCTCTTCTCACTCAACAGTAAACAAAACATGGTAACAGTGTTTAAGTAAGTGTATACAGGGTATCTGCACATTTCTAAAGTGGCAATTGAATTACTTTTATAATACCAAATATTACGAAAGAATTGAGGCAAACATTGTGAAAATAGCCGATCTACTCTCTCTCAGTCAAGACAGACTGTTGACTTGTGTCAACTAAAGGAAAAGGGCAGTGTTTTCCCTTTATTTTTTGAACTAAATGTAATGCCTACAATTCCAAGTCTGTTCCCAGTTCAAATATGATTCGGGGTGCAGCTGCAGCCTAAAAGGTTTTGGAATTGTGGCGCTGGAGTTACGGATAATATTTATATTTTGTAATACTGACACTATTGCATTGTCAACAGGCCCTTTTTGATGTCAAATCAAGTCACCTTAATTCAAGTGGCAAATGCCAAGATCAAAATTTTAGTCTTAGTCTTACTTTTGACAGCAAATTTCTGATTTCTGATTTAGTCTTAGTCTTTTGAACACACTCTTTTGAACACTTAGTCTTTTGAACACAGCTTCAGGAGAGTGGAGGGTTGTCAGCCTGGGCACACTTGAACTTCCATGCGAAACCCCTTTAACACAAAATAAAAATAAAAGCGTGATCACAAAAACGGAAATGACGCAAAAGACAGCTTCTTCTGTCCGTGCATGGAATCTAAAGTGTGCCCAGACCCTGTGTAGTGGTGTGGTGGTACCTGACCCTGTGTAGTGGTGTGGTGGTACCTGACCCTGTGTAGTGGTGTGGTGGTACCTGGGGTGTGCGGGCTCCATCCATCATCTGGTGATGGTGGGGTCAACATCTCTTTTCTCTCCATGGAGGTGAACTCAGGGAACCACTCCAGAAGGCCTTGGAAGTGACGAACCACCATCCTCTCCGTTATTTTGCTGTGATCGAGTTTCCAGAAGTACCATCGGCACCCTGGCTCAACTGCAATCTGAAAATAAAATTTGATTAAGTAATTTAAGCAAGTCATTTAAAATGTGGCAGTGAAATATTGTAATTAGATGAATTTTTTATTTACCTTTTTTTTTACAAAACATTTGTGGGTTGACAGGCAGACTCTGGTGGTGTTCTCAGTTTGTTTTGTCCTCCCCAACCCAAATACAGCTTCCAGTCTGTCCATCAACTGGAAAAAAAGGAGAGAGAAAGGTGAAATTACAAACAAGGACTGCAATTAAGACAATTTTCGGTATATTAAAGGACCACTGCAACACTTTTCAACCCAGCTTCATATAAAGTCCTCACTAATGTACACAATAAATTACCACCATTCTTTTCTACTCTGTCTGTGTCTCATAGGAGGGCTGTGGGGGCAGTTCAGAAACCCATCCACGAGGGGCATTGGGTTTATTTTTGTAAAAATATTTAGATTTGTATTATCGTGAGAACAATGGCTTCCATTTTCCCATTGCAACTTGACAGGAATAGGTTTCTGAACTGCCCACACAGCCCTATGAGAGACACAGACTGAGTAGAAACAAATTGTGCCATTTAAAATTGTATCATGAACATTAGTGAGGAGTGAGGACCAATTATATGACGATAGTTTGAAAAGTGGTGAAGTGATCCTTTAAATGAAAAAAATAAAGTTAAAAATGATTGGTGTGGAGGGAGGGATGGGGTGAGGGAGAAATGGGAAAAAATGGTATGTTCAAACTAAACTTACATTGTTGAAACCTGCTACAAAAAAAAAGATTGGCAGGAGGTTTCTTACCTGAAATACGGTGAGCATCTTTTCTGGAGAGTCTTGTAGGATGAAGGCTATCTTTGCCAAGTGGGTTTTGCACTTGTTGAAACTTTCTTGCGGACTCAAGAACGTCCTTTTGGCGGGTCTAGCAGCGCCAGTGCGCCCATGGTCTGTGCTGCGGCTGCCCCCTGCTGTGCAGATGCCGTAACTGTCACCTGTGCATTGAACAAAGTGTGTGTCCACACTGTCCACAGGTGAAGAGGCCCAGGTGAACTTCATCTTCAGTCCAACAGTTCTCTCTGTGGACCAATAAGGCTTCTGCTCCTCTTTGATCGACCCACCGGACTCCTCTGACAGACGAGTCTGAGAGGCTTTGCAGCATAAACCAGAATCAGGGCTGTCTTTCTTCAGGATGGAGTCAACAGAGAAATAACTGTTGAAATTCACCTCACAGCCTTTGAACTCTCCCTCTACTCTCCTAACATCAGGATAGTGGAGAGTTATGTAGTGGTCTGGTGGCGTCAACACCATCTCCTTTCTCTCTATGGAGGTGAGCAACTGATAAGGAACCACTCCACAAGTCCTTCTAAGAAGTGATCAGGCAAAAAAAATCTTCTGAAAATACAGTACTGTTAGAATGTCAAACTCTTAACAGTGCAAGCCAGCCGAAGACAAAGCACAAAAAATATATATAATACTGGCCAAAAACAAACTCTCTCACCTGGAGCATGCCTGCCTTTAAACAGGTGGGACAAACCAATGCCATAACACATGCTCAGTAAGTGGTACAGCCCAATTAACTCAAACCTGGCTAGAATAACTAAGGCCTATGAGTTACTAAGGCCTATGAGTTATACACCTTTTTTGTTTTACTATTAATCATAATGGACCTAACAAACAACTTCAGCTGATTCCACAGTATAATAAGACCAAACAACAAACCCCCCTCCTCCTCTACATTGGCCCATTCCAATCAACAGGATTGCCAGCACTGCAGAGGAGAGACAGGTCAGGTGACCAACACATAATTTTAACTTCAGTGTTAATAAACATATTGACCAGCTGTCAGTATTGAGCTTTTTTTTATATACAGGTTTATATGTGACCCTAGAGTCCGCAGCACTGGTAGGAAAAACTCAGCTCCACTATAAGAAGATCCCATGATCGAAACGTTGAATCAATAAACCAGTGGATTTCTTCCTCTTGTATTGCCATTTGTCCAGCACCTGGGCCAGAGTGGATGTGCATTCTCTATTACCTTTGTTTATATGTGACCCTATTCCTTAACGGTAACAGCATTAACACCATTAACAACATCCTATATACGGCAAAAATGTCAAACCTTCCTTGTGCTTTAAGTAGCATGTGTCAAACTAGGGGGTTTTCATGATTCTGACTCCATTTCAAGCATATTTTTTGCCTTATACAGGATGTTAATGGTAGGGTCACAAGAAACCTCTATGAAAAAGATTGCTCAATTCTGACAGCCGGTCAGGATTGGATTCATGAATGTATGTATATGGACAATATTTTAGGCCAATAAAAAAGACCAAATTTCCCACTCCACAACCCTGACTGCCGGACTATAGGTGAATAGGGCACGTCCGCCCTGTGAGTGACAATTACAAATTGTTATATAACATTGTGATTAATACTTGATTTAATTATTATTATTTTAGGCCAATAAAAAAAGACTATATACCAAATTTCCCACTCCACAAGACTGCCGGACTATAGGTGAATAGGGCACGTCCGCCCTGTGAGTGACAATTACAAATTGTTATATAACATTGTGATTAATACTTGATATAATTAAAAGTATAGGCTACTAGGTGTTATTCTATAAACATCAGTTTATCAAAGATTGATCTCCACCAAATCGAAAAGGCTAAAAACTGTCTGCATAGTGTTTACCATGTATTTAGAGCGAACCCTAACCCATCCAATTGATCGTGACATATCAATTTAATTCCATCCAAGTTCTGGTTTATTATTTAAATTGTGAAACCAATTAAAACAAAGTACGTCTTAAGAATTGTACTCACAATTTCAATTCAAAGGGCTTTATTGGCATGAGGAAACATACATTGCCAAAGCAAAAAAGTGGAACAATGCAATCAAAACAAAATGTATGTACAATTGAAAGTCAGAATCTCTGTTCAGAGACACATTTCACGTTATGTGCAAATATACAGTGACAAAAACACCCCAAATAAAGTCGCTGTTGCTTTGAACACATTTCTCTCAGGGAACTACAAAAATAAAAATGCAATAAAAAGTATGAAGTGCAGCGTACAGCTAGTTATTAACAGATGAAAATGATGAATATCACGGCCAAATTACTCCATCTACTTGGCGATAAGGCACAGTGTGCAGAACCCATCGTGACACAATGTCTTTTGGATGGACGGTCCATCAATCGTCACCAGAAAGTCCATGGTCTGTGCTCTAGTCCCTCTAGTTACCAAGGAACGCCAGACTCCTCTGACAGAGGATAGCACCAGACAGAGCGACCGTCCTTCTCCAAGATGGAGTCAATGGAGAAAGAACTGCTGAAATTCACCTCACATCTACTGTTAACAGCTTTGCAGGCTGCAGCTTCAGGAGAGTGGAGAGCTGTGTAGTGGTCTGGTGGTGGCGGTGTGGTCAGCATCTCCTTTCTCACTGTGGTCAACTCAGGGAACAATTCCTGAATTCCTTTGAAGTGGCGACGAACCATCTTCTCTGTTATTTTACTATGATCAAGTTTCCAGAAGTTCCATTGGGCCTCTGACTTAGCTGGAATCTGAAAATTAAAGAAAAATGTGCAGTGTTAGCATTTATTTTGATTAAGTTTGATGAGAGTTAATACAACGTTTGAATTTGTTCCGTGAAACATTCTTATTTGAGGAATTTACCTTGAAAAAACATTTTTGTGTTGACAAACAGACTCTGATGTTGCTCTCAAAGGATTTTGTTCTCCCAGACCCAAATTCCTCCAGTCTGTCCATCAACTGGAAAAGAAAAAAAAGGAATATTACAAATGAGGACTGACTTAACACAACTTCACATTGAATATCAAATGTATTAAACAGGTAAATGGTGTGTGTAGGATTGTGTATTTCTTACCTGACTAAAGGTGAGCATCTTTTCTGGAGAGTCTTGTAGGACGAAGGCAATCATTGCCAAGTAGGTTTTGCAGTTGTCGAACCTTTCTTGCCGAGTAGCATTGGATGAATCAGGACTCATGAAAATCCTCTTGGTGGGTCTAGTAGCAGCACCATCACCAAGAAGTGGAGATTCCCAGGTAAACTTCATCTTCTGTCCAACAGTTCTCTCTGTGGACCAACTAGGCTCCTGTTCTACTTTGACCGACCCAATGGACTCCTCTGACAGCGGAGAGGCTTTGCAGCCCAGACCAGAGGGACTGTCTTTCTTCAGGATGGAGTCAATGGAGAAAGAACTGCTGAACTTCACCTCACATCTGCTGTTAACAGCTTTGCAGGCTGCAGCTGCAGGAGAGTGGAGCGTTGTGTAGTGGTCTGGTGGTGGTGTGGTCAACATCTCCTTGGTCACTTTGGTCAACTCAGGGAACCACTCCATAATTCCTTTGAAGTTGCCACAAACCATCTTTTCTGTTATTTTACTATGATCAAGTTTCCAGTAGTTCCTTTTGGCCTCTGGGCTCACCGGAATCTGAAAAATAAAAGAATGTTACTGTTAAAACGTGATTGAGCTTGATGAGTGTGATGCGTGTGACATCATCATCAAACCAGGAAGTTATGCAGGAACGCCTACTGAGTGGCAAAAAACTACTTTCTGGCCTTGACAGCCCATACATCCACACAGAAAAGTCTTATCTGATTGCATTAAACAACATGAAACAATGTTAAACTCACTTTGCCTGTTGCTTTGCCACTCGATGTGCCATTCACTTTAAGCATGCGCATACTCTCTATTCTGATTCTCTTATTTGAGGAAATTATATTTACCTTGGTGAAACATGGGTTAGATGACAAAAGGTTTCTGATGACGCTCTTAAAGGATTTTGGCCTAGACTCTTGAGACACGAATTCTTCCAGTCTGCCCATCAACTGAAAAAAGAAAAGAAAACATAAAAAAATGAGATAACATAACTTACTATTACATTAATTATATACAGTTAGATCCTTTAGCATGTTTGTCCTTGTATGATTGTTTTGTTTCTTACCTGACTAAAGGTGAGCATCATGTCGGGGGAGTCTTGTAGGATGAACGTGATTGGTACCACGTAGGTTCTGGACTTGAAGATCTCTCTGTAAGACAGGCGAGGTCCGTGGTTTTCAGACATCTTGACTTGTTGTGTATCCTTGTTGTAGAATGAAGTCCCAGGACACAGAGCAGTGGTTTGAGAAGTTCTCTCAGTCAGTAGGTTGTGCTGAATGAGCAGATGTCCAGGTCTCTGGATATATAAACCCTGTTGGAACAATAGGACATTAGAAGGTGTGAATTCCTGTTTTTTAATGAGGGCCTTTCCCATAGATGAGCTTTGATGGCCAGGGTGGAGCCAATGACCACAACAACAATAGACCATGTCCAGCAGTACCTGAAGGTACATCTCAAATCTTCTGGATGCATTCTCTCAGTTGAAAATGTTTCATGTATGCAAACCACAATAATCTGCCCAAACTAAACATAATATACACCTAAAATGCATATGCATATTTTTTATGTTCATGTTTCAATGGTTTGTGTGTGTGTGCGCGTGTGTGTGTGCGACGTGTGCGTGCACGTGTGTGCACACGTGAAAGCTTTTCTGATTGTTTGCACAGATTTTGCATTAAGGGTTTACATGTCAAATTAATATTTACACTACTGTTTCAACATGGCATTTGATATGCCACGTTACATTTATGTTTACTATTCAAATTCTGAAATCAAAACACAGGGGCCTATTGAGTTACTAAATATACATGTACTGTTTCTCCTCTAACTTTATTACAATGTTTTATTGCAATGTACATTTATGAATCTGTCATATGTTCCCATTCTTGTTTATTTGCATTCTAAACATAATTTGTCATATAAATATATTGTATTCAAGGTAATTCAAACAAAGTGAATATTGCATGATACACTGACATACCTAAATATTTTTCTGTGAAAACCTACAGCAGTGACATTCCAGTGATTATCACCTCATGCAATGCTTCCATTGTTTCAGAACTCAACTCTTTATTCAGACACTGAACTGACTTATTCACTCACAGATAAGCTCTTTTACTGCTATATCACACTCACAGTAACATAAATGAACATTACACAAGTTATTAAACATAATGAACATAAGATAGACAATATTCTAAACTACATTGTAATTGTAAACAAAGAAAGACAACTTTGCATAGCACTAAATTGTTTTCTGCGTGTGTTCTATTTGCCATGATCATTTAGACCTATAGGCCCTCATTTATCAACCATGCGTACGCCAAAATATGGGTGTACGCCGAAATTACCGGCATTTACGATTTGCGCCAAAGCATGAATTTAAACTTGAGCCAGGACAAAAATCACGTCTGGTCGGGAGCTGTCGTACGCTTTGTCCTCACCTGTTTTTCAGAACAGCGGAGCAGCATTGTTTGACCAGCTGAGAGGCTGTCACAGGCATCGAAACATATGTATTCACTCCTAAAATGTTTATATAAAACTGTTTAGGTATGTATATGGGCTAAATGTAAAAAAGAAAAAAAAAAGTAAAGGAATACATCAACGATGTGTCTTTGTGTCATATGAAATTAGTAGGAGATTTCCAACTTTACAAGCAAGCAATTAAAATCGCGCATTTAAAAACAATGTTGCAATTAGATGCATAAGCCATTTAAACAGTGTTTTGCATGATGAGCGCATACATGCGAGGATTTGGGCTGGTTGTGCTGAAATATTTCCATGACGGGACGTTGGAGAGTATAGTGCAGTGCTGCAGCGCGGAGAGTCCCAACATGGGTAGCCTACTGTAGCCTAATCTACAGCAGATTTCTGGAGTTACAGTAGGCTATGTGCAATCTCCTCCTCGTTTAATAAACCCGACGTGTCGCTCGAATGCCAAATGTGCCGTGCCAGCGCAAGTGGGAACGCATCGGAGATAGTATTCGGCTAAGCCAGCCTGCAGCCCACCACCACCACTGTCCAGTGCCACATGAGGCTACGGTTTTGGCTGCAATATTCATAGAATTGACAGTTGACACGAGGCAATTTAAATAGACTCTCGAACGTGCATGGTCAATTGGTCACGGTGTCACGGACGGACCACAGTGATAGAGAGAGACAGACAGGACAGGAGATGCACCTTGCAAAACAGCAGCGTGTGTGCGCGCCTATTTGTTATATAATTCATGGTTCACAGGTTCAGGTTTTCGTTCACTAATATATCTTGTTGTATATTAAATTAATAAAGACTTTAATAATTGAATATACAACACAGTGACAGTTGCTTGCAAATTGCGATATGTGCGTGCGTGCGGGGGGGTGAGGCGGGCAGCAAGGGAAGGGAAGCGAAGCGAGAGGAGAAACAGACAGGGTAGTCCTACAGCTTTATTCAATTCATGCAGGTTTATTTATTTAAGATACAACAAGTTGCGTGTGCGTGCGTGCGTCTGTGTGTGTGTATGGGAGGGGGCAGCAAGGCAACTTAGGCAAGCGAGTGAAACTTTTTTTCCCCTGTAACCATGGTTTCCAGGTCGTATTGCAGTTGTTCATGTCGCAAAAACGAGGGCGAGGCTTGATTTCATAGGGCGTGCCAGATAGATTTCAGCCGTCACATTTATAAACGTCCGAACGAAATTAAGGAAGGATCAGCTGTCTGCGATCACTTTGTAAATGCCGACCCGACGTGGGTGTACTACGAATCCTACACTCGAATTTGGGGCAGATTTTACACTCGATTGATAAATGAGGGCCATAGGCTGTATATTGTAGACCTTTAACTGTGATTTTGTAATTTGCTCTGGATAAAGAAAAACATGTTTAGTCTCTGTATATGTGTACATAAAACATGAATAGGATCACATGAGGAGACAATAAATGCAGACTTCAGTAATCACATATTTCATATTTGTACTAGAAATGCTTAAAAAACTCTGGTGTACGAAAGTACTACTCCAATAGAACAATTCACAGTTTTCTGCATTACAGATGTTCTAAAAATAGCAAGTCTATGAGCTCACAATCTGTGCTGTGCTGTGTTTTTGTGAGCTTGTAGATCTATAGTTTCACTACATTGGAAACAGGGCCGTTAATTTAATAATTTGTTGCCTACTTTTTTTCCCTACCTAGAAATGTAGTGGGGTCAAAAGTAGAATATTTTGTAACCCAAGCATCCCAAAATGCTGAATTATCAAGTAGTGCAGTGAATCAAACCGTCAACTGTCCACCACTTAACATGTGTGTAACATGTGTAAATTTAACAGAATAGGTGATTATCACCTCGTCCACCCTACTATAGGACTCCCAGGGTTTGTGATGCTAATGGAACATTCAATGAAGTAAACACATTAGAGATGTGACGTTCGTGAACGAGTCGGATCATTTGAACGGCTCTTTGAAAGGAACGATGGGATCCGGTTCACAGTAGGGAGCCGTTCCTTTTTAGAGGAGGAGGGGGGCAGGGGGGTTTCAACCAGGGCCGGTCATGAGCAAGCTGGCGCTCTAAGCAGGGGACACTGGGGAGGCCCTGGGGAGGTACTAGGGGGGACACTGGGCAGACAGAGTTCCCCCCCCCCCCCCCGCACCCATCGGGAACGTCGTTCAAAAGAGCCAGTCTTTTGAACGACTCTCTGAAAGGAACGGATCCCAGAGATCCGGCTCCCTTCAAAGAGCCATAAATCCCATCTCTAAAACATATTCATTTAAATGACCTTTTCATTAAAAGGATCCCCTGCCTAAAAGATGAATATGCTAACATTAGAGATTGAAATGTCTTTAAATATCTTATTTATTTTATAAATTCATGCTGAGTGATGTCATTATTTTGTCATGAGCATCAAAACAATACACACACACACACACACACACACACACACACACACACACACACACACACACACACACACACACACACACACACACACACACACACACACACACACTCACACACACACACACACACACACACACACACACACACACACACACACACACACACACACACACACACACACACACACACACACACACACACACTTTGTTTTGTGTCAGCTGTGCCTGTTATGTAAAGCAACAAGTTTGACAAACTGTGTTTCTAAAATGAGCACAAATAGCTGTTTATTTCACCTGCCACTGTTTGAACTAAAACTCTCTTTGGAGCCAACGAAGGCTTAAAAAAGTCATCACACAGCTCCAATTGGTGTAGCTATATGTAGCCAAGTCAATAATTTACACAGACAAAATGTGGAACGCCCTACCAACAGTCATTAAGACATGCAAATCCCTTGACTTCTTCAATTCGAAACTGGCCCCCGTGAAATCTGAATCCCCTACCCACCCCTTTTCCCCATCACTGTAGGCCTATATGTTTTTTTTCCCTTTTTACCTCTATGATGATTTCCTGTTTTTGCCTATATAGAAGTATATATTTGTACGTCTCTAAATGTTTTGATGAATTGAAAATGGTGGGCCCTATTGTAAACAAGTGTAATGCTTTATGGTGTCGTCCACTCACAGTTAACAGTTTTTGTATTGAGTTGTACTTGAAATGTACTGTAATTCTGCAAACTGTTCAATTGATCAATCAATCAAAAACACATTAACACGATGCACAAAGTCTGAAGAAAAGTGAATGACGTGTAGGCTCACTCAATGACTCCACACCCACCACTGATGTGATGTTTAGATCACGGTTTATTTTGTACAGGTTGTGTAGGCATGTGGTTTTGTCAATGGACGCACAACCTCTCACAACAACTCTGCAGTGAAGAATGAACTGGTACTTGCATACTGTGTGGCTTGATTAACTGAGTGAAATACACCTGCTGGTGTCATAGTGACCTAATTAACTCAATAAACTTCACCTGCTTGTGAAAGCCACCACTCTAGGAGGGGGAGGGGTTAGTGTGGACTAAACTGTGCTGGCCTTTTTAACAAAGTCCTAATGTCATGTTATAACTGTGTTTCCTTTGCTTGATATTTTGTGTAAAGCACATCGAATTGCCTTGTTGTTCTACAAATAAAATGGCATCTTATGCCCGGCCCCTTCCTTTTTTGCAGAAAATAGACAACGTACAAGTTCATAATGATCAGTTAATTTCACAGAATGTTAGCCTTATGTCCAGAATTGGGACACTCATTTTATCCACTTGATATTAATAGTTGTATGTATACATAGTTGGGGACTGTGAAATGTATATAAAAGTGAATTGTAAACTGTAGTGTAGACATGGCACATCTATGTTAATATTATAAAGATACCCGAACTTATGAACTTTCTTTCTTTTCAAAATCTTTTTATTTCCGTTTTATAACAGTCACAGGTTCATAGTCACAGGTTCATAGAAAAAATAAAAATAAAATATCAGATTTAGTATCAGTGACTGAGGTAAATAAACGTAGCCTACTTTGGCCCCACTATTATTTTTATTATATATGCTGCCCCTCGGACCCATCCTCTCCAAACACGCCATCTCCTTCCACTGCTACGCTGACGACGTCCAAATTTACATGCCACTCACCTCCGCCAGCAATAACTCACTTGACCCCTTAACCAACTGCTTAGAGGACATTAAAACCTGGATGGATGCAAATTTTTTACACCTTAATGATAACAAAACTGAAATCATCATCTTTGGACAACATCCCACCCCTTCTGTCACCAACCTCGGCCCCCTTACATCCAACATCCATACCAGTGCTAAAAATCTTGGCATTATATTCGACAACCACTTCAACTTCAACCAACAGATCAGCTCAGTTGTCAAAACAAGTTTTTACCATCTACGCCTACTTGCCAAGATCAAACCTTACCTCCCCCCCAAACAATTCGAAACAGTCATCCACTCATTCATCTCCTCTAGACTAGACTACTGCAACGCCCTATACCATGGTATCACCCAATCCTCCCTCAGACGACTCCAATTGGTACAAAATGCTGCTGCCCGTCTCCTCACTCGTACCAAAAAATATGACCATATCACACCCGTCTTAATCTCACTCCATTGGCTCCCCATAAAACAGAGAATCGATTTTAAAATTATTTTATTCACTTTTAAATCTCTAAACGGCCTGGCCCCCCCTTATATGGCCGAACTTATACAACGACACAACCCCTCCAGAGCTCTGAGGTCTGCGGACCTGTCTCTGCTGACCGTCCCAACGGCTCGGACCCTCAGAACAAGAGGTGACCGCGCTTTTTCCGTGGCGGCCCCCGAGCTTTGGAACAACCTCCCCCCCCATATTAGAGCTGCTCAATCAATCACCATCTTCAAATCCCATCTTAAAACGCACCTTTTTTCCCTGGCTTTTAATGTGAACTGATTTTAACCTATAATCTATATGTTATTTTTCTATGTTTGATGTATTATATTGTATTGTTGTGAAGCACTTTGGTCAACTTCGGTTGTTTTAAACGTGCTATATAAATAAAGGTTGATTTGATACTGTATGAATCAAAGAGATCGTGGGCAGACATAATGAAAAGACTTATTGTGCAAAACATGCCCCTTCAAGAAAAAATAAAAACATTTTCTCCCCTTCAAGTCCCAATTTAGTATAGCCAATTCCTCTCTACAAGTACTCCATCTCTGCTAACCCCCACAATCAGAACTTATGAACTTTCCACAAAATTGAAATTGCCATGATGAGTAACTATTCAATCAATGAATAAACATGAACCATTCAAATAAAACATGCTGTTCATTTTATAAAAAAATGTCAGAAAAAAATCTGAATGTACTTAGATGTATACTTTTTAGGTTTGGCAGATTATTATGCTTTTCATTCTAATATCACAAAATGAAAAAACAAAAGAGCACTATTGGAAATGGTATATTGTTTTAGTCATTGGCTCCACCCTGGCCACCAATTCACACCTTCTAATGTCCCAGGTAAACTTCTTCATCTTTAGTCGAACAGTTCTCTCTGCGGACCAATAACTAGGCTCCTGTTCTACTTTGACCGACCCAATGGACTCCTCTGACAGCGAAGAGGCTTTGCAGCCCAGACCAGAGGGACTGTCTTTCTTCAGGATGGACTCAATGGAGAAAGAACTGTCTTTCTTCAGGATGGACTCAATGGAGAAAGAACTGTCTTTCTTCAGGATGGACTCAATGGAGAAAGAACTGCTGAACTTCACCTCACATCTGCTGTTAACAGCTTTGCAGGCTGCAGCTTCAGGAGAGTGGAGCGTTGTGTCTTTCTTCAGGATGGACTCAATGGAGAAAGAACTGAGGCGAGGTCCGTGGTTTTCAGCCATCTTGTTGTATCTTTGTTGTAGAATGAAGTCCCAGGCACAGAGCAGTGGTTTGAGATGTTGTCTCAGTCAGTAGCTTGTGCTGAATGAGCAGATGTCCAGGTCTCTGGATATATAAACCCTGTTGGAACAATAGGACATTAGGTGGTGTGAATTCCTGGTTTTTAATGAGGGCCTTTCCCATAGATGAGCTATGATGGCCAGGGTGGAGCCAATGACCACAACAACAATAGACCATTTCCAGCAGTATACCTGAAGGTACATCTGAAATCTTCTGGATGCATTCTCTCAGTTGAACATTTTTCATGTATGCAAACCACAATAATCTGCCCAAACAAAACATAATATACACCTAAAATGCATGCATATTTTTCATGTTCATGTTTCAATGGTTTGTGTGCGTGTGTGCGTGTGTGTGTGTGTGTGTGTGTGTGTGTGTGTGTGTGTGTGTGTGCACGTGCAAGCTTTTTTGATTGTTTGCTTTAAGGGATTATTGCCAGGTGTACATTTCAAATTAATATTCACACTACTGTTTCAACATGGCATTTGATATGCCACGTTACATTTATGTTTACTATTCAAATTCTGAAATCAAAACACAGGGGCCTAAACATTTTATTGAGTTACTAAATATACATGTACTGTTTCTCCTCTAACTTTATTACAATGTTTTATTGCAGTGTACATTTATTAATCTGTCATATGTTCCCATTCTTGTTTATTATTCGCATTCTAAACATAATTTGTCATAAGAATATTGTATTCAAGGTAATTCAAACAAAGTGAATATTTAAATTGACACATTTAAATGTTTTTCTGTGAAAACCTACAGCAGTGGCATTCCAGTGATTATCACCTCACGCAATGCTTCCATTGTCTTTATTCAGACACCGAACTGACTTATTCACTCACAGATAAGCTCTTTTACTGCTATCATGTCACACTCACAGTAACATAAATGAACATTACACAAGTTATTAAACATAATGAACATAAGATAGAGACAATATTCTAAACTACATTGTAATTGTAAACAAAGAAAGACCACTTTCCATAGCACTACATTGTTTTCTGTGTTCGAATTCGGTATTTACCATGACCATTTAGACCTATAGGCTGTATATATATGGTAGACCTTTAACTGTGATGTTGTAAGTTGCTCTGGATAAAGAAAAACATGTTTAGTCTCTAATGTACTGTATATGTGTACATAAAACATGAATATGATCATATGAGACAATAAATGCAGACTTCAGTAATCACAAATTTCATATTTGTACTAGAAATGCTTCAAAAACTCTGGTGTACGAAAGTACTACTCCAATAGAACAATTCAGTTTTCTGCATCTAAAAATAAATAATCGTGAAAATAGCAAGTCTATGAGCTCACAATCTGTGATGTGTTTTTGTGAGCTGGTAGATCTATAGTTTCACTACATTGGAAACAGGGCGGTTAATTTTATAATAAATTATAATATAAAAATATAAAATGTTGCCTACTTCTTTTCACTACCTTTTCACTACCTAGAACCCCAAAATGCTGAATTCTCAAGTAGTGCAGTGACTCGAGTCGTCAACTGTCCACCACTGATGTGTAAATTGAACAGAATAGATGGTCCACACATTCCAGTGATTATCACCTCATCCACCCTACTATAGGACTCCCAGGGTTTGTGAAGCTAATGAGACGCTAATGAGACGCTAATGAGACAGTCATTTAAATGACATGTTTGTCATTTAAATGACTGTGTTTGTCACCTCGTCATCCAGGACTCACACATTGAACTTTAACAGTAGGTATACAGTCAAAGGTTATGCTAAAAAGATACCACAAAAAGCCACAGGGGCGTTTCCATTGTACTACACTGTACATTGCACGTACAATTAACCACTAGTGGCTATTAGCATTGGTGGGAGAAGTACTGACATTTTGTACTGAAGTAAAAGTACCAATACCACAAGTGCATCTGCTCTATCTGTTGCAAATAAAAGTCCAGTATTCAAAATGTATACAAAAGTACAAGTACAAAAGTATCCATATTACATTTTAGGTACTCGTTTTGCAGAATGTCCAATTTCACAAGTTTCCAAATGTATTTTCTATTTATAGGCTACGTACAGGATTTAATTAAGTGGTTAAAGCATCAGTGGTCAGTCATCAATGTGTAGGCTACGCACATTGACAAATGTGTCTGTGGCAGCTTGGTCTTGTCCATGGCCTTGGTCTTGTCCATGCCACTCCACGTTGCACATTTTAGGGTCTTTTTGACCCATCATTATGATTATAAAGACCCATTATGAAATGTCAGTCTCCAGGTTTACTTCAGAATATGTATAGAGGGTATGCGTGTGACATCATCATCATACCCGGAAGTTATGCGGGAACGCCTACTGAGTGGCAAAAAACTACTTTCTGGCCTTGACAGCACATACTACATCCAAACAGAAAAGTCCTATTTGATTCCATTAAATGACTTTAAACATTAAATTCACTTTGTCACTCACTTTGCCACTCGATCTGCCATTCACTTTATGCATGCGCATACCCTCTATTTATGTATTTCTACGACACTATGGCACATTATGAGTCCAACTAGTACTAGTGGTTCTCAAATGTTGTATTATGCGAGTGTACACATGTGTATAATCTCAAAGTTACAGACCTGTTATTGTCATTCAGTGCTAACTCTGTGTTTCTGCTGATTGAATGTCCATGGCAACAATGGAATTTTGACAAAAAATGCCCCTGTAATGCATGTTTTGTAATAATAATCAAAATCTAGAAAGTATAGGTTTGAAAAATCCGTGAAAGTGTAGTAAAGTGTAGTAAAGTACGGTATGAGTGAATGTGATTATATATTCGTATAGCCTGCAGCCTTTTATGAAGACATCACTTTTAGAACATCATAATAAATAATTGCCATACATATTCTGAAGAAAACCTGGAGATTGACATACAGTAATTGGGTTTTATGATCAAAATAAGAACATCATAATGGTGTGTAAAACAGAAAATCAAAACAATTGCCACGGACACATTGGTGACCGGACCGCTGGACCTGAGAGTTAATTCAATAGTCAACAACATGAAGCAACTTTATACATAGCTCTTTCCTTTTTTTGCAGAAAATAGACAATGTACAA
This sequence comes from Electrona antarctica, assembly GCF_951216825.1. Lineage (NCBI taxonomy): Eukaryota > Metazoa > Chordata > Actinopteri > Myctophiformes > Myctophidae > Electrona > Electrona antarctica. The sequence continues at coordinate 6,597,077 of NC_136796.1, forward strand.
GTTCATAATGATCAGTTAATTTAAAGTTAGCCTTATATGTCCAGAATTGGGACACTAATTTTATCCACTTGAATGATTGATATTATTAGTAAATAATACTTGTATGTAGTTGGGGACTGTGACATGTATATAAAAGTGAATTGTAAACTGTAGTGTAGACATGGAACATCTATCTATGTTAATATTATAAAGATACCTGAACTTATGAACTTTCAAATTGAAATTGCCATGATGAAAATGAAAACGAGCTTAAATGTCTTTTTCATGAGAAATTGGTATTTTGCATATTGCTGTTACTGTCAATGTTATATATTATATAACAACCATGTTGTCCACACTCCAAGCGTGGTAGTATTACAATTAGTATTACAATTACTGTATAGATCTGTTTTGTGTACAAACAATGCAGTGCAGAGGAGGTGAATCACTGGAATGTAAGACTTCAGCTCATTGAATAAACCATTAAAATAAAACATGCTGTTCATTTAAAAACAAAACGTGAAATCTGAATGTATTTAGATTTATATTTTTTTTAGGATTGGCAGATTATTCTGATTTTCATTCAAATATCACAAAATGAAAAAAACAGAGTGCATCCAGAGCACTATTGGAAATGGTCTAATGTTGTTGTTGTGGTGGTCACTGGCTCCACCCTGGCCATCAATTCACACCTTCTAATGCCCTATTGTTCCAACAGGGTTTATATATCCAGAGACCTGGACATCTGCTCATTCAGCACAAGCTACTGACTGAGAGAACTTCTCAAACCACTGCTCTGTGTCTGGGACTTGATTCTACAACAAGGATACAATTATGTCTGGAAACCTCAGACTTCACGTGTCTTACAGAGAAATGCTGAATTGCAAACCCTACATGGTAGTAATCGCTTTCATCCTACAAGACTCTCCGGACAAGATGCTCACCTTTTGTCAGGTAAGAAACAGACAATCCTGCTAGGCATTTATACGTACATAAATAGGCTATAATACATATATGTCATATCAAATGTAAAATGTAAATCTTATCTCACTTGTATTTTTCTTCTTCTTCTTCCAGTTGATGGACAGACTAGAACAATTTCTTCCTGGGAGGCCAGCAACCTTTAGGAACATCATCAGAGCCACGCTGTCAAACAACAAATGTTTTGTCAAGGTAAATATAAATAAGAATATTGCACTACATTTCAAATCATTCAGAATTGAGAAAAGTATTGGGAGTCCAGATTTCCTATTTGCATGAACTTTCACCAATCTTAGCCAAATTCTAACGGTACCATTCATTTATTTCCAGATTCCAAGTGTCCTTTCCAACGGGCCCAGGGGTCTATGGAACTACTGGAAGCTCGATCATAGCAAAATAAAAGAAGAGGCGGTGCATCGTAACTTCGGGGGACTTCTGGAGTGGTTCCCTGAGTTGACCTCAGTGAAAAGGGAGATGTTGGCCACACCACCACCAGACTACTACACAACGCTCCACTCTCCTCAAGCTGCGGCCTTCAACGCTGTTAACAGTAGTGAGGTGAAGTTCAGCAGTTCTTTCTCCATTGAGTCTATCCTGAAGAAAGACAGCCCCTCTGATCGGTGCTACAAAGCTTCTCCTCTGTTAGAGGAGTCCAGTCTGTCAGTCAAAGTGGAGCAGGAGTCTAGTTGGTCCACAGACAGGACTGTTGGACTGAAGATGAAGTTCACCTGGGACTCTTCGCCTGTGGACAGTGTGGACATACAGCATGTTCAATGCACAGGTGACAGTTACTCCATCCGCACAGCAGGAGGCGGCACAGAACATGGACTCAGTCCTAGACCCGCCAAGCGGATGTGCATGAGTTCGTTGAATCAGCAAGAAAAGTTCAACCAGTGCAAAACCTACTTGGCAATGATCGCCTTCGTCCTACAAGACTCTCCAGGAAAGATGCTCACCTTTAGTCAGGTAAGAAACACAATCCTGCCAATAGTTTAAATGCATTTGATATTAAATGTTGTCTAATTTAATGTTGTCTACATTTTCTAACATCACTTCTTTTTTTATTTTTTTTCAGTTGATGGATAGACTGGAGGGATTTGGGGTCGGGAGGACAAAATACTTTGAGAACAACATCAGAGCCAATTTGTCAGCCAAGAAATGTTTTGTCAAGGTAAACATAAATTCCTCAAATCTGTTTCATATATACAATTTTAACGACTTATTTTTCCATCAAGGTGAATAAATTCTAACACGTTTTTTTTCTTCTTTCATTGTCAGGTTCCGGTTACCCCAGGGGGTCTATGGAACAACTGGAAACTTGACCCTAGTAAAATAACAGAAAGGCTGGTCTGTCGTCACTTCGAAGGCATTCTGGATTTGTTCCCTGAGTTGACTTCCACGGTGAGGAAGGAGTCAAAGGACTCTCATGATCATGAAGCTGCAGCCTGCAAAGCTGTTAACAGCAGATGTGAGGTGAAACAGTTCAGCAGGTCATTCTCCATTGACTCCATCATGAAGAAAGACTCTGGTCTGTCAGAATGAAGAGGAACTCCATCTGCACAACAGGAGGAAGCACAGACCATGGGACAGACTGTGCTGCTGATATCAAGAGGATGTCCACTGTAGTGAGGATGAGTTCCTCCACAGAAGACTAAAGCACTGTTCCTTATTTCAACAGGAACAATGTGGAATCTTATATTTTACCCTGATTCATCATGTTTATTTGTACAAATTGGTTTTTTTAAATTTTGCTTCATACTTGTCATACGTTTGAATTATATTTTTTTAATAAAAGCATCCAAAGCATTTTCTTGTATTCATTTTTGTTTGCTGAGAGCATGTACAGTATTTGAAGAAAAATCATTTTCCAGTTGCAGTAGCAGGGGTGTGCACATCATTGAAATCAGTCTGATTTAAATGTATTATAGTCTACTGTATATAGAGTCATGGCCACAGATTGAATGTGGCTGATTTAAATGTAGAAGTATCTAGATAAATAAATACACAATTCAAATCGATTTGGTTTGTTAAAGAACTGGAGAGAGATGGGGAGACATACTGAACAATCACTCGCAATCTATTAGGATATAGAGGCAGTCAGAGCTTAATTTCACTTTTCTCCCCACAACATTTTGTTAAAGTATATCACTCACAGCACCTAATTGGACATGAATGCATACAAGGGGCGGCTGTGGCACAGGAGGTAGAGCAGGTCGTCCAATGATCCATGGGTCAGCGGTTCGAATCCCGGCTCCTCCTGTCTACATGTCGAAGTGTCCTTGGGCAAGACACTGAACCCCAAATTGCTCCCGATGTGCTGGTTGGTCCTTGCATGGCTTCCGCCGCAATCGGTGTATGAATGGGTGAATGTAATGCACAATCTATGTAAAGCGCCTTGGATAAAGGCGCTATATAAATGCACCATTTACCAATGTGAGTGACATGCTTTGGTACATGTAACCAAGTCAAGAATTTAAACAGACCACACAATGCACAGGTCCTAATGTCGTGTTATAATTGTGTTTGATATTTTGTGTACAAACAAAATAGCGTTGTCTATAGTGATAAAGATAATGTAGATATAATTCACTGCCAATAATTTTACGTGGTACAAACAGCTTTACAGTTTGCTAAGATTTAGTGGAGGTGTGCCACAGAAAAAACTTTACATTAGAAAGCATTTAAAATTACTTATATACAGTAGTACAGGGGTTCTCAACCCGTGGGTCGCGACCCCTCGGGGGGGTCGCCAAATTATTTTAGGGGGTCCCTTTGAACTCTCCCTCTACTCTCCTAACATCAGGATAGTGGAGAGTTATGTAGTGGTCTGGTGGCGTCAACACCATCTCCTTTCTCTCTATGGAGGTGAGCAACTGATAAGGAACCACTCCACAAGTCCTTCTAAGAAGTGATCAGGCAAAAAAAATCTTCTGAAAATACAGTACTGTTAGAATGTCAAACTCTTAACAGTGCAAGCCAGCCGAAGACAAAGCACAAAAATATATATAATACTGGCCAAAAACAAACTCTCTCACCTGGAGCATGCCTGCCTTTAAACAGGTGGGACAAACCAATGCCATAACACATGCTCAGTAAGTGGTACAGCCCAATTAACTCAAACCTGGCTATAATAACTAAGGCCTATGAGTTACTAAGGCCTATGAATTATATACCTTTTTTTGTTTTACTATTAATCATAATGGACCTAACAAACAACTTCAGCTGATTCCACAGTATAATAAGACCAAACAACAAACACCCCTCCTTCTCTACAGTGATTGGCCCATTCCAATCAACAGGATTGCCAGCACTGCAGAGGAGAGACAGGTCAGGTGACCAACAAATCATTGTAACTTCAGTGTTAATAAACATATTGACCGGCTGTCAGTATTGAGGGTTTTTTTATACGGGTTTATATGTGACCCTAGAGTCCGCAGCACTGGTAGGAAAAACTCAGCAAACTCCAGCACCCAGGCCAGAGTGGATGTGCATTCTCTATTACCTTTGTTTATATGTGACCCTATTCCTTAACGGTAACAGCATTAACACCATTAACAACATCCTATATAAGGCAAAAATGTCAAACTTTCCTTGTGCTTTAAGTAACATGTGTCAAACTAGGGGGTTTTCATGATTCTGAATCCATTTCAAGCATATTGTTTTGCCTTATATAGGATGTTAACGGTAGGGTCACAAGAAACCACTATGAAAAAGATTGCTCAATACTGACAGCCGGTCAGGATTGGATTCATGAATGTATGTATATGGACAATATTTTAGGCCAATAAAAAAGGACTATATACCAAATTTCCCACTCCACAACCCTGACTGCCGGACTATAGGTGAATAGGGCACGTCCGCCCTGTGAGTGACAATTACAAACTGTTATATAACATTGTGATTAATACTTGATATAATTAAAAGTATAGGCTACTCTGTGTTATTCTATAAACATCAGTTTCTCATCAAAGATTGATCTCCACCAAATCGAAAAGGCTAAAAAACTGTCTGCATAGTGTTTACCATGTATTTAGAGCGAACCCTAACCCATCCAATTGATCGTGATTCGTGACAGATCAATTTCATTCCATCCAAGTTCCATTCTGGTTTATTATTTAAATTCTGAAACCAATATTAAAACAAAGTCTTGAGAATTGTACTCACAATTTCAATTCAAAGGGCTTTATTGGCATGAGGAAACATACATTGCCAAAGCAAAAAGTGGAAGAATGCAATCAAAACAAAATGTATGTACAATTGAAAGTCAGAATCTCTGTTCAGAGACACATTCCATGTTATGTGCAAATATACAGTTACAAAAACACCCCAAATAAAGTCGCCGTTGCTTTGAACACATTTCTCTCAGGGAACTACAAAAATAAAAATGCAATAAAAAAACATAAGTATGAAGTGCAGCGTACAGCTAGTTATTAACAGATGAGATTGATGAATACCACAGCCAAATTACTCCATACTTGGCGATAAGGCACAGTGTGCAGAACCCATCGTGACACAATGTCTTTTGGATGGACGGTCCATCAATCGTCACCAGAAAGTCCATGGTCTGTGCTGTTCCTCTGTCTTACCCTCTGTTACCAAGGCACGCTGGACTCTTCTGACATAGGATAGCACCAGACAGTGGGACCGTCCTTCTCCAAGATGGAGTCAATGGAGAAAGAACTGCTGAAATTCACCTCACATCTACTGTTAACAGCTTTACAGGCTGCAGCTTCAGGAGAGTGGAGAGCTGTGTAGTGGTCTGGTGATGGCAGTGTGGTCAGCATCTCCTTTCTCACTGTGGTCAACTCAGGGAACAATTCCTGAATTCCTTTGAAGTGGCGACGCACCATCTTCTCTGTTATTTTACTATGATCAAGTTTCCAGAAGTTCCATTGGGCCTCTGACTTAGCTGGAATCTGAAAATTAAAGAAAAATGTGCAGTGTTAGCATTTATTTTGATTAAGTTTGATGAGAGTTAATACAACGTTTGAATTTGTTCCGTGAAACATTCTTATTTGAGGAATTTACCTTGAAAAAACATGTTTGTGTTGACAAACAGACTCTGATGTTGCTCTCAAAGGATTTTGTTCTCCCAGACCCAAATTCCTCCAGTCTGTCCATCAACTGGAAAAAAAAGAGGGAATGTTACAAATGTGGACTGACATAACACAACTTCACATTGAATATCAAATGTATTAGGTAAATGGTGTGTAGGATTGTGTATTTCTTACCTGACTAAAGGTGAGCATCTTTTCTGGAGAGTCTTGTAGGACGAAGGCAATCATTGCCAAGTAGGTTTTGCAGTTGTCGAACCTTTCTTGCCGAGTAGCATTGGATGAATCAGGACTCATGAAAATCCTCTTGGTGGGTCTAGTAGCAGCACCATCACCAAGAAGTGGAGATTCCCAGGTAAACTTCATCTTCTGTCCAACAGTTCTCTCTGTGGACCAACTAGGCTCCTGTTCTACTTTGACCGACCCAATGGACTCCTCTGACAGCGGAGAGGCTTTGCAGCCCAGACCAGAGGGACTGTCTTTCTTCAGGATGGAGTCAATGGAGAAAGAACTGCTGAACTTCACCTCACATCTGCTGTTAACAGCTTTGCAGGCTGCAGCTGCAGGAGAGTGGAGCGTTGTGTAGTGGTCTGGTGGTGGTGTGGTCAACATCTCCTTGGTCACTTTGGTCAACTCAGGGAACCACTCCATAATTCCTTTGAAGTTGCCACAAACCATCTTTTCTGTTATTTTACTATGATCAAGTTTCCAGTAGTTCCTTTTGGCCTCTGGGCTCACCGGAATCTGAAAAATAAAAGAATGTTACTGTTAAAACGTGATTGAGCTTGATGAGTGTTTAGAACCAAACTCTGAACTCCCCCTATAGAGCGTCGCAGTCCCGCCTCCTACCCGGGACCAGGAAATGAAATCCAATGCATTATTCTCATAGACATTTCGTAAAGTATTTATTTAAAGACGGTTACGCCGCGGACAAAGCCAACTCGAGTCGTGACAACTCATGACAACACAAACAATATTTTGGACCAAACAAATAATTAGAAAGAAGAAAAACAACAAAAAAAGTGTTGTAACCTGCCGTTTTTTTCTTCTTTCTAATTATTTGTTTGGTCCAAAATATTGTTTGTGTTGTCATGAGTTGTCACGACTCGAGTTGGCTTTGTCCGCGGCGTAACCGTCTTTAAATACTTTACGAAATGTCTATGAGAATAATGCATTGGATTTCATTTCCTGGTCCCGGGTAGGAGGCGGGACTGCGACGCTCTATAGAGGGTATGCGTGTGACATCATCATCAAACCAGGAAGTTATGCAGGAACGCCTACTGAGTGGCAAAAACTACTTTCTGGCCTTGACAGCATTAAACAACATTAAACAATGTTAAACTCACTTTGCCTGTTGCTTTGCCACTCGATGTGCCATTAGCACATCAAACTCAACATGCGATACTCATACATTCTCATACTCTCTATTCTGATTCTCTTATTTGAGGAAATTATATTTACCTTGGTGAAACATGGGTTAGATGACAAAAGGTTTCTGATGACGCTCTTAAAGGATTTTGGCCTAGACTCTTGAGACACGAATTCTTCCAGTCTGCCCATCAACTGAAAAAAGAAAAGAAACGTAAAAAAATGAGATAACATAACTTACTATTACATTAATTATATACAGTTAGATCCTTTAGCATGTTTGTCCTGTATGATTGTTTCTTACCTGACTAAAGGTGAGCATCATGTCCGGGGAGTCTTGTAGGATGAACGTGATTGGCACCACGTAGGTTCTGGACTTGAAGATTTCTCTGTAAGACAGACGAGGTCCGTGGTTTTCAGACATCTTGACTTGTTGTGTATCCTTGTTGTAGAATGAAGTCCAGGACACAGAGCAGTGGTTGGAGAAGTTCTCTCAGTCAGTAGCTTGTGCTGAATGAGCAGTTGTCCAGGTCTCTGGATATATAAACCCTGTTGGAACAATAGGACATTAGAAGGTGTGAATTCCTGTTTTTTAATGAGGGCCTTTCCCATAGATGAGCTATGATGGCCAGGGTGGAGCCAATGACCACAACAACAATAGACCATTTCCAGCAGTACCTGAAGGTACATCTGAAATCTTCTGGATGCATTCTCTCAGTTGAACATTTTTCATGTATGCAAACCACAATAATCTGCCCAAACTAAACATAATATACACCTAAAATGCATATGCATATTTTTTATGTTCATGTTTCAATGGTTTGTGTGTGTGTGCGCGTGTGTGTGTGCAAATTAATATTTACACTACTGTTTCAACATGGCATTTGATATGCCATGCACGTTACATTTATGTTTTCTATTCAAATTCTGAAATCAAAACACAGGGTCCTATTGAGTTACTAAATATACATGTACTGTTTCTCCTCTAACTTTATTACAATGTTTTATTGCAATGTACATTTATGAATCTGTCATATGTTCCCATTCTTGTTTATTTGCATTCTAAACATAATTTGTCATATAAATATATTGTATTCAAGGTAATTCAAACAAAGTGAATATTGCATGATACACTGACACACCTAAATGTTTTTCTGTGAAAACCTACAGCAGTGACATTCCAGTGATTATCACCTCACGCAATGCTTCCATTGACAGTGAACTCTTTATTCAGACACTGAACTGACTTATTCACTCACAGATAAGCTCTTTTACTGCTATGTCACACTCACAGTAACATAAATGAACATTACACAAGTTATTAAACATAATGAACATAAGATAGAGACAATATTCTAAACTACATTGTAATTGTAAACAAAGAAAGACCACGTTCCATAGCACTACATTGTTTTCTGTGTTCTATTTACCATGACCATTTAGACCTATAGGCTGTATATATATGGTAGACCTTTAACTGTGATTTTGTAAGTTGCTCTGGATAAAGAAAAACATGTTTAGTCTCTAATGTACTGTATATGTGTACATAAAACATGACAATAAATGCAGACTTCAGTAATCACAAATTTCATATTTGTACTAGAAATGCTTCAAAGACTCTGGTGTACATGCTTTTAGTAGCCTACTCCAATAGAACAATTCACAGTTTTCTGCATTACAGATGTTCTAAGAATACATAATCGTGAAAATAGCAAGTCTATGAGCATAGTATAGTATATATATATATATAGTTAATATGTATAGTGTCATTATATAGATATGTTCTAGTTACGTTCTTAGCTTACGCATGTTTCTTGATAAATGCATTTTATATATGTGATGTATTCCCTTACTTTTGTTCTTGCCTAATGTAAATCGCTCTGGATTAAGAGCGTCTGCTAAATGCCTAAATTGTCCAAATTTTAAATTGTATGAGCTCACAATCTGTCCTGTGCTGTGTTTTTGTGAGCTTGTAGATCTATAGTTTCACTACATTGGAAACAGGGCGGTTAATTTAATAATTTGTTGCCTACTTTTTTTCCCTACCTAGAAATGTAGTGGGGTCAAAAGTAGAATATTTTGTAGCCCAAGCATACCAAAATGCTGAATTCTCAAGTAGTGCAGTGACTCAAGCAGTCAACTGTCCACCACTTAACATGTGTGTAACATGTGTAAATTTAACAGAATAGGTGATTATCACCTCGTCCACCCTACTATAGGACCCAGGCTTTGTGAAGCTAATGGAACATTCAATGAAGTAAACACATTCATTTAAATGACCTTTTCATTAAAAGGATCCCCTGCCTAAAAGATGAATATGCTAACATTAGAGATTGAACAATACACACACACACACACACACACACACACACACACACACACACACACACACACACACACACACACACACACACACACACACACACACACACACACACACACACACACACACACACACACACACACACACACACTTTTTTTGTGTCAGCTGTGCCTGTTATGTAAAGCAACAAGTTTGACAAACTGTGTTTCTAAAATGAGCACAAATAGCTGTTTATTTCACCTGCCACTGTTTGAACTAAAACTCTCTTTGGAGCCAACGAAGGCAGACTTAAAAAAGTCATCACACAGCTCCAATTGGTGTAGCTATAGCCAAGTCAATAATTTACACAGACAAAATGTGGAACGCCCTACCAACAGTCATTAAGACATGCAAATCCCTTGACTCCTTCAATTCGAAACTGGCCCCCGTGAAATCTGAATCCCCTACCCACCCCTTTTCCCCATCACTGTAGGCCTATATGTTTTTTTTCCCTTTTTACCTCTATGATGATTTCCTGTTTTTGCCTATATAGAAGTATATATTTGTACGTTGTTTTGATGAATTGAAAATGGTGGGCCCTATTGTAAACAAGTGTAATGCTTTATGGTGTCGTCCACTCACAGTTAACAGTTTTTGTATTGAGTTGTACTTGAAATGTACTGTAATTCTGCAAACTGTTCAATTGATCAATCAATCAAAAACACATTAACATGAAGTCTGAAGAAAAGTGAATGACGTGTAGGCTCACTCAATGACTCCACAGTCCACACCCACCACTGATGTGATGTTTAGATCACGGTTTATTTTGTACAGGTTGTGTAGGCATGTGGTTTTGTCAATGGACGCACAACCTCTCACAACAACTCTGCAGTGAAGAATGAACTGGTACTTGCATACTGTGTGGCTTGATTAACTGAGTGAAATACACCTGCTGGTGTCATAGTGACCTAATTAACTCAATAAACTTCACCTGCTTGTGAAAGCCACCACTCTAGGAGGGGGGAGGGGTTAGTGTGGACTAAACTGTGCTGGCCTAACAGTCCTAATGTCATGTTATAACTGTGTTTCCTTTGCTTGATATTTTGTGTAAAGCACATCGAATTGCCTTGTTGTTGTACAAATAAAATGGCTTTGTCTATAGTGATAACGATAATGTAGATATAATTCACTACCAATCATTTGACATGGTACAAACATCTTTATTTAGTGGTTTAGTGGAGGTGTGCATAACACATGTTGATGAAGCCACAGAAAAAACTTTACATTTTATGTAGAAAGCAGATCAAATGACTTGCTTAGAATGACATGCACATGAATGAGAGGTGAAACTCACTGAAATGTGAACAATGTTCATGAAATTTTGACAAATTGCCCCTGTAATGCATGTTTTGTAATAATAATCCAAATCTAGAAAGTATAGTTTTGAAAAATATTATATATTCGTATAGCCTGCAGCCTTTTATGAAGACATCACTTTTATAATATCATAATAAATAATTGCCATACCTATTCTGAAGAAAACCTGGAGATTGACATACAGTAATTGGGTCTTATGATCGAAATAACATCATAATGGTGTGTAAAATAGAAAATCAAAAAATTTGCAACGGACACATTGGTACCGCTGGACCTGAGAGTTAATTCAACAACATGAATCCATCTTATGCCCGGCCCCTTCCTTTTTTGCAGAAAATAGACAATGTACAAGTTCATAATGATCAGTTAATTTCACAGAATGTTAGCCTTATGTCCAGAATTGGGACACTCATTTTATCCACTTGAATGATTGATATTAATAGTTGTATGTATAGTTGGGGACTGTGAAATGTATATAAAAGTGAATTGTAAACTGTAGTGTAGACATGGAACATCTATGTTAATATTATAAAGATACCTGAACTTATGAACTTTCTTTCTTTTCAAAATCTTTTTATTTCCGTTTTATAACAGTCACAGGTTCATAGTCACAGGTTCATAGAAAAAATAAAAAATAAAATATCAGATTTAGTATCAGTGACTGAGGTAAATAAACGTAGCCTACTGTATGAATCAAAGAGATCGTGGGCAGACATAATGAAAAGACTTATTGTGCAAAACATGCCCCTTCAAGAAAAAAGAAAAACATTTTCTCCCCTTCAAGTCCCAATTTAGTATAGCCAATTCCTCTCTACAAGTACTCCATCTCTGCTAACCCCCACAATCAGAACTTATGAAATAAAACATGCTGTTCATTTTATAAAAAAAATGTCAGAAAAAAATCTGAATGTACTTAGAAATGGAAATGGAAATGGAAATGGTATATTGTTTTAGTCATTGGCTCCACCCTGGCCACCAATTCACACCTTCTAATGTCCCAGGTAAACTTCTTCATCTTTAGTCGAACAGTTCTCTCTGCGGACCAACAACTAGGCTCCTGTTCTACTTTGACCGACCCAATGGACTCCTCTGACAGCGAAGAGGCTTTGCAGCCCAGACCAGAGGGACTGTCTTTCTTCAGGATGGACTCAATGGAGAAAGAACTGTCTTTCTTCAGGATGGACTCAATGGAGAAAGAACTGTCTTTCTTCAGGATGGACTCAATGGAGAAAGAACTGCTGAACTTCACCTCACATCTGCTGTTAACAGCTTTGCAGGCTGCGGCTTCAGGAGAGTGGAGCGTTGTGTAGTGGTCTGGTGGTGGTGTGGTCAACATCCCCTTGGTCACTTTGGACTCCTCTGACAGCGAAGAGGCTTTGCAGCCCAGACCAGAGGGACTGTCTTTCTTCAGGATGGACTCAATGGAGAAAGAACTGCTGAACTTCACCTCACATCTGCTGTTAAAAGCTTTGCAGGCTGCAGCTTCAGGAGAGTGGAGCGTTGTGTCTTTCTTCAGGATGGACTCAATGGAGAAAGAACTGAGGCGAGGTCCGTGGTTTTCAGCCATCTTGTTGTATCTTTGTTGTAGAATGAAGTCCCAGGCACAGAGCAGTGGTTTGAGATGTTGTCTCAGTCAGTAGCTTGTGCTGAATGAGCAGATGTCCAGGTCTCTGGATATATAAACCCTGTTGGAACAATAGGACATTAGAAGGTGTGAATTCCTGGTTTTTAATGAGGGCCTTTCCCATAGATGAGCTATGATGGCCAGGGTGGAGCCAATGACCACAACAACAATAGACCATTTCCAGCAGTATACCTGAAGGTACATCTGAAATCTTCTCTCAGTTGAACATTTTTCATGTATGCAAACCACAATAATCTGCCCAAACTAAACATAATATACACCTAAAATGCATATGCATATTTTGTATGTTCATGTTTCAATGGTTTGTGTGTGTGTGTGTGTGTGCGTGTGCGACGTGTGCGTGCACGTGTGTGCACACGTGAAAGCTTTTCTGATTGTTTGCACAGATTTTGCATTAAGGGTTTACATGTCAAATTAATATTTACACTACTGTTTCAACATGGCATTTGATATGCCACGTTACATTTATGTTTACTATTCAAATTCTGAAATCAAAACACAGGGGCCTATTGAGTTACTAAATATACATGTACTGTTTCTCCTCTAACTTTATTACAATGTTTTATTGCAATGTCCATTTATTAATCTGTCATATGTTCCCATTCTTGTTTATTATTCGCATTCTAAACATAATTTGTCATAAGAATATTGTATTCAAGGTAATTCAAACAAAGTGAATATTGCATGATACACTGACACATTTAAATGTTTTTCTGTGAAAACCTACAGCAGTGACATTCCAGTGATTATCACCTCACGCAATGCTTCCATTGTCTTTATTCAGACACCGAACTGACTTATTCACTCACAGATTTCACTCACTTTAACTGTGATGTTGTAAGTTGCTCTGGATAAAGAAAAACATGTTTAGTCTCTAATGTACTGTATATGTGTACATAAAACATGAATATGATCATATGAGACAATAAATGCAGACTTCAGTAATCACAAATTTCATATTTGTACTAGAAATGCTTCAAAAACTCTGGTGTACGAAAGTACTACTCCAATAGAACAATTCAGTTTTCTGCATCTAAAAATAAATAATCGTGAAAATAGCAAGTCTATGAGCTCACAATCTGTGATGTGTTTTTGTGAGCTGGTAGATCTATAGTTTCACTACATTGGAAACAGGGCGGTTAATTTTATAATAAATTATAATATAAAAATATAAAATGTTGCCTACTTCTTTTCACTACCTAGAACCCCAAAATGCTGAATTCTCAAGTAGTGCAGTGACTCGAGTCGTCAACTGTCCACCACTGATGTGTAAATTGAACAGAATAGATGGTCCACACATTCCAGTGATTATCACCTCATCCACCCTACTATAGGACTCCCAGGGTTTGTGAAGCTAATGAGACATTCATTTAAATGACACAGTGAACCACCAGCTGCTCCTAGGCACCCTAGCTGATCTAGGCATAGGCGGGACGGCGCTGAAGTGGTTCTCCTCCTACCTCTCTGACCGGACTTACCAGGTTTCTTGGAAAGGTTTGCTATCACCCCCCCGCACCCTCCAAACTGGGGTCCCACAGGGATCTGTACTTGGTCCCCTCCTCTTCTCACTGTACACTAAATCCCTTGGCACCATCATCTCTGCTCACAATATATCCTATCACTGCTATGCCGATGACACACAACTGTTTCTATCCTTCCCCCCCTCTGCCACCCAGGTAGAAGAGCGCATCACTGCATGCCTGGCTGACATCTCACAGTGGATGTCTTCCAACCACCTCAAGCTGAACCCAGACAAGACTGAGCTTCTGTTCTTCCCAGCTAAGTCCTGCCCTATGCGGGAGCTAACTATCTCCGTAGACAACGCCCTGGTAAAGTCTGTCCCGATTGGATTAAGTGGTTAAGGCATCAGTGGTCATCAATGTGTCGGCTACGTACATTGACATTATGTGTCTGTGGCAGCTTGGTCTTGTCCATGCCACTCCACGTTGCACATTTTACATTTTCTTTTTGACACATCATTATAATTATTTAAAGACCCATTATGAAATGTCAGTCTCCAGGTTTACTTCAGAATATGTATGACACTTATTTATACGACACTATGGCACATTATGAGTCCAACTAGTACTAGTGGTTCTCAAATGTTTCATTATGTGAGTGTACACATGTGTATGATCTCAGAGTTACAGACCTGTTGTCATTCAGTGCTAGCTCTGTGTGTTTCTGGTGATTGAATGTCCATGGCAACAATGGAATTTTGACAAATTGCCCCTGTAATGCATGTTTTGTAATAATAATCCAAATCTAGAAAGTATAGTTTTGAAAAATATTATATATTCGTATAGCCTGCAGCCTTTTATGAAGACATCACTTTTATAATATCATAATAAATAATTGCCATACCTATTCTGAAGAAAACCTGGAGATTGACATACAGTAATTGGGTCTTATGATCGAAATAACATCATAATGGTGTGTAAAATAGAAAATCAAAAAATTTGCAACGGACACATTGGTACCGCTGGACCTGAGAGTTAATTCAACAACATGAATCCATC
Organism: Electrona antarctica; assembly: GCF_951216825.1. NCBI lineage: Eukaryota > Metazoa > Chordata > Actinopteri > Myctophiformes > Myctophidae > Electrona > Electrona antarctica. Next base: position 6,612,302 of record NC_136796.1, read on the forward strand.
TTATGCCCGGCCCCTTCCTTTTTTGCAGAAAATAGACAATGTACAAGTTCATAATGATCAGTTAATTTCACAGAATGTTAGCCTTATGTCCAGAATTGGGACACTCATTTTATCCACTTGAATGATTGATATTAATAGTTGTATGTATAGTTGGGGACTGTGAAATGTATATAAAAGTGAATTGTAAACTGTAGTGTAGACATGGAACATCTATGTTAATATTATAAAGATACCTGAACTTATGAACTTTCTTTCTTTTCAAAATCTTTTTATTTCCGTTTTATAACAGTCACAGGTTCATAGTCACAGGTTCATAGAAAAAATAAAAAATAAAATATCAGATTTAGTATCAGTGACTGAGGTAAATAAACGTAGCCTACTGTATGAATCAAAGAGATCGTGGGCAGACATAATGAAAAGACTTATTGTGCAAAACATGCCCCTTCAAGAAAAAAGAAAAACATTTTCTCCCCTTCAAGTCCCAATTTAGTATAGCCAATTCCTCTCTACAAGTACTCCATCTCTGCTAACCCCCACAATCAGAACTTATGAAATAAAACATGCTGTTCATTTTATAAAAAAAATGTCAGAAAAAAATCTGAATGTACTTAGAAATGGAAATGGAAATGGAAATGGTATATTGTTTTAGTCATTGGCTCCACCCTGGCCACCAATTCACACCTTCTAATGTCCCAGGTAAACTTCTTCATCTTTAGTCGAACAGTTCTCTCTGCGGACCAACAACTAGGCTCCTGTTCTACTTTGACCGACCCAATGGACTCCTCTGACAGCGAAGAGGCTTTGCAGCCCAGACCAGAGGGACTGTCTTTCTTCAGGATGGACTCAATGGAGAAAGAACTGTCTTTCTTCAGGATGGACTCAATGGAGAAAGAACTGTCTTTCTTCAGGATGGACTCAATGGAGAAAGAACTGCTGAACTTCACCTCACATCTGCTGTTAACAGCTTTGCAGGCTGCGGCTTCAGGAGAGTGGAGCGTTGTGTAGTGGTCTGGTGGTGGTGTGGTCAACATCCCCTTGGTCACTTTGGACTCCTCTGACAGCGAAGAGGCTTTGCAGCCCAGACCAGAGGGACTGTCTTTCTTCAGGATGGACTCAATGGAGAAAGAACTGCTGAACTTCACCTCACATCTGCTGTTAAAAGCTTTGCAGGCTGCAGCTTCAGGAGAGTGGAGCGTTGTGTCTTTCTTCAGGATGGACTCAATGGAGAAAGAACTGAGGCGAGGTCCGTGGTTTTCAGCCATCTTGTTGTATCTTTGTTGTAGAATGAAGTCCCAGGCACAGAGCAGTGGTTTGAGATGTTGTCTCAGTCAGTAGCTTGTGCTGAATGAGCAGATGTCCAGGTCTCTGGATATATAAACCCTGTTGGAACAATAGGACATTAGAAGGTGTGAATTCCTGGTTTTTAATGAGGGCCTTTCCCATAGATGAGCTATGATGGCCAGGGTGGAGCCAATGACCACAACAACAATAGACCATTTCCAGCAGTATACCTGAAGGTACATCTGAAATCTTCTCTCAGTTGAACATTTTTCATGTATGCAAACCACAATAATCTGCCCAAACTAAACATAATATACACCTAAAATGCATATGCATATTTTGTATGTTCATGTTTCAATGGTTTGTGTGTGTGTGTGTGTGTGCGTGTGCGACGTGTGCGTGCACGTGTGTGCACACGTGAAAGCTTTTCTGATTGTTTGCACAGATTTTGCATTAAGGGTTTACATGTCAAATTAATATTTACACTACTGTTTCAACATGGCATTTGATATGCCACGTTACATTTATGTTTACTATTCAAATTCTGAAATCAAAACACAGGGGCCTATTGAGTTACTAAATATACATGTACTGTTTCTCCTCTAACTTTATTACAATGTTTTATTGCAATGTCCATTTATTAATCTGTCATATGTTCCCATTCTTGTTTATTATTCGCATTCTAAACATAATTTGTCATAAGAATATTGTATTCAAGGTAATTCAAACAAAGTGAATATTGCATGATACACTGACACATTTAAATGTTTTTCTGTGAAAACCTACAGCAGTGACATTCCAGTGATTATCACCTCACGCAATGCTTCCATTGTCTTTATTCAGACACCGAACTGACTTATTCACTCACAGATTTCACTCACTTTAACTGTGATGTTGTAAGTTGCTCTGGATAAAGAAAAACATGTTTAGTCTCTAATGTACTGTATATGTGTACATAAAACATGAATATGATCATATGAGACAATAAATGCAGACTTCAGTAATCACAAATTTCATATTTGTACTAGAAATGCTTCAAAAACTCTGGTGTACGAAAGTACTACTCCAATAGAACAATTCAGTTTTCTGCATCTAAAAATAAATAATCGTGAAAATAGCAAGTCTATGAGCTCACAATCTGTGATGTGTTTTTGTGAGCTGGTAGATCTATAGTTTCACTACATTGGAAACAGGGCGGTTAATTTTATAATAAATTATAATATAAAAATATAAAATGTTGCCTACTTCTTTTCACTACCTAGAACCCCAAAATGCTGAATTCTCAAGTAGTGCAGTGACTCGAGTCGTCAACTGTCCACCACTGATGTGTAAATTGAACAGAATAGATGGTCCACACATTCCAGTGATTATCACCTCATCCACCCTACTATAGGACTCCCAGGGTTTGTGAAGCTAATGAGACATTCATTTAAATGACACAGTGAACCACCAGCTGCTCCTAGGCACCCTAGCTGATCTAGGCATAGGCGGGACGGCGCTGAAGTGGTTCTCCTCCTACCTCTCTGACCGGACTTACCAGGTTTCTTGGAAAGGTTTGCTATCACCCCCCCGCACCCTCCAAACTGGGGTCCCACAGGGATCTGTACTTGGTCCCCTCCTCTTCTCACTGTACACTAAATCCCTTGGCACCATCATCTCTGCTCACAATATATCCTATCACTGCTATGCCGATGACACACAACTGTTTCTATCCTTCCCCCCCTCTGCCACCCAGGTAGAAGAGCGCATCACTGCATGCCTGGCTGACATCTCACAGTGGATGTCTTCCAACCACCTCAAGCTGAACCCAGACAAGACTGAGCTTCTGTTCTTCCCAGCTAAGTCCTGCCCTATGCGGGAGCTAACTATCTCCGTAGACAACGCCCTGGTAAAGTCTGTCCCGATTGGATTAAGTGGTTAAGGCATCAGTGGTCATCAATGTGTCGGCTACGTACATTGACATTATGTGTCTGTGGCAGCTTGGTCTTGTCCATGCCACTCCACGTTGCACATTTTACATTTTCTTTTTGACACATCATTATAATTATTTAAAGACCCATTATGAAATGTCAGTCTCCAGGTTTACTTCAGAATATGTATGACACTTATTTATACGACACTATGGCACATTATGAGTCCAACTAGTACTAGTGGTTCTCAAATGTTTCATTATGTGAGTGTACACATGTGTATGATCTCAGAGTTACAGACCTGTTGTCATTCAGTGCTAGCTCTGTGTGTTTCTGGTGATTGAATGTCCATGGCAACAATGGAATTTTGACAAATTGCCCCTGTAATGCATGTTTTGTAATAATAATCCAAATCTAGAAAGTATAGTTTTGAAAAATATTATATATTCGTATAGCCTGCAGCCTTTTATGAAGACATCACTTTTATAATATCATAATAAACTAGAAAAAGTGCCCTTCCGGGCACAGGTCTCCACCAGGAGGATAGGAGTGTGTGTGTGATGTTTGGCAAAATGTTTAGGAGGATTTTCATTCCTTCATTTTGTTGAGGAAATGCAGAGCCAGATCACTCATAGCATCTCTGAGGATAGAATTGTGGATGAGCAGGACATGTGCAGCATTTTGTACAAAACGGGCCACTCCTGAAAACTTTGGAAGGCAATCTTAGCCAATCAGTGTACAATCTGAGAAATCCAACAGACTCGTCTTGATCACATGACTACAGAGATCATGTGTACCGATTTGAGGCATTTTGTTCCAAAAATGTGTTTTGCAAAAATCAACCTGTTGGTGGCGCTATAACAGGCCAATGTGAAAAGGGTGCGATATATTCCTCAGCCTAGTAAGAAAATGTGTGAAAGATTTCACGTAAATTGCATGCTGCGTTCATGATTTGAGGCTATTGTTTAAAACGGGGCAATCTTGCAAACTGTGAAAGCCAATTATAGGCAATTAGGATGGAATATGAAATATCAGACAGATCCGACTTGAGCACATGACCATAGAGATACTGTGTAACTATTTGTGAGATTTTTGGACAGAATCTGGAGGAGTAATATCAAAAAATGTGTTTTACAAAAGTCGGCCTCCTGGTGGCGCTATAAAAGGCAGATGCGGAAAATGCAGGTAAAAGGTTTGTCCTTGGCCTCTAGGGAGTGTGCATGCAACGTTTCACGCAGATCGGTGCAGTTTTAGGTAAAAAAAATGTGAAAAGCTGCCTCATGGTGGCGCTATAACAGGCCGTTCTGGAAAATGTGGGGCAGAGGTTCATCGTTGGCATCCAGGGAGTGTGTGTGCAAAGTTTGGCATCGACCGGGTTAGCGGTGCCGGAGATTAGCTGTTCACAGACGGACGGAAGGACGGAAGGAAGGACGGACACACGGACGGAGTGCAAAACATACTCTCTCCCCATGCCTTCGGCCTGGTGGAGACAATAATTGCCATACCTATTCTGAAGAAAACCTGGAGATTGACATACAGTAATTGGGTCTTATGATCGAAATAACATCATAATGGTGTGTAAAATAGAAAATCTAAAAAATTGCAACGGACACATTGAATGAATCCATGAATCCATCTTATGCCCGGCCCCTTCCTTTTTTGCAGAAAATAGACAATGTACAAGTTCATAATGATCAGTTAATTTCACAGAATGTTAGCCTTATGTCCAAAATTGGGACACTCATTTTATCCACTTGAATGATTGATATTAATAGTTGTATGTATACATAGTTGGGGACTGTGAAATGTATATAAAAGTGAATTGTTGCAAACGCAGTGAGCATTTACTATGAGACCCAGCAGATCCTGTCTGTGTGTCTGTGTGTGTGTGTCACGCTGTAACACCACCCGCCCACCACCAGAGGGCGCAGCTGTATCACACACAAAAACACACACACACACATGCACGCGCACACACATGCACGCACGCACACACACAACTTAACTTAACTTAAAAAAAACTTAACTTAAAAAAAAACTGAACTTAAAAAAAAAACTTTAAAAAAAATTAACTTAAAAAAAAACTTAACTTAAAAAAAAGAAAAACTTACAAAGGAAAAACTTTAAAAGGAAAAACTTAAAAAAAACTTAACTTAAAAAAAAAAAACTTAAAAAGGAAAAACTTTAAAAGGAAAAACTTTAAAAAAAACTTAACTTAAAAAAAAACTGAACTTAAAAAAAAAACTTTAAAAAAAATTAACTTAAAAAAAAACTTAACTTAAAAAAAAGAAAAACTTAAAAAGGAAAAACTTTAAAAGGAAAAACTTAAAAAAAACTTAACTTAAAAAAAACTTAACTTAAAAAAAAAAACTTAAAAAGGAAAAACTTTAAAAGGAAAAACTTAAAAAAAAACTTAACTTAAAAAAACTTAACTTAAAAAATTACGTAATTTATTCTAATTGTTTTTGCAATTTACGAGCTGCGTTCGCTTCCCGCGTTTGCGCGTCTTACTTGTAAACTGTAGTGTTGACATGGAACATCTATGTTAATATTATAAAGATACCTGAACTTATGAACTTTCAACAAAATTGAAATTGCCATGATGAGTAACTATTCAAAATGAAAACGAGTTGAAGCTTACATTTATTTTTCATGATAAATTGGTATTTGGAAAAAATAAAAGAGCACTATTGGAAATGGAAATGGAAATGGAAATGGTATATTGTTTTAGTCATTGGCTCCACCCTGGCCACCAATTCACACCTTCTAATGTCCCAGGTAAACTTCTTCATCTTTAGTCTAACAGTTCTCTCTGCGGACCAACAACTAGGCTCCTGTTCTACTTTGACCGACCCAATGGACTCCTCTGACAGCGAAGAGGCTTTGCAGCCCAGACCAGAGGGACTGTCTTTCTTCAGGATGGACTCAATGGAGAAAGAACTGCTGAACTTCACCTCACATCTGCTGTTAACAGCTTTGCAGGCTGCAGCTTCAGGAGAGTGGAGCGTTGTGTCTTTCTTCAGGATGGACTCAATGGAGAAAGAACTGCTGAACTTCACCTCACATCTGCTGTTAACAGCTTTGCAGGCTGCAGCTTCAGGAGAGTGGAGCGTTGTGTCTTTCTTCAGGATGGACTCAATGGAGAAAGAACTGAGGCGAGGTCCGTGGTTTTCAGCCATCTTGTTGTATCTTTGTTGTAGAATGAAGTCCCAGGCACAGTAGCAGAGGTTTGAGATGTTGTCTCAGTCAGTAGCTTGTGCTGAATGAGCAGATGTCCAGGTCTCTGGATATATAAACCCTGTTGGAACAATAGGACATTAGAAGGTGTGAATTCCTGGTTTTTAATGAGGGCCTTTCCCATAGATGAGCTATGATGGCCAGGGTGGAGCCAATGACCACAACAACAATAGACCATTTCCAGCAGTATACCTGAAGGTACATCTGAAATCTTCTGGATGCATTCTCTCAGTTGAACATTTTTCATGTATGCAAACCACAATAATCTGCCCAAACTAAACATAATATACACCTAAAATGCATATGCATATTTTGTATGTTCATGTTTCAATGGTTTGTGCGTGTGTGTGTGTGTGTGTGTGTGCGACGTGTGCGTGCACGTGTGTGCACACGTGAAAGCTTTTCTGATTGTTTGCACAGATTTTGCATTAAGGGTTTACATGTCAAATTAATATTTACACTACTGTTTCAACATGGCATTTGATATGCCACGTTACATTTATGTTTACTATTCAAATTCTGAAATCAAAACACAGGGGCCTATTGAGTTACTAAATATACATGTACTGTTTCTCCTCTAACTTTATTACAATGTTTTATTGCAATGTACATTTATTAATCTGTCATATGTTCCCATTCTTGTTTATTATTTTCATTCTAAACATAATTTGTCATAAGAATATTGTATTCAAGGTAATTCAAACAAAGCAAGATTGCATGATACACTGACACACTTAAATGTTTTTCTGTGAAAACCTACAGCAGTGACATTCCAGTGATTACCACCTCACGCAATGCTTCCATTGTCTTTATTCAGACACCGAACTGACTTATTCACTCACAGATTTCACTCACTTTAACTGTGATGTTGTAAGTTGCTCTGGATAAAGAAAAACATGTTTAGTCTCTAATGTACTGTATATGTGTACATAAAACATGAATATGATCATATGAGACAATAAATGCAGACTTCAGTAATCACAAATTTCATATTTGTACTAGAAATGCTTCAAAAACTCTGGTGTACGAAAGTACTACTCCAATAGAACAATTCAGTTTTCTGCATCTAAAAATAAATAATCGTGAAAATAGCAAGTCTATGAGCTCACAATCTGTGATGTGTTTTTGTGAGCTGGTAGATCTATAGTTTCACTACATTGGAAACAGGGCGGTTAATTTTATAATAAATTATAATATAAAAATATAAAATGTTGCCTACTTCTTTTCACTACCTAGAACCCCAAAATGCTGAATTCTCAAGTAGTGCAGTGACTCGAGTCGTCAACTGTCCACCACTGATGTGTAAATTGAACAGAATAGATGGTCCACACATTCCAGTGATTATCACCTCATCCACCCTACTATAGGACTCCCAGGGTTTGTGAAGCTAATGAGACATTCATTTAAATGACATTGAAATACTGTTAGCGCATCATGCATATCATACATGGACAAGTTACACACACACACACACACACACACACACACACACACACACACACACACACACACACACACACACACACACACACACACACACACACACACACACACACACACACACACGAGTCCTAATGTCATGTTATAATTGTGTTTCCTTTGCTTGATATTTTGTGTAAAGCACATCAAATTGCCTTGTTGTTGTACAAATAAAATGGCTTTGTCTATAGTGATAACGATAATGTAGATATAATTCACTACCAATCATTTGACATGGTACAAACATCTTTATTTAGTGGTTTAGTGGAGGTGTGCATAACACATGTTGATGAAGCCACAGAAAAAACTTTACATTTTATGTAGAAAGCAGATCAAACTAGAAAAAGTGCCCTTCTGGGCACAGGTCTCCACCAGGAGCAAATTGGCAAAATGTTTAGGAGTAATATAATCGTGTGTGTGTGTGTGTGTGTGTGTGTGTGTGTGTGTGTGTGTGAGACGGCTTGGCCTGTTGTAGCGCCACCATGAGGCTGATTTGAAAACTGTCAAGTGGCATTTCTTCCTCAGCCTATAGTGGGAATATGCATGCACAGTTTCACCGCAATCGGACGCTGCGTTGAGTAGTTTTGTACAAAACAGATACAAAGCGGGCTACTCCTGAAAAGTTTAGAAGCCAATCGTATAGGCAATGAAGGTGGATTTTGAGAAATCAAACAAACCCGTCTTGATCACATGACTATGGAGAGCATGTGTACCGATTTGCGTGAAATTTGGATAACATCTGAAGGAGTAATATTAGAAAATGTGTTTTACATTATGTCGGCCTCCTGGTGGCGCTATAAAGAGCAGATGTGAAAAATTCCAGGCAAAGGTTTTTCCTTGGCCTCTAGGGAGTTGGCATACAAAGTTATCCACAAATCCGTGCAGTTGGAGGTAAAAACCCTTTTCGGCCAGTTATAGCGCCACCATGAGGCTGAGAATTGAAAATGTTCACATGGCATTTCTTCCTCGGCCTGGTGGGAATGTGATGCGCTCTTCTACCTGGGTGGCAGAGGGGGGGAAGGATAGAAACAGTTGTGTGTCATCGGCATAGCAGTGATAGGATATATTGTGAGCAGAGATGATGGTGCCAAGGGATTTAGTGTACAGTGAGAAGAGGAGGGGACCAAGTACAGATCCCTGTGGGACCCCAGTTTGGAGGGTGCGGGGGGGTGATAGCAAACCTTTCCAAGAAACCTGGTAAGTCCGGTCAGAGAGGTAGGAGGAGAACCACTAAAGCGCCGTCCCGCCTATGCCTAGACGGCGCTGAGTAAATTGAACAGAATAGATGGTCCACACATTCCAGTGATTATCACCTCATCCACCCTACTATAGGACTCTCAGGGTTTGTGAAGCTAATGAGACATTCATTTCAATGACATTGAAATACTGTTAGCGCATCATGCATATCATACATGGACAAGTTACACACACACACACACACACACACACACACACACACACAAACTGTGTTTCTAAAATGAGCACAATTGTATTGTATTGTAAACAAGTGTAATGCTTTATGGTGTCGTCCACTCACAGTTAACAGTTTTTGTAGTGAGTTGTACTTGAAATGCACTGTAATTCTGCAAACTGTTAATAAATAAATCAATCAATCAAAAACACTGCACAAACAACAATGCACAAAGTCCTAATGTCATGTTATAATTGTGTTTCCTTTGCTTGATATTTTGTGTAAAGCACATCAAATTGCCTTGTTGTTGTACAAATAAAATGGCTTTGTCTATAGTGATAACGATAATGTAGATATAATTCACTACCAATCATTTGACATGGTACAAACATCTTTATTTAGTGGTTTAGTGGAGGTGTGCATAACACATGTTGATGAAGCCACAGAAAAAACTTTACATTTTATGTAGAAAGCAGATCAAACTAGAAAAAGTGCCCTTCTGGGCACAGGTCTCCACCAGGAGCAAATTGGCAAAATGTTTAGGAGTAATATAATCGTGTGTGTGTGTGTGTGTGTGTGTGTGTGTGTGTGTGACGGCTTGGCCTGTTGTAGCGCCACCATGAGGCTGATTTGAAAACTGTCAAGTGGCATTTCTTCCTCAGCCTATAGTGGGAATATGCATGCACAGTTTCACCGCAATCGGACGCTGCGTTGAGTAGTTTTGTACAAAACAGATACAAAGCGGGCTACTCCTGAAAAGTTTAGAAGCCAATCGTATAGGCAATGAAGGTGGATTTTGAGAAATCAAACAAACCTGTCTTGATCACATGACTATGGAGAGCATGTGTACCGATTTGCGTGAAATTTGGATAACATCTGAAGGAGTAATATTAGAAAATGTGTTTTACATTATGTCGGCCTCCTGGTGGCGCTATAAAGAGCAGATGTGAAAAATTCCAGGCAAAGGTTTTTCCTTGGCCTCTAGGGAGTTGGCATACAAAGTTATCCACAAATCCGTGCAGTTGGAGGTAAAAACCCTTTTCGGCCAGTTATAGCGCCACCATGAGGCTGAGAATTGAAAATGTTCACATGGCATTTCTTCCTCGGCCTGGTGGGAATGTGATGCGCTCTTCTACCTGGGTGGCAGAGGGGGGGAAGGATAGAAACAGTTGTGTGTCATCGGCATAGCAGTGATAGGATATATTGTGAGCAGAGATGATGGTGCCAAGGGATTTAGTGTACAGTGAGAAGAGGAGGGGACCAAGTACAGATCCCTGTGGGACCCCAGTTTGGAGGGTGCGGGGGGTGATAGCAAACCTTTCCAAGAAACCTGGTAAGTCCGGTCAGAGAGGTAGGAGGAGAACCACTAAAGCGCCGTCCCGCCTATGCCTAGACGGCGCTGAGTAAATTGAACAGAATAGATGGTCCACACATTCCAGTGATTATCACCTCATCCACCCTACTATAGGACTCTCAGGGTTTGTGAAGCTAATGAGACATTCATTTCAATGACATTGAAATACTGTTAGCGCATCATGCATATCATACATGGACAAGTTACACACACACACACACACACACACACACACACACACACACACACACACACACACACACACACACACACACACACACACACACACACACACACACACACACACACACACACACACACACACACAGTGTTTCTAAAATGAGCACAATTGTATTGTATTGTAAACAAGTGTAATGCTTTCTGGTGTCGTCCACTCACAGTTAACAGTTTTTGTAGTGAGTTGTACTTGAAATGCACTGTAATTCTGCAAACTGTTAATAAATAAATCAATCAATCAAAAACACTGCACAAACAACAATGCACAAAGTCCTAATGTCATGTTATAATTGTGTTTCCTTTGCTTGATATTTTGTGTAAAGCACATCAAATTGCCTTGTTGTTGTACAAATAAAATGGCTTTGTCTATAGTGATAACGATAATGTAGATATAATTCACTACCAATCATTTGACATGGTACAAACATCTTTATTTAGTGGTTTAGTGGAGGTGTGCATAACACATGTTGATGAAGCCACAGAAAAAACTTTACATTTTATGTAGAAAGCAGATCAAACTAGAAAAAGTGCCCTTCTGGGCACAGGTCTCCACCAGGAGCAAATTGGCAAAATGTTTAGGAGTAATATAATCGTGTGTGTGTGTGTGTGTGTGTGTGTGTGTGTGTGTGTGTGTGTGTGTGTGTGTGTGTGTGTGTGTGTGTGTGTGTGTGTGTGTGTGTGAGACGGCTTGGCCTGTTGTAGCGCCACCATGAGGCTGATTTGAAAACTGTCAAGTGGCATTTCTTCCTCAGCCTATAGTGGGAATATGCATGCACAGTTTCACCGCAATCGGACGCTGCGTTGAGTAGTTTTGTACAAAACAGATACAAAGCGGGCTACTCCTGAAAAGTTTAGAAGCCAATCGTATAGGCAATGAAGGTGGATTTTGAGAAATCAAACAAACCCGTCTTGATCACATGACTATGGAGAGCATGTGTACCGATTTGCGTGAAATTTGGATAACATCTGAAGGAGTAATATTAGAAAATGTGTTTTACATTATGTCGGCCTCCTGGTGGCGCTATAAAGAGCAGATGTGAAAAGGTTTTTTCCTTGGCCTCTAGGGAGTTGGCATACAAAGTTATCCACAAATCCGTGCAGTTGGAGGTAAAAACCCTTTTCGGCCAGTTATAGCGCCACCATGAGGCTGAGAATTGAAAATGTTCACATGGCATTTCTTGCTCGGCCTGGTGGGAATGTGCGTGCGCAATTTAACGGAAATCACACGATGTGTTCATGATTTGCAGCATTTTGTTTGAAACTGAGCACTCCTGCAAACTTTGGAAGCCAATCTTAGCCAATCAGGATGGAGTCTGAGAAATCTGAAAGACCCGTTTCGTTGAATGGCTCTAGAGAGACTGTGTACCAATTCGCGTGATGTTTGGACAAAATCTGTAGGTGTACTGTCCAAAAACTTGTTTTGCACAAAGCGGCCTCCTGGTGGCGCTATAACAGGCCGGTCTGGAAATTTGGGGGCAGAGGTTCATCGTTGGCATCCAGGGAGTGTGTGTGAGAAATGTGGCAGCGACCGGGTTAATGGTGCCAGAGATTAGCTGTTCACAGACGGACACACGGACGGACGGACGGACGGACACACGGACGGACGGACGGAGTGCAAAACATACTCTCTCCCCATGCCTTCGGCCTGGTGGAGACAAGGCCTGGTGGAGACAATGACTTGCTTAGAATGACATGCACATGAATGAGAGGTGAAACTCACTGAAATGTGAACAATGTTCATGAAAAGAGCCTCAACATTCCTGTGTTTGTCACCTCGTCATCCAGGACTCACACATTGAACTTTAACAGTAGGTATACAGTCAAAGGTTATGCTAAAAAGATACCACAAAAAGCCACAGGGGCGTTTCCATTGTGGTCCATTGTACTACACTGTACATTGCACGTACAATTAACCACTAGTGGCTATTAGCATTGGTGGGAGAAGTACTGACATTTTGTACTGAAGTAAAAGTACCAATACCACAAGTGCATCTGCTCTATCTGTTGCAAATAAAAGTCCAGTATTCAAAATGTATACAAAAGTAGTACAAGTACAAAAGTATCCATATTACATTTTAGGTACTCGTTTTGCAGAATGTCCAATTTCACAAGTTTCCAAATGTATTTTCTATTTATAGGCTACGTACAGGATTTAATTAAGTGGTTAAAGCATCAGTGGTCAGTCATCAATGTGTAGGCTATACGCACATTGACAAATGTGTCTGTGGCAGCTTGGTCTTGTCCATGCCACTCCACGTTGCACATTTTAGGGTCTTTTTGACCCATCATTATGATTATAAAGACCCATTATGAAATGTCAGTCTCCAGGTTTACTTCAGAATATGTATAGAGGGTATGCGTGTGACATCATCATCATACCCGGAAGTTATGCGGGAACGCGTGGCAAAAAACTACTTTCTGGCCTTGACAGCACATACTACATCCAAACAGAAAAGTCCTATTTGATTCCATTAAATGACTTTAAACATTAAACTAACTTTGTCACTCACTTTGCCACTCGATCTGCCATTCACTTTATGCATGCGCATACCCTCTATTTATGTATTTCTACGACACTATGGCACATTATGAGTCCAACTAGTACTAGTGGTTCTCAAATGTTGTATTATGCGAGTGTACACATGAGTATGATCTCAGAGTTACAGACCTGTTATTGTCATTCAGTGCTAACTCTGTGTTTCTGCTGATTGAATGTCCATGGCAACAATGGAATTTTGACAAAAAATGCCCCTGTAATGCATGTTTTGTAATAATAATCAAAATCTAGAAAGTATAGGTTTGAAAAATCCGTGAAAGTGTAGTAAAGTGTAGTAAAGTACGGTATGAGTGAATGTGATTATATATTCGTATAGCCTGCAGCCTTTTATGAAGACATCACTTTTAGAACATCATAATAAATAATTGCCATACATATTCTGAAGAAAACCTGGAGATTGACATACAGTAATTGGGTCTTATGGTCAAAATAAGAACATCATAATGGTGTGTAAAACAGAAAATCAAAACAATTGCCACGGACACATTGGTGACCGGACCGCTGGACCTGAGAGTTAATTCAATAGTCAACAACATGAAGCAACTTTATACCCAGCTCTTTCCTTTTTTTGCAGAAAATAGACAATGTACAAGTTCATAATGATCAGTTAATTTAAAGTTAGCCTTATATGTCCAGAATTGGGACACTAATTTTATCCACTTGAATGATTGATATTATTAGTAAATAATATTTGTATGTAGTTGGGGACTGTGACATGTATATAAAAGTGAATTGTAAACTGTAGTGTAGACATGGAACATCTATCTATGTTAATATTATAAAGATACCTGAACTTATGAACTTTCAAATTGAAATTGCCATGATGAAAATGAAAACGAGCTTAAATGTCTTTTTCATGAGAAATTGGTATTTTGCATATTGCTGTTACTGTCAATGTTATATATTATATAACAACCATGTTGTCCACACTCCAAGCGTGGTAGTATTACAATTAGTATTACAATTACTGTATAGATCTGTTTTGTGTACAAACAATGCAGTGCAGAGGAGGTGAATCACTGGAATGTAAGACTTCAGCTCATTGAATAAACCATTAAAATAAAACATGCTGTTCATTTAAAAACAAAACGTGAAATCTGAATGTATTTAGATTTATATTTTTTTTAGGATTGGCAGATTATTCTGATTTTCATTCAAATATCACAAAATGTATAATTTTTTAGGTTTGGCAGATTATTCTGATTTTCATTCAAATATCACAAAATGAAAAAAACAGAGTGCATCCAGAGCACTATTGGAAATGGTCTAATGTTGTTGTTGTGGTGGTCACTGGCTCCACCCTGGCCATCAATTCACACCTTCTAATGTCCTATTGTTCCAACAGGGTTTATATATCCAGAGACCTGGACATCTGCTCATTCAGCAAAAGCTACTGACTGAGAGAACTTCTCAAACCACTGCTCTGTGTCTTGGACTTGATTCTACAACAAGGATACAATTATGTCTGGAAACCTCAGACTTCACGTGTCTTACAGAGAAATGCTGAATTGCAAACCCTACATGGTAGTAATCGCTTTCATCCTACAAGACTCTCCGGACAAGATGCTCACCTTTTGTCAGGTAAGAAACAGACAATCCTGCTAGGCATTTATACGTACATAAATAGGCTATAATACATATATGTCATATCAAATGTAAAATGTAAATCTTATCTCACTTGTATTTTTCTTCTTCTTCTTCCAGTTGATGGACAGACTAGAACAATTTCTTCCTGGGAGGCCAGCAACCTTTAGGAACATCATCAGAGCCACGCTGTCAAACAACAAATGTTTTGTCAAGGTAAATATAAATAAGAATATTGCACTACATTTCAAATCATTCAGAATTGAGAAAAGTCTTGGGAGTCCAGATTTCCTATTTGCATGAACTTTCACCAATCTTAGCCAAATTCTAACGGTACCATTCATTTATTTCCAGATTCCAAGTGTCCTTTCCAACGGGCCCAGGGGTCTATGGAACTACTGGAAGCTCGATCATAGCAAAATAAAAGAAGAGACGGTGCATCGTAACTTCGGGGGACTTCTGGAGTGGTTCCCTGAGTTGACCTCAGTGAAAAGGGAGATGTTGACCACACCACCACCACCAGACTACTACACAACGCTCCACTCTCCTCAAGCTGCTGCCTCCAACGCTGTTAATAGTAGTGAGGTGAAGTTCAGCAGTTCTTTCTCCATTGAGTCTATCCTGAAGAAAGACTGCTACAAAGCTTCTCCTCTGTTAGAGGAGTCCACAGACAGAACTGTTGGACTGAAGATGAAGTTCACCTGGGACTCTTCACCTGTGGACAGTGTGGACATACAGCATGTTCAAAGCACAGGTGACAGTTACTCCATCCGCACAGCAGGAGGCGGCACAGAACATGGTCTCAGTCCTAGACCCGCCAAGCGGACGTGCGTGAGTTCGTTGAATCAGCAAGAAACGTTCAACCAGTGCAAAACCTACTTGGCAATGATCGCCTTCGTCCTACAAGACTCTCCAGGAAAGATGCTCACCTTTAGTCAGGTAAGAAACACAATCCTGCCAATAGTTTAAATACATTTGATATTAAATGTTGTCTAATTAAATGTTGTCTACATTTTCTAACATCACTTCTTTTTTTCTTTTTTTTTCAGTTGATGGATAGACTGGAGGCATTTGGGGTTGGGAGGACAAAATACTTTGAGAACAACATCAGAGCCAATTTGTCAGCCAAGAAATGTTTTGTCAAGGTAAATATAAATTCCTCAAATCTGTTTCATACAGTACATACAATTGTAACAACTTATTTTTCCATGAAGGTGAATACAATTCTAACACGTTTCTTTTTTCTTTCATTGTCAGGTTCCGGTTACCCCAGGGGGTCTATGGAACAACTGGAAACTTGACCCTAGTAAAATAACAGAAAGGCTGGTCTGTCGTCACTTCGAAGGCATTCTGGATTTGTTCCCTGAGTTGACTTCCACGGTGATAAAGGAGTCAAAGGACTCTCATGAAGCTGCAGCCTGTAAAGCTGTTAACAGCAGATGTGAGGTGAAACAGTTCAGCAGGTCATTCTCTATTGACTCCATCCTGAAGAAAGACTCTGGTCTGTCAGAATGAAGAGGAACTCCATCTGCACAACAGGAGGAAGCACAGACCATGGGACAGACTGTGCTGCTGATATCAAGAGGATGTCCACTGTAGTGAGGATGAGTTCCTCCACAGATGACTATAGCACTGTTCCTTATTTCAACAGGAACAATGTGGAAACTTATATTTGTCTCCACCAGGCCGAAGGCATGGGGAGAGAGTATGTTTTGCACTCCGTCCGTGTGTCCGTGTGTCCGTCCGTCCTTCCGTCCGTCCTTCCGTCCGTCCGTTACCAGCTAATCTCCGGCACCGTTAACCCGGTCGATGCCAAACTTTGCACACACACTCCCTGGATGCCAACGATGAACCTCTGCCCCACATCTTCCAGAACGGCCTGTTATAGCGCCACCATGAGGCAGCTTTTCACATTTTTTACCTAAAACTGCACCGATCTGCGTGAAACGTTGCATGCACACTCCCTAGAGGCCAAGGACAAACCTTTGACCTGCATTTTCCGCATCTGCCTTTTATAGCGCCACCAGGAGGCCGACTTTTGTAAAACACATCATGAACGCAGCATGCAATTTACGTGAAATCTTTCACACATTTTCGTACTAGGCTGAGGAATATATCCCACCCTTTTCACATTGGCCTGTTATAGCGCCACCAACAGGTTGATTTTTGCAAAACACATTTTTGGAACAAAATGCCTCAAATCATCCAATTGCCATCAAAGGCGTATGAAGAAATGGCAATCGGTACACATGATCTCTGTAGTCATGTGATCAAGACGAGTCTGTTGGATTTCTCAGATTGTACACTGATTGGCTAAGATTGCCTTCCAAAGTTTTCAGGAGTGGCCCGTTTTGTATGCTTTGAATGCTGCACATGTCCTGCTCATCCAGAATTCTATCCTCAGAGATGCTATGAGTGATCTGGCTCTGCATTTCCTCAACAAAATGAAGAAAATTGTTGCAAAAACATCCTCCTAAACATTTTGCCAAACATCACACACACTCCTATCCTCCTGGTGGAGACATGTGCCCGGAAGGGCACTTTTTCTAGTTTACCCTGATTCATCATGTTTATTTGTACAAATTGGTTTTTTTAAATTTTGCTTCATACTTGTCATACGTTTGAATTATATTTTTTTAATAAAAGCATCCAAAGCATTTTCTTGTATTCATTTTTGTTTGCTGAGAGCATGTACAGTATTTGAAGAAAAATCTTTTTCCAGTTGCAGTAGCAGGGGTGTGCACATCATTGAAATCAGTCTGATTTAAATGTATTATAGTCTACTGTATATAGAGTCATGGCCACAGATTGAATGCGGCTGATTTAAATGTAGAAGTATCTAGATAAATAGATACACAATTCAAATCGATTTGGTTTGTTAAAGAACTGGAGAGAGATGGGGAGACATACTGAACAATCACTCGCAATCTATTAGGATATAGAGGCAGTCAGAGCTTAATTTCACTTTTCTCCCCACAACATTTTGTTAAAGTATATCACTCACAGCACCTAATTGGACATGAATGCATAGTTGCATACAAGGGGCGGCTGTGGCACAGGAGGTAGAGCAGGTCGTCCAATGATCCATGGGTCAGCGGTTCGAATCCCGGCTCCTCCTGTCTACATGTCGAAGTGTCCTTGGGCAAGACACTGAACCCCAAATTGCTCCCGATGTGCTGGTTGGTACCTTGCATGGCTTCCGCCGCAATCGGTGTATGAATGGGTGAATGTAATGCACAATCTATGTAAAGCGCCTTGGATAAAGGCGCTATATAAATGCACCATTTACCAATGTGAGTGACATGCTTTGGTACATGTAACCAAGTCAAGAATTTAAACAGACCACACAATGCACAGGTCCTAATGTCGTGTTATAATTGTGTTTGATATTTTGTGTACAAACAAAATAGCGTTGTCTATAGTGATAAAGATAATGTAGATATAATTCACTGCCAATAATTTTACGTGGTACAAACAGCTTTACAGTTTGCTAAGATTTAGTGGAGGTGTGCCACAGAAAAAAAATTACATTAGAAAGCATTTCAAATTACTTATATACAGTAGTAGACTGACATGAGTGAGAGGTGAAACTCACTGGAATGTGAACAATGTTCATGAAAAGAGCCTCAACATCCCTGTTTGTGTCACCTCATCATCCAGGACTCACACATTGATTGAATACTTTATTAACATGATTGTTAACATTAGGTATACAGTCAAAGGTTATGCTAAAAGGATAACACAAAAAGCCACAGGGCGTTTCCATTGTGGTCCATTGTACAATACATTGTACAATACATTGTACGTACTATTACCCACTAGTGGCTGCAGTGGTGGAAGAAGTACTGACATTTTGTACTTAAGTACCAATACCACAAGTGCAACTGCTCTATGTTGCAAATAAAAGTCCAGTATTCAAAATGTATACTTAAGTACAAAAGTATCCATATTAAATTGTAGGTACTCGTTTGGAGAATGTCCAATTTCACAAGTTTCCAAATGTATTGTCTATTTATAGGCTATGCACAGGATTGAATTAAGTGGTTAAAGCATCAGTGGTCAGTCTGTACATTGACAAATGTGTCTGTGGACACGTTGCACATTTTAGATTTTCATTATAATGTTCTTACCAATAAAGTGCAACTGCTGTTGCAAATGTTGCAAATACGTCCAGTATTCAGAATGTACTTGAATAAGTACAAAAGTATAAGTATCCATATTAAATATTACTTAACTACTGAAACTGCTGAAAGTAGGTACTCATTTTGCATATTGTAAGTTTCCTACTGTATTGTCTATTAATTCAATCCTGTGCATACCCTACTTAGAATAGACTATTTTCAAATAAGTAGGGTATGCACAGGATTGAATTAAGTGGTTAATGCATTGCCAGTAAATTCATTAATATGTCGGTACATTGACAAATGTGTCCGTAGCAAAGACTTAAGTCTTGTCCCCGTGCCACTCTGTGGAAATTGTTTTGATCATAAGACCCATTACTAAATGTCAGTCTCCAGTTTTTCTTCTGAATATGTATGTTGTGAATTTTCTCATGCACTCTGGACACAGTTCCCCTTAACACAGCTCCCCTTCTCTGCATCACTAATTATCAACAGGTGTCTGCCATCACTACTTTGGAAGTTTGGACTGATTATCCACTGACAATCCGGGTGTGCCCACATACAAACACTCATAATACAAATCAGTACAGTATATAGTTGTCTCCACCAGGCCGAAGCCATGGGGAGAGAGTATGTTTTGCACTCCGTCCGTCCGTCCGTCCGTGTGTCCGTCCGTCCGTGTGTCCGTCCGTGAACAGCTAATCTCTGGCACCGTTGGCTTGATCGCAGCCATACTCTGCACACACACTCCCTGAATGCCAGAGCTGAACCTCTGCCCCAAAGTTTTCACATTGACCTGTTATAGCGCCACCAGGAGGCCGCTTTGTGCAAAACAAATGTTTTGACCGTACACCTACAGATTTTGTCCAAACATTACGCAAATTGGTACACAGTCTCTCTAGGGCCATTCAACGAAACTGGTCTTTCAGATTTTTCAGACTCCATCCTGATTGGCTAAGATTGGCTTCCAAAGTTCGCAGGAGTGCTCCGTTTCAAACAAAATGCTGCAAATCATGAACACATGGTGTGATTTCCGTGAAATTTTGCACGCACATTCCCACTAGGTCGAGGAAGAATTGCCACTTGAATATTTTCAACTCAGCCTCATGGTGGCGCTATAACTGGCCGATTTGTGTTTTTACCTATAACTGCACCGATCTGTGTAAAACCATGTATGCACACTCCCTAGAGGCCAAGGAAAAACCTTTGCCTGGAATTTTTCACATCTGCTCTTTATAGCGCCACCAGGAGGCCGACATATGTAAAACACATTTTCTAATATTACTCCTTCAGATTTTATCCAAATTTCATGCAAATCGGTACACATGCTCTCCATAGTCATGTGATTTGTTTGATTTCTCATAACTATCCATCCTGATTGCCTACGATTGGCTTCTAAAGTTTTCAGGAGTAGCCCGTTTTGTACAAATTGCCACAACTCCGCAACGCAGCGTCCGATTGCGGTGAAACTGTGCATGCCTATTCCCACTACTAGGCTGAGGAAGAAATGCCACTTGACAGTTTTCAAATCAGCCTCATGGTGGCGCTACAACAGGCCGCGACACACACACACACACACACACACACACACACACACACACACACACACACACACACACGCACACGCACACGTTTATATTACTCCTAAACATTTTGCCAAACATCACACACAATCCTATCCTCCTGGTGGAGACCTGTGCCCAGAAGGGCACTTTTTCTAGTTATACTTGAAACTAGAGTAAATGTAATTAGTTACACACACTCTTATAGTCAGCCTTTTACGAAGACATCACTTTTATATAATTTACTCAGCGTGCAGTGATATTTAATGAATGTACAGTAGTTCAGATTCACAAGACTGTGTTGCAAACAACACAGATAGACCTGAGAGTTAATTCAATAGTCTTATTTGTGAACATGAATCCACTTATATCCGGGCCTCCCTTTTTTGCATAAAATAGACAATCTACAAGCTCAGAATGTTAATTTCCCAGAATGCTAGCCAGAATTGGGATGCTAATTTAATCCATTGGAATGTTTGCTACCAAAGGTTGCATTTCATCACGTGACATGGAGACCCTTAACGCCTCCATATATGGTCATGCCTCGAGTCGTGACATGTCACCATATATGGCCATCTCCATATATGAAGATCACAACACTGACCTCATCTAACCCTGGATAACCATACATGGAGAAGACTGGATCATCACCTAGATCTGCATATATGGAGCCGGCCAGCAAATCTTGTTGATCTGACCTCATCAAACCCTGTACACTCAAGAAACGCTCCATATTATATGGCCAGTACAGAATTCATTCCATATGTTGATCTGACCCCCCCCCCCCCCATGCCAAAGCGCCAGCGCTCGCCCGTCTTACTGGTATTATTAGTATAATAGTTGCATGTATACATAGTTGGGGACTGTGAAATGTATAGAAAATTACAATATGAATTGTAAACTGTAGACATTGAACATCTGTTAATATTATAAAGATACCTGAATAAATGTTTATTTTAGAAAGTCACTATAGTTGCTCTATACCCCTTTTTGTTTTACGTTATGTTCAAAAGGTTCAGAAAATAACAAATTAACTCGTGAACTTTCAACAAATATTGAATTGCCATGAGTATCTATACAAAATGAAAACGAGTTGAAGCTTTCTTTTTCATGAGAAATTGGTATTTTGCATACTGTCACTGATCATGATGTTAATTTAAAATGTCAAATAATTGCAATGGTGTTATGTCTAGATTTAACATGAATTAATTGAACATGGTGGACCCTCTTGTAAACAAGTGTAATGCTTAATTGGGTCGTCCACTCACAGTTAACAGCCTTTGTATTGAGTTTGTGCTTGAAATGTACTGTAATTCTGCAAACTGTTAATAAATATTTCAATCAATCAATCAAACAACCATAAATTAAGGATTGGCCCTACCTAGGCCCTCATCAAACCCTGTATATTCAATACACTGCCCCCGCTTAATGCCGCGTTCACACCAAGGAAGCTAGAAGCAGCTTCTTGCTTCGTGGTCCCATGTTATCTCTATGCAGACCAGCTTTTTCGTTTTGAAGCTTGGAATGAACAGCTTTTTTTTTCTAGCTTTGTTGGTGTGAACGTAGCATCAGATCTCCATACACTGTATGGAGCTGACCTGTTCTGACATTCCATATCTTGATCTGACCTCATCACACCCTGTACACTCAAGATACGCTCCATATATGGCAAGTACACGCCCCCAGGCGTCTTACTGGTAGTATAGTAATATGAGAATGGTGCTATGAAGTTTATTTATGTACATTGTCATATTGCAGTACGCATATGTGTAAATCTTTCCCCATAAGATGTCTTAAGGAAAACTTGAGACAATATATTGCCATGAGGACAGTTTAAAAATATACTTGTCATAACCACTTGAACCTTATTCCTGGGGGGAACTCGGGTGCACCGCATGGGGGGGTACAAAGTATAGTGCAACTCAGGTCTGTTTTACTATAAAGGGATATTTCACTTCCAAATCAAATACAAATATATGTACAAAATAAATGAAAAAATAATCACTGCCCCCTCACGGATTAGAATGTCTGTCTAATGCATGAGGGGCGGTCAGGATTACTTTTTATACTTTGATTATTTTATTTGAAAGTGAAATATCCCTTTAAATGGCTAAACTGAAGTGATATTGATCAATTCCAAATAGTTGAATGACGGCAGTCGGCAGACTCTGCAGTCTGCACCCACTTTGAGAAACCATAGAAAGTATATAGAATTATTAGAATTTAACATTATAGTCTAGTTAGTATACTTAATACCTTCCACAATCAAAACCCTTGCTTTTGTGGAAAATAATAAGTGCAATAAATTGTAGTTACTAGATAGTACTTCCTCAGCAGCAGTAGTAAATAAAAGCATCAGTGTATACTGTATAGCATAGAGAAAATGTGTCTCTAAATCTTAGTCTGACTTGAGATAGTCGGGCATGATGTAAGAATAAGGTCGCGAATACAAGCTTCCACTCGGGTGGAGCTGTTGCCCCTGCGACCTGACTGCAGATAAGCGGTTGAAGATGGATGGATGGGCATGGGGAACTGGGAAGAATTGATATTTCCACTGTGATGTCACAGAGTAAGCAAACAATTTATTAAAGGAGTAGTAGACCATTTGAGTCTCCATTGAGTCTCCTACCGGCTACGGGCTACCAGAGTGTCAGCCGGTCATCAAATTATTGTCTTTGGAAGGTGACAAAAACAAAGAAATATCCATGAATCCAAGGCATCAAGGGGTGTGTAATTGAGTTTGAATTGAATTTTTAGTAGTGTGTCGCTTTTTGGGCGTATCATTTTCAGTTTCAGTTTTGCTTTGACGACACACCATAAACTACTTACTTACTTACTTATCCCCATTACGCCGGCTGGCGCATAGGGCAGCAACAAAGTTCCTCCACTACCATCTGTCTTTGGCCATCTTCTCTATGGTCCCCCAGCTCTGATGTTGTTGCTGGAGCTCCTTCTCTATCGTCCTACGCCATGTCATTTTGGGCCTGCCTTTCTTTCTCTTTCCTTCTGGGGTCCAGTGTAGTGCGACTCTTGGTATAGCGTTGATGTCCAATCTGAGCAGGTCCACCTGCGTTTATTGACTATACTGTGCATGTTGTCTTGTTGGGTGATGTTGAGGAGGTTTTTGTTTGAGATGGTCTTGGGCCAGAATATGTGTAGGATCTTTCGCAGGCATGATGTGTGGAAAGTGGATAGTTTATGGATGTCGTTTTCTGTTGTTTTCCAGCATTCTGCACCGTACAGTAGTGTTGAGAGTACGCAGCTTTGGTAAAGAGTTTTGTTTTTGTGCTGTATTGTTTTGATTTCCAGATTTGCTTAAGTCTTATGAAGGTTGTGTATGCTTTGTTGATCCGGTTTTGAATGTCCTAACTAGCTCCCCCATCGTGGTGAATGATGCTTCCAAGGTATGTGAAGTGATTTGTATTCTCCAAAACCTGCTCCTCTATTGTTATATGTGTTGGTGTACTGGTGTTGATGGGCATGATTTTGGTTTTATTGTTGTTAACGATCAGTCCGACTTGTTGGCCATAGTGTTGGAGTCTGTCTGTTTTTTCCTGAAGATGTGTGTGTGTATGTGACATCCTCTGTGGCTCTCCTCATGACCCAGTCTATTGCAAGATTGAAAAGTAATGCTGACATCACACATCCGTGGCGGACTCCGGATTGTACATCAAAGCTGGTGATGCTTGTTCCCACAGTGCAAGAAAAGCCAGTATAGAACTGTTGGATGATTGTAATGATCTTCCAGAGACTATCGCGATGGATGCTGTCAAAAGCCTTCTGAAAGTCAATGAAGTTGCCAGTAGTGGTAGTTGTGACTAGACAACTGCCACCTACATGGTAGCGGGAGTTGGTTGGGCTTGATGTGCCGAGACAGCTTGTACACAACCTTAAACCTGTCTGGTCTCATGTGGTATGAGTCTGTAATCCATTGCCTGGAGGACTTTAGGTTTTAGGGAGAGGACTAACAAACCAACTCCACCCCCCACACAATGGTCAGCAATGATCAGTGGTTAGACATAGGGCTAGCAACCCTACTCTGTAAAAACAGCTATATGCTACGGAAACGGCAACAACATTTTTTTAAACATTAGGTGGTGTAAATGTCTATGGCTTCATATAAAAAAAAGGCTTAAATGTGGCAGTCCTTCTCTACAAAATAATGCTTTTGTTTTTATTTGGTAAAATATTATATTGTGTGAGGAATAACTTATAGATTATATTTAATTATCTGTTCATATGAATTAATATTCTATGGATAGTGCCATCTCACACCCTCAATTTCTCTCCCAAATATCTCCATAAACATTTAAATAAGCTTATCTTAGCTATCTTGATCCAATTATTAAACATGCATTTGGATATCTCTGCACACACACACACAGGTAGAGGAACACACTCTGTTCTTTTTGCACTTATTCTCTCATTCTCACTCCTTTTCTTACCACTCTGCCTTTCTGTGTTTTTGTTATAGCTTGTTTCTGTTTGTCTGCATTGTTTTTTACCCTCTCTGCTAATATTCTGTCATCTTGTATTTTCTCTGTTTGTCTTTCTATACTCTGTGGGTACTTTAAGTCCTTGTGGGAGTGACTCTTTTGATCTGAATTTTGAATCAGCCATCAGACAGAATCAAACAGACCACTCACTGAGTGATCTACTTGAGTCCCTCTGCTGGCCAGATCAAGGCTTTAATTAAAGGCCTCAGGCAGTATATATCTGCTCTCAAATCACTGAGTCACTCACTCACGGTCGCAGAGACAAGGAGATAAACAGCTACACAGCTGTTTAAACTTTGAATCTCTGCACACACACACACAGGTAGAGGAACACACTCCGTTCCTTTTTGCACTTATTCTATTCTAACCCCTATAAACTATCCATTAAAGCTACCCCTCTACTCTTCAACCATCTCTGCGGTTGGTTCTTTTACTTCCTCCCTTTCTTCCATACATACTGCCCTAGTACGCGCGTGAATGAACCTTGATCCGTAGCTCATTCCGGCTAACCAACGACCACTTTAGCCTGGTGCCCAAGCCAAAGACCCGGACATCCAGACACATCTAACGAAGGAGGCAGCCTCCCAGGGTTTTGTATCAATCTTCTTCTTCTTCTTCTTCTTACTATTATTATTATTATTTTTTACTATTATTTCTTATTTTTATTTATCTGTGTACTATGTGTTTTCCCACCATCCCTATCCTGCCCTTTTCATGTCGCCCTAGACACTACTTCCCCCGCCACAGAAATCCCTCAAATCTCATATACCCAGCTCGTTCACCCAGTCACCACATTGTGGTGGAGGGAGGCCTTTGGAACTGCCACGCAGCTACCAAAGAGGAAATGCCTGAATTTATCTCAGCCCACGCCACCCTCAAGTCTCTGCATTTCCTTGCTCTAACCGAAACCTGGATTACCCCTGATAACACAGCTACCCCCGCCGCCCTCTCTGTTTCACACAAATTCACACACACCCCTCGCTCAACAGGTAGGGGGGGTGGTACAGGGATACTCATGTCCCCGAAATGGAATTTCCGTGTCTTAAATCTCTCTCACCTTTCTCTCACCACATGTGAATTTCATGCTATCTCAATATCACAACCAGTCCCCCTCACCCTCATTGTGCTCTATCGCCCCCCAGGAACCCTTGGGAACTTCCTGGAAGAACTA
The DNA here is from genome assembly GCF_951216825.1 of Electrona antarctica. Classification (NCBI taxonomy): domain Eukaryota; kingdom Metazoa; phylum Chordata; class Actinopteri; order Myctophiformes; family Myctophidae; genus Electrona; species Electrona antarctica. The sequence continues at coordinate 6,638,702 of NC_136796.1, forward strand.
GACTCTCTGATCAGCTCGTTTCCGGAGGATGGCACCCCCCTGATTCTACTGGGTGACTTTAACCTACCTACGGCAGAGAAGTATCTTCCCGTTACGTCCCTCCTATCCTCGTTTGACCTCTCCCTTTCTCCCTCCCCTCCCACTCACAAGGCTGGTAATGTTTTGGACCTCATGTTCTGCAGAGCCTGCTCCCCCTCCACACTCTCTGTTACTCCCTTAATTAGGTCTGACCACCACTTCATAACCTTCTCCCTCTCTCTCTCTACTCTCCCACCTAAACCTACTCACCCTCCGACCGTCACCACCCGACGCAATCTCAAGTCCCTAAACCCCTCCTCCCTCTCATCCTCTATTCTCTCCTCTCTACCCTCCCTAGAGTCCTTCCTCTCTCTCTCACCCGACCCCGCAACCACATCCTTCCTCTCCTCTATCTCATCTGCATTTGACCAACACTGCCCTCTCTCGACCAGGCCAGCTCGCTCATCCCCACCGGCCCCCTGGTTATCTGAAACCCTCAGATCTGAACGAACACCTCTCAGGGCAGCTGAAAGGAAGTGGCACAAGACAAAGCTACCAGATGATCTCTCCCACTTTCATTCACTCCTCTCTGCCTTCTCCCTCTCACTAACCACCGCTAAAACCTCCTTCTACCACACCAAAATCCAATCCTGCACTTCTAACCCAAGGAAACTCTTCTCCACTTTCTCCTCCCTCCTTAAACCCCCTCCCCCCACTCAACCCTCATCCCTCACCGCGGAGGCCTTTGCCAACTACTTCGAAAAGAAGGTTGATGATATCAGTAGCTCCTTTACCCCCCTCCCCCATAAAGAAGCACTCGACTCAACCAATGCTAACCATAACATACCATGCATGTCCTCCTTCTCTCCTCTATCCCCAGATGAGGTCCTGAAACTAGTCACATCCACTAGACCTACCACCTGTCCTCTCGACCCCGCCCCGTCTCCAATCTTCCAGACCATCGCACCTGACTTGCTCCCCTTCATCACTTCCATTATCAACACCTCAGTAACCTCAGGCTGCGTCCCATCTGCCTTCAAGTCAGCCAGGGTATCACCACTCCTCAAAAAACCAACTCTTGACCCCTCAGATGTCAAGAACTACAGACCGGTATCACTCCTTTCCTTTCTTTCCAAAACCCTTGAACGTGTTGTCTCTAACCAGCTTTCTCTCCATCTCTCAGAGAACAACCTGCTGGATCCCAACCAGTCAGGATTCAAGAAGGCACACTCCACGGAAACTGCACTCCTCGCAGTCACAGAAGCACTACATGCTGCCCAGGCTGCTTCCCACTCTGCAGTCCTGATTCTCCTAGACCTATCGGCGGCATTTGACACAGTGAACCACCAGCTGCTCCTAGGCACCCTAGCTGATCTAGGCATAGGCGGGACGGCGCTGAAGTGGTTCTCCTCCTACCTCTCTGACCGGACTTACCAGGTTTCTTGGAAAGGTTTGCTATCACCCCCCCGCACCCTCCAAACTGGGGTCCCACAGGGATCTGTACTTGGTCCCCTCCTCTTCTCACTGTACACTAAATCCCTTGGCACCATCATCTCTGCTCACAATATATCCTATCACTGCTATGCCGATGACACACAACTGTTTCTATCCTTCCCCCCCTCTGCCACCCAGGTAGAAGAGCGCATCACTGCATGCCTGGCTGACATCTCACAGTGGATGTCTTCCAACCACCTCAAGCTGAACCCAGACAAGACTGAGCTTCTGTTCTTCCCAGCTAAGTCCTGCCCTATGCGGGAGCTAACTATCTCCGTAGACAACGCCCTGGTAAAGTCTGTCCCGACAGCCAGGAACCTTGGTGTTGTCCTGGACAGTCAGCTCTCGTTCAAAACACACATCACAGCTGTCACTAGATCCTGTAGGTTTACACTCTACAACATACGACGAATTAGACCGTTCCTCACCCAGGAGTCAGCCCAGCTCCTAATCCAGACAACAGTCTTGTCAAAACTTGACTATTGCAACTCCCTCCTTACTGGCCTACCGGCATGTGCACTTAAGCCCCTCCAACTGATCCAAAATGCCGCAGCACGCTTGGTCTTCAACCAGCCAAAATTCTCACACGTCTCCCCCCTTCTCCGCTCGCTCCATTGGCTCCCGGTCGCTGCCCGCACAGAATACAAAACTCTGATGCTGGCATTCAAAGCAACCAAAGGCATGGCCCCCCCATATCTCACAAGTATGATCGTACCCTACAAACCCTCCCGCTCACTCAGATCAGCCAACGCAGGGAAGCTGGAGGTACCTTCACTAAAAACGCCGGGACAACGCTCCACACGTCCCAAACTCTTCTCCCTTCTGGCTCCAAAACTATGGAATGCACTTCCCATTGCAGTCAGAACTGCAGCCTCACTCCCAATCTTCCGCCGTAGTCTGAAAACCCACCTCTTCAGACTCCACCATGGCCCGTAGCACTTGCCCTAGCCTAGCCCCTTAGATAGCACATTATGTAGACTTAGATAGTATTTTAAACAGACTTATAGCTTGTTATGTAGACAGCTCTAGAATTGCACTTTATGTAGTCATAGCACTTTATAGTACACATGTATAATATATTATATAGTATAGTATGTATAGTTTACATAGATACTCCACTGTTACGTTCTAGTTTACGCATGATTCATGATAACTACTTTTTATACATGTGATGTATGCCATGCTTTTTGTTTTTGCTTAATGTAAGTCGCTCTGGATTAAGAGCGTCTGCTAAATGCCTAAATTGTAAATTGTAAATTGATATTGTCTATACTATTTCATCTTCTTTAAATTTCATCAGATGTCAATCATGTGCAGTGCACAGCTAAACCTTTATACTTATTTGAATAACATTTAGAAAAATTAAAATGAACACAAAATGTTTTTCGATGCTTTATTTAAAAAAAAAAAACATCTTCAATACACGAGTATGTAGAAAAAGTACAGACAAGAATTCTTACAGACAAAATGATGAATATCAGGGTCAAATAAGTGTAGAAATAAGGAGCAGTGCTATAGGACAGGGGTTCTCAACCCGTGGGTCGCGACCCCTCGGGGGGGGTCGCCAAATTATTTTAGGGGGTCCCCAAATTTAAAAAAAAATATATATATATAATATTTTCACGATTTTTCTAAAATAGCAGACCTACAAGCTCGTAGCGCGCTATGAGCTTGTAGATCTGCTATTTTTCAATAGCTAAATTATAACATAATGCTTAAAACACCAAAAGGGGTTCTCGCCCAAAATGGGTTAAGGTTATTGAGGCAGTCAATTTATATTGGGGGTCGGGGGTCCCGAGACATTGCCAAAGCATTTCCGGGGGTCCCCGGCCAAAAACGTTGAGAACCCCTGCTATAGGACTTCTGTCCAGGAACTCATCATGACTCATGTCACCGGTCTGTATTCAGGATGGACTCAATGGAGAAAGTACTGCTGAACTTGACCTCACATCTACTGTTAACAGCCCTGCAGGCTGCAGCTTCAGCTTCTGGTGGTGGGGTCAACATCTCCTTTCTCACTGAGGTCAACTCAGGGAACCATTCCAGAATTCCTTCGAAGTGACGATGCAGAATCCTTAGTGTTATTTTACTATGATCAACTGTCCAGTAGTTCCTGCGCAAATGCACCATTGGAATCTGAAAATAAAAGAAAATAAGTTTGATTAAGCTTGATGAGTAAGTATAATTATTCCACCATTTAAATATTATAATCAGAGGAATTAATATTTACCGTGGTAAAACACTTGCTGATTGATAAACACACTCTGATGTGTTTCTCAAAGGATTTTGTTCTCCCCAACCCGAATGCTTCCAGTCTGTCCATCACCTGGGAAAAAAGAAAAAGTGATATTACAACTTAGGTCTGAAATGACAGAACTTTCCTTTTAATGTAATAAACTGTTTTGTTTTACCAGTTTCTTACCTCAATAAAGGTAAGTCTCTTTTCTGGAGAGTCTTGCAGGATGAAGACGATCTTTGCCAAGTAGGTTTTGCAATGGTTGAACTTTTCTTGCTGACTCAGTGGACTCAACCTCAACAACCTCTTCTTGGTGGGTCTAGCTGCAGCACCAGATCTAGCAGTGAGTTCATGGTCTTGGCTGCCTCCTGTTGTGCAGATGGAGTAACTGTCACCTGTACATTGAACAGGGCGTGTGTCCACAGGTGAAGAGGCCCAGTTGACCTTCCACTTCAGTTCAACAGTTCTCTCCGTGGACTCCTCCGACAGAGTAGGGGCTTTGCAGCACAGACCAGAGGGAGTGTCTTTCTTCAGGATGGAGTCAATGGAGAAACTGCAGACTGTGGCTTCAGGAGGAGGATGGAGAGTTGTGTAGTGGTACGGTGGTGGTGGTGGTCGTGGTGTGATCAACACCTCCTTTCTCTCTGTGGAGGTGAACTCTGGGAACCACTCCAGAAGTCCTTCGAAGTGACATTCCACCATCCTTTTTGTTATTTGACTATGATCAAGTTTCCAATAGTTGGGGTTGTAATTCCATGCAGCATCTGGGCCATTTGGAACCTGAAAGTGAAGCAAAAACAAACAAAAAATGTACTGTTAGATTTGATTAAGCTGTGAGAGTTCGGCTATTCACTGTTTTCCCCTGAACCGTGGAAAATGTATCAGTGAATCATTCTTAATTAGAGGGATTTATATTTACCTTGACAAAACAGCTGTACCTTGACAAACAGGCCCTGATGTTGTTCTTAGACCACTTAGACGCAAATCCTGCCAGTCTGTCCATCAACTGAAAAACAAAATTTACAAATCAGGTATGAAATAAGACAATACATTCCTTGATGCAAAATACATAATACTGAATTATATAATTACTGTTATTACACATTTACTTTTGCCAAGTCATTTATGTATGTCAAATTGCAATGCTTAGCAGGTCTATTACTTACTCGAGTAAAGGTGAGCATCTTTTTTGGAGAGTCTTGCAGGATGAAAGCGATCATTGCCAAGTAGGTTTTGCATTGTTTAATTACTTTGTAAGAGAGGTGAGGTCCAAGGTTTTCAGACATGTTGTATATTTGCTGTAGATTAGAATGAAGTCCAAGACACAGAGCAGTGGTTGGAGAGGTTCTCAGTCAGTAGCTTGTGCTGAATGTTGAGATGTCCAGGTCTCTGGATATATAAACCCTGTTGGAACAATAGGACATTAGAAGGTGTGAATTCCTGCTAAATGGGACTAACGACCACAACAACAACAACAATAGACTCTGTCCAACAGATCCTCTGGAGGTATATCTGTGTGGAACATTCATAATTAGTTTAGTTTTATTTCATAGAAAGAAAATCGATTATATTAATTTTAAATATAGTCTACATTTTAGATAATCGTGGAAATCAAATAATATCAGAATAACAAAAAACTCTGCTGGGTGAAGTAAAACAATGTGCAAACAGCAGCAAGATTGTGAGCTGCTGTGATGAAGGATATCAAAATGGAACACAACCACCCTAAAGTGTGTGTATTCCTCCACTATCTGCATGAAGTGATCTTGGTAGAAATTTTGGATTTAGATTTATTGAAGATTCTGACTTTCAATTGTTCATTAGATTTTGTTTTGACTGTATTGTTCCACTTTTTGCTTTGGCAATGTAAAAGTATGTTTGCTCATGCCAATAAAGCCCTTTGAATTGAATTGTAACAGTGGAACGATCCGAATGTTATTTCTCATAAAATAAATGATGATCTTCAATTTGTTTATTTTGGTTTTGGAAATTTTTGTTTGTCGATGGTTGTCTCATTATAACTGACACTTATAACTGAACAGGTAGAAGTAAAAACAAAATATGCATATGTGCATATTTGCATATGCATATGCATATGCACTCCATGAAAACGAGAAAAATCTGCCAAAACTAACCTAGTACTGGCTGTATGTCCAATACATTCACCATATTCAGGTGTAGTTCTAACAATGTTTAAATGAACATCACATCAGCATATATTTGAGTTTAATGGTTCATGTTTATTCAATGAGTGGGTTACATTCCAGTGATTATCACCTGTTACGGCCCTTTAAAATTGGCTCGAACACCAAGGACCATAACGTGTTAACAGGACAAAAGTCAGGTCAAAAGTACAATGAAACTTTATTCATAAATCATAATCACACATCAGTGTCTTTTGGCAATAAATAATTGAGTGAACAAACTGTACAATCAACAAAAACATGACCCAACTAAAGCCCTAACAAAACAAAAGAAAGGATGGACTGGCCAAACAAACAAAAGAGGGGAGCCTGGTGAGCTACGCACTATGTGCATGTCGGAGTCACCAGACTCCCATAAACTACCAAAACGTAATATGCAACTAAACTAACCAAAAAGAAAAGTACACAAAATCATACTTACGACCAGCCCATCTTAACTGAAAAGATGATGGCAGCATGTTGTTCTCTGCTTGGGTGCTGGGGATCTACTGAAACTGACAAACACTCTAATTTATACTCATGGCCCTAATCATGCATGAGCTACAGCTGGGACAGGGCGGCGGCAGCCTCAGTTGAGTGACAGCCAGGTGAGGAGAGTGTACACTGCAGCGTAGATCCCAGCAGCATAGATCAGCACTACAGGGAGGACAAAGTGCTATTAGTGAACACATAGTGATCAGCATGTTGTAAAGTGAGGTGTGCATATATGCAAGCATATAACACCCCCACCCTAAGTTATTGAATGGTGAGTTCTAACCCTGGCAACACCATACACCAGTAACAGAAACGAATCATTCAATAACAAATGGTCCTACTAAATATAACAAAAACATTGTTTCTACCACAAAATAATAAATGTCAAATTTCCAAAATGATACTTTAACTTTCGAAATAGATGTACACTAAACTCAATAGTTTGTTTCTCACCCAAAAAACATACTTCCCAAAATGTTACTCATCATTTGTATTTTGCATCCGAATTTCACAGAAAAAAAACAGAATTGTGCTCGGTATGTGATAATACTCAAGTGTACCTCAAATCTCATTAATGATCATTTGTTTCACATACTACAGGTATATACCAAAAAGTATTATGGAAAGAATAAATCTATGGGAAAAACCTTTACTCTCAGGATGATAAGCACCCAACTAAATAAGTTTGATTTCCAACCGCTTTACCACCTGGGTCAAACACCTGTGACCTTAAGCTGGACTTGAGAACCCTAACAATTACTGTTGCTGTAATTTGGATCCCCTCAAATTGCTCCTCCACCGGAATTGCATACAAGGCAGAAGCAATGGTTTGCTTTGGCTTCCCAAGCACTCTGCATATGTGAGCCAGATTCAGATTTCCATTCTCATACCGACATCATGCAATGTTCCCCCTAAGGTGCGCACGCACGCACGCACATGGCCAAATGCCCCCGCGCACAACTGAAATCTGTCGCGCACAGACACAGACGCTGGTGTAAAAAAAAAAACCTACCTGTTGTGATATTAGCCCATGCACAGTACATCTTAGTCTATGTACTTGAACTTGAGATACAGTGTACTTGATATGTATTGTGTACTGCCGGTACTGTAGCATTCTTTATAGATAGGCTACGAGAGACATCTAGGCGGCAGCAAGGTCAGCCTTGCTGCAGTAGGCACGTTCTTCTGTCTCATATCTTATTGTTACGTCATTATGATCCAGCACTATATATGTTTCATGTTTGTGTAATAAACTTTGTGAACCTTAGCGTGATACTGTCTCGTGTCTCGTTAATTTGTTCTCCCGGGTACCCGCCGGCCGCCGCCGCAGTCGCCGTACCAAAGTAATACTTCAACAGGATTGTCACACACCACCCAGCCTGCACACACTACCTGTCTGTCAACCCAGACGAGGGTCCCGTACTTAGATTACAACAATTGGTGCTCAGAAGTGAGATACCAGCAAGAGGTGAGTCACTTTATGTTTTATTCTTTCTAGAGAATAAGTGCCTCTCCTCTTGCCTGGTAAAGTTAAACCTTGTCTTTTTTGGTCCCACATCTTTTTTACGCTTCCAAATTTTACTGACATAGACCCTGTTTAGTTAGGTTGTTTATAAAAAGTGACTGTTGTTTTTGTTTTAGTTGACTTGACAGAGTTTAGAGATTAAGACTGCTTTGTGTTTCAAGCAGCGAATATGGTTAGAGTCCATATTTAAGCCTGACGATTGGTTCGTTAGCAGAAGACTGCTCTGTGTATCAAGCAGCGATATGGTTTAAGTCCATATTTAAGCCTAACGATTGGTTCGTTAGCTGGACAGATTTATTCTGTTGATTCGTACACTGTTTATTGATAGTTGACAGTGGCCTAGTGGTGTCTCCCATGCTAGGTTAAGCCGGGCGATTTGCTTTCGTACCGCACAACAGCTGTGTGTTTCCCTGTTGTTTTTGTTCTGTTGGATGTTGTCCAACAGGGTATGATTTGTGTCATACTGAGCCTGTGGTGGTGCTTTTTTCCCCACAGCATACATTCATTTGTATTTTGCCTTGATTCACTCTGGTCATTGTCCTAAAAGTCACTGCTAGATAGAACATTTCGGTACCCATTTGAGGTATCATTTTTCAAGGGCTGGTGTGTGAAGAGATACCGTTGAATATTCCTGCTGGTTGTCTGTTTTGTGTTGTGTGTCTTGAGTTGGGAATGGGCATTGGTAAGCTAACCCTAGAATCAGGGTGGCAAAAATGTATGGTATTGTTATGTGACGGGGTGTTCTCCCAGTCGCGCGTTCCAAATGCTCAGTTTTACATTCATTCATTGTATACTAGTATATTGATGTGGCAATGGACGAGCCATGCAGGAGTAGAAAGAACCTTAGTTATCTATGTGTTTACATAACACTGGCTGCTGCGCCATAGCCTGAGATTTACAGTGACTAAAATAACTCGTGAAGAACTATGAACTAGAGACCAGTTGAGTCAATGCAGTCATGATATGTACAGAATGTAATTCAACCTGATTTGTTTCTACAGAGTTTCTACGGGCCTATAACCAAGGGGGGGCTGAAGGATCGGATAAGAGAAGTACAAATCAACTGATCATGTGTAGTTTTTGTTTCATTACTTACATTGAGTGACAAAAAATAGCCGATCTACAAGCTCTCAAAGGGCCAAAACATAGGGTTTCTAAGCTAATTTGTCCAGCCAAAGCGTTAGAAATAATAGAATTAGCTAACTATGGTGTTTACATAACACCCCAGCCCGTTAGAAATGAAGCTGGAGAAGTAAGTGGCTAGACGACCTTGGACAAGAACACTGAGTGCTTGCGCAAGCGGCAGGAATATAGTAATCTCATGTTTTACTCGAGTAAAAGTATCAAGCGCTATATAGTGTCAGTAAATCAAATGTACTTGAGTAAAAGTAGTAAGTACCCTGCCCTGGTCGATAATTCAAAATATAGTACTCAAGTAAGAGCACTAAATATATTTGCAGTAAAATGTACTTGAGTAAAAGTAGTAAGTACCCTGCCCTGGTCGATAATTCAAAATGTAGGCTACCTGAGTAAAAGTAAAGAAGCGAGCCGATCTACAAACTCTCAAATGGCCGGAATAATATAACAATAATGGAGTAGAAAAATATGTACTTAAAAATCAGTGATACAGGCGAAAGTAAAAATACTTCAAACATAGGTAGTTTACCTTATGTAGGTAACAAGAGGGTTGCAGCAAAACTTCAGAGAAGACTTAAGTATGTATCAAAAGTAAATGTAAGACGTCGGTTTACCTTATGTAGGTAACAAGAGGGTTGCAGCAAAACTTCAGAGAAGACTTAAGTATGTATCAAAAGTAAATGTAAGACGTCGGTTTACCTTATGTAGGTAACAAGAGGGTTGCAGCAAAACTTCAGAGAAGACTTAAGTATGTATCAAAAGTAAATGTAAGACGTCTATACAGGAATAAAAAAAAATTATCATTATTTCAGTGAGAAATGCTGTAATTTGTGGAGTCCAGTCAATACAATAGCTCTCATAAATGCACCAACAATCTATTTACCAAATTTGTGTCCACGGGCAAATTCAGGGGAGGCGTGATTGAATTGAATTCAGACAGGCCTGTTCATATAAAGTTATTTGAGGTCTGTCAGCCTGTCAGGTCAGGATTATTTCATCATACTTTACATGCTAGCTTGTTATCAGCATTTAGTTTGGGAATGTAAACAAATTGTGCAGCTATGAGCCACCCCAGTGTAGATTTCTCACACGACTACACACCCTAGCGAACATTAAGTTCAAATTAGAATATTAGTGAAACTGCCAAATTCAAAAATAAGTACCCAGCGTATAGGAATATTTCTTCCTCACATTTTTCACATAAAAAGGCTAAATCGTCAACACTCAGCCAGTCAGCCTGGAAATTCAATTTTCAATTTTTGTCACTGAAGGCCACGTGAAGCAGAAGGGATCTTTGGGGGACCCCTCGAGGCCAGTGAGGCCTCAAAACAAAGACTGCTGTGGAGTACACCATGTTGTGTTGGGAACTTAACACTGAACATTTTATGGAGAAATGTGTTTTTTCAAGTAACACATGAGATTTCATGAACAATGCAGTGTGTTGAGGGCACACTCAATGAATGAACATTTGTTTTTTTTGCATCTGTTTCCCAAAAGGAGTATGTTTCCATCTTCCATCACGTGACTGCAGGGATATGGGTCGTACCACCGCTCGACGGCCCAGTTACGATGTGAGAATGTGAGGGTCAAATTTTCATCTACCCGTTTTTGTAATGGTACATTTGGCACATGGCAGTACAGTAGAGAAAAGACACACACATTCACGTGCACACAGCACACACACGTGCAGGAGAGGGACACTTGCACATGCAAGCACACAGAAAGGAAAGGACTGCAGGGAATTGTTTGGTCTAGTAAGAGTACTTATCTGTGTAGTGTCCTTTGACTTAGAAACCAACAGCTGAGTGTGTGCACGGTTCATACAGGGCGTGCATGTGCGTGCACCAGCGTAGATCCGCTGTATTTGGCCAGGGAAGTCACTATTGGCCAGGGAAGTCACTAGATTTAAGTGATTATATACTTTATTTAGGAAGTTATAGTACAGAGTAATCTATTTTTGTTAGGCAAAAGCAACAGTAAGAAGCCCAAGGGCGAGAAGCTATTATAATGTAAATGTGTAGTGCAGCTGTGCGCGATCAAAATTCCAGGAGGGGCGAACTCCACTTGCGACCGCGACGGGTCGCTTCGACGGCTGTCTGAGTCGTCGCAACGAGTGCCCATCGTCGCGGGTGCCTGACTCGTCCCGACGGGTCGCCACAGGTGCCCATCGTCTCGACGGGCGCCTGACTCGTCGCGACGATTGCCCATCGTCTCGACGGGGGCCTGTTTTTGTCGGCGTTTCTGAGTCGTCGCGACGATTGCCCATCGTCTCGACGGGGGCCTGTTTTGTCGCGACGATTGCCCATCGTCTCGACGGGGGCCTGTTTTTGTCGGCGTTTCACCCGTGCGTCGGAGAACGGGCGCTCGTGCTCGCATCTGCCTCTCTCCCTCCTTCCCTCCATCCTATGTGTGTGCTTCCCCCCCCCCCCCCACCCGACCGCCTCCCCCTGTGGGGTAGGGGGTCGGGTGGGGGTCCCTGCGGACCTTTGGGGGGGGGGGTCCGGGTCCCCTTGGGAATCCCTTTACGCATGCCTTCATTTGTCCCCGTGAATTGCTTCCATTATTTTAATCCAATAACCATATGTTGCATCACATTTTATCGATTGATATAACTTCAATAACCTCCGGAAATAAGGATTTTTTTTTATTCGATTTGAACGTTTAATGGCCTATTGAAAAGACAAGTGTTTCTTTTTTTTTTCCTTTTACGCACGAGAGAGAGAGAGAGAGAGAGAGAGAGAGAGGGGGGGGGAGAGAGAGAAAGAGAGAGCGCACGCACGCAGACGGAATGTGTTCACGCTCGTCCTTCTGGGGGGTCCCCGGGAGACCCCCCCAACGCAATAGATAACACAGAAATCACACTATACAATGCATTTACATTCAGCCGATCTACGAGCTCATATCTGCTTCTTTGCGAAAGCCGCGCATTGCGACGTATTCTGTCTGTCTGTCTGTCTGTCTGTCAGCGCACGCTGACAGACAGACATGTTTAAGTTTTCCATTGAACTATTCAGCACCGAAATAAATTACTCATCCATTCATTAATGCATTCATTCATTCATTCATTCTTTCATTCAATTTACTGCTTTAAGGAAATTATGTCTGTATAGGAGCCATGAATGGGATTGTTGCAATGTGTGGTTATGTTGATTATATCTTTGGTCAATGAAATGAATGCGCTGTCACTGGTGCTATGGATGCTTGATTGACGGGGCCTGATTAATTCATGAACGTCACCTGTTTGGCACACACAGTGAGAGAAGCCCCATGTATAGAGGCATCAACCTAAATGTCACTTGCGTCTATATGGAGACTCCTGCTTCCACACAAGGATGCCTCGTGGCGGAAAAAAGAAGAAGTCGACTGGTCCTTCGACTGGGCCTGGTAAGCAGACAACTTTAAACATGAGTCTATGGCAAGCCGTTTTAACTTAAGCAATATTAGGCCTACACGAGAGGTTGTGGGTTAACGTGATTATTGCCACGACAGGGATGCGGTGAGGAACGAGGATTCTTAACACGTTCATGTTGTAGTTTACTTTACCCAGGCCAGCGTAATATTAACTGTTATGAAACTCTCTAAGTACTGGACCCTCGTCTGGTTCTGACCGACAGGTGTGTGTGCAGGCTGGGTGGTGTGTGACAATCTGGTTGAATCATTCCTTTGGTACGGCGACTGCGGCTGGTCTGGAGGCAATATAACTTCATCAAAAGCTGTCGGAACTTCGGAAGTCCTGTCGGGTTTACTGCAGGAGGAGCTTAGCCTACTGCTGAGTGACTTCGTCGAAATTCAATAACTTTTATTCAAGGGGGGGGGGGGGGGGGGGGGGGTGTTGTAGCCTATTTGCTAGGTGGGTTGGTTAACATGCTGGACTAAAAAAAGAGGCTCCGAGAGGCGAGAGAGAGCTGAGAGAGAGAGTGTGTGTGTTTGGAGAGAGCGCGTGCGTGCGAGAGAGAGAGCGTGTGTGTGTGTGTGTGTGTGTGTGTGTGTGTGTGTGTGTGTGTGTGTGTGTGTGTGTGCGTGCAGGGCCGCATTAAGACCCCTCAGGGCCGTGGAACAACACAAAATCAAAGGCCCCCCCTCAACATTAATCGGACAATATCGGGTGCGTTCGCGCGCCCAGCGAATGAACGCGCACCGCACGTGCGTTCGGTGCATGTGCCACCGCCAGCACGAGCGGCGCTGACAGTCACACTGCACAGACACAGGGCACAGCACAGCCTTTCCAACAGTCCGTTTCTGCTATAAAGAGACGTGCAGAGGGATTTGGAGAGGCAGGGGCTGGAATTTCAAAAGGGCATTACAGGACATTAGATTACATTTCTACCCAGATATAGAGGAATATCTCATTTTAAATTAACACTATGAATCGATTCGAGAGTTATACTGAAACAAACATGAACAATATTCATACAAAAGTTACTGTCACTGATGATCTATATGAGCAATTCAGCATATTACTCTACAACAGTGGGACACAACCTTCTTGCCCTGATCACATTGACAAAAAAACAATCTTTGCCAGAACAGCCACAACAACCACCCAGCCTGCCCTAACAATCCAGTATAGCCTTAAATTGCTGGTTAACAATGTAAAATGAGCAGTTTCAGTTATTAAGTATTTAAGTAGCCTTAAATACTGAAGGCTCTCGTAGATGTATTTTATCGATTTTGATATCCTTTATCTCTACGAGAGTCTTATCTACCACCCCCCCAGATTACCCTGGAATATCAGCTCCAAAGCCCGTACTTCTCCAAACATGGACAAATGCTAAATATAAGGTGCTTACCCGCTTGCCCCAAATGTTAACTCGGTGTCCGTTCTGTTTGTGTAATGTATTAGTCCATATTTTTTAATAAAGAAGTGTTTTGTTCCCGTCTGTGGCTGAACGCCATTTTCCCCCCTCGTTTATTTCCTGTTTACATTGAGTGTAATTCCGGATTTCACCGGATGCGCCCCGTCACCACCGCTATTGGGAACCGACAGAATTGGCCACAGACGGGATTAAAACACTTCTTTATTGAAAGATATGGACTAATACATTGCACAAATACGCCTTACACCGAGTTAACATTTGGGGCAAGCGGGTAAGCACCTTATATTTAGCATTTGTACATGTTTGGAGAAGTACGGTCTTTGGAGCTGACATTCCAGGGCAATCGGGGGGTGGTAGGTAGATAAGACTCTCGTAGAGATAAAACATAGTAAAAACGATAAAATACATCTAGAGTCTTTATCTAAGGCTATATTAGATAAAGAGCGAGAGAGAGAGGAAATGAACAGTATAATTATTTGTAATCCACATCTACCTACTGTATCTGTCTCAAATTGAGACGGATCACTGATTGTCTGCGCTTCTCTGTGTGCGTCTGCTCTCCTCATTGAATGGACAATGGACATGTGAGTGCGTGCGCCCGGCAGGGTTAGGTTTCGATTGGACATACTTCGTTGCGCGCTGTATCGCGTACCGAAAATAGACGATCTACAAGCTCACAACTCGTCGCGCTGGGACGCGTTGTGAGCTTGTAGATCGGCTATAATTCATGGTCTGGAGAGGGCACCTTTTTACCAACGGGTAAAAGGGCAGGGGCTCAAGACCCCTTTTATGTCTATGTGTGCACGTGCAGTGTCTAAACTGTCTATCATTCTCACAGGGCCCTGCAGGCTGCAGGCCGTGGAACACAAGTTCCACTAAGTTCCACGGTTAATGCGGCCCTGTGTGTGTGTGTGTGTGTGTGTGTGTGTGTGTGTGTGTGTGTGTGTGTGTGTGTGTGTGTGTGTGTGTGTGTGTGTGTGTGTGTGTGTGTGTGTGTGTGTGTGTGTGTGTGTGTGTGTGTGTGGAGAGAGCGTGTGAGAGAGAATATGAAATCTTTTTATAGTTTCACAAGATAGTATTAGTATTACTCAAAATGTTAATGTAACACATCTGTTTACACATTTATTTAATTCCTATTTATATTCAATATTTATTTGTACATACATTGTTTTATATTGATTGGCTGTTCCACTTTTGCTTTGGCAATGTAATCATATGTTTTGTCATGCCAGGCAATAAAGCTAATTTGATTTGATTTGAATTGAATTGAATTGAATTGAATTGAATTGAATTGAATTGAATTGAATTGAATTGAATTGAATTGAATTGAATTGAATTGAATGGAATGGAATGGAATGGAATGGAATGGAATTGAATTGAATTGAATTGAATTGAGAGAAAACCTTTAGCTGAGAAAGATGAAGCAGGAGCCAGGGACCCATTTTGTTGCAGATTAAACTTTTCAATAGATTTCATAGATAGCTTGCCCACTCTGTTTTGGTGCCTACCTTTCCCTGGTGCCCAGTCTGCCCTCCTTTCCCTAGTGCCCACTCTGTTTTAGTGCCCACAGCAGTCTTGTGTTGGATTCATGTTCAGTATTTTTAGGCGCCCACTTAGTCGCAGCATGAGGCATCGTTTGTGAACTTGTAGATCTGCTATTTTCGACTACTGTTACTCTCAGAATAGGGATGCTAGGGTTTTAACAAATTGCCTTTGTTATGCAGTACGATCTATAGGACTGAAACCCTGGCTGCCTGCCTCTCCAAGGCCCATGTACTGCTGAGAGGAAGACGTTTGTGTTGTATTTTATAAAGGCTCTGGTTGAGGCAGATATTCTGGCTGTAACGAAGACTCTGACTAGGACGTTGGGCTATATGACATATGACATGTATGACAATCCCTATATTTGGGCCCGAGCCGACCTAGTGCTGATATCGGATAGATATGTATATGGATAGATCTAACTGGCTTAGTCATCGTGACAAGCATAGTCGGAGAGTATATAACTAGGGTCGGCTGCAGGGAGAAGGCAGAAGTCGAAGCATCCTGGTTTAAGTTCTAACCGGACACCACTGCGGGGTCCTAACCTAGTAATCAGCAATACAGCATTGAGCTATTTTATATGACTCCTCTTGAGAAAGCCCCCAAGCTGGGCCCTGGCTATCTGGCTGGCAGGCAGGACTGACTGGCTGACTGACTGACTGACTGACTGACTGGCTGGCTATATAACTGGCTGGCTGGCTGGCTGGCTGGCTGGCTGGCTGGCTGGCTGGCTGGCTGGCTGACTGGCGGAAAGCCACTGGCTGGCTGGCTGGCTGGCTGGCTAAGTATATGTATGTTCATGTTGGACCCATTGTAATTTAATTTCACATTTCTTATTTGATTTGTACTAAAGAATGTTTATGAAGGAGTGAATTATTATTGAATAAAAATGGATGACTAATAGATCTTAATTACTTTGTTGTGGTACTTTAAGGTTTATTTAGCATATTTAGAGTTCTTTTTGCTCTAAACACATTGATTATAGTCCTAGATAACTGTCTAAAACCTTAAAAGAAAAAAAAACACTCCGCAGAATCCCTCCTGCCGTAATCACCGCAGAAAAACAGAAAAAAAACAGCAGATTCCGTTTGGCCTTACTTATAAGCACATTATAATGCATTATAAATTAGCTTATAATGCATTATAAAGGCGACCTTAATATAAAGTGTTACCAAGTTGTATTTCAAGATATGTAGAATTCAGTTCTTCCTAGTAACAATAACGTTTTGGATATCTACAATGACATTCCTCCTATCAACAACTGTCATTTCAGATATCCATAACCTCATTCTTCCTAGCAGAAATGATGTCACGTTTCCCATTCATGTGTATGGGGCTTTTAGTTTCAGATATCTGTAACTGCATTCTGGATATCTAGAATCAACATTCTGGATATATACAATTGAATTATTACTAGGAGAAACTACTATTTCAGATATCCAAAATTACATTTGTACTAGTCATAAGTACGAATATAACATATGAATTGTGGATATCCATATAATTAGATTTCTACTAGTCACAATGTATTTTTGGATATACAAAATGTAGTAATGGATGTCTGGAATGTTATTTTTTATTTTGGATATCTGAAATGACAGTTGTTGATAGGAGGAATGTCATTGTGAATATCTGAAACGTTAGTTTTGACTAGGAAGAACTAAATTACAGATATCTGGAATACAAATCCAGTCTAGCTATTAAATGTTAAAACGGCTTGCCAGAGTCATCTTAATACGTGCAGGCAGTGAAGTTAAAATAAATAATTGACTTTGTTTTTCTTTCAGTTGTTGAAACACTGTACTCCAGTGTCCTAGAGGTCATAGCATTAACACACGAAGATAAAGAATGCATGTTTTGCCACGAGAAGCCTGGTAAAAAAATACCGTTACAGACTAAAGAACATTTAACAAAACAGCATATTCAACATGCAGCCTTCTACACACATCCAAACGGAAAGGGTATGTCTGCTTGCTATGTATTTGCTTTCTATATATATTTTCCCCCTGCATGCTTTCGTGGCATTTCACTGAATAAAAAAATTTCTTTTTTTTATACAGAAAGAGTTCTTCTAAGCTGTTATTGTGGGATTAAGAATTCGCATAATCGTTCGCATTATCACTGTGAATTTTGCGAATTCGAGGCTTTCGACAGATGGGATGGAATCTTTAAACACTTTAAGAGCTGGCACAGTAAGTTGGTGCTAATTTCATTTTGTTTTATTTTTTACACACACTATATATGTGTGTGTGTGTGTGTGTGTGTGTGTGTGTGCGTGTACATGTGTCCATTGGAATGTGACGTATGACGTGTAATAAACCAATTCTTAATTTAAATGTTTTTTTCCCACTATTAACCAGCTGATATCAAAATTCAAAAGAACACAGGTATATATATATTTACATTGACTTTAGCAATTAATTTCGTATTATTGATGTTATTTTTAATCAGCTTTTTAATCAACCTCCTTGCTGTAATTAAACATGAAAATGTTATTTTTCTGTTGTCATATATTTTAGACAAATTACCTGACGCAGGTAGTGACCACGATGAGGATGTGGATTTGTGCGAAGGACAGATTGAAGGACCAAATTTGAAAATTCCATGCCCTATGTGCTCACACACATTCAGTAATTATTCGAATTTGCGAAAACATGAACAAAAAAAACATGGAGGTTCCCTAAGTTATCCAATGCAGTGTGTTGATCCCATAAGGGGGATTTATGTCACTCCAAAACACGAAATTGGAGGTCCTATAATTCCTATCCATGTTAGAAAGTCACATTTGGGCAGTGATTGTGTCAATCCAGATTGTGTTGAAATGCTAAAAATCTTTCGTTCTTCCGGCAATCCAGGAATTGAATGCATTCATTTGAAAAGACGACCTCTGCCATTCGAACAACCTGCTAGTCTAGAAGTAGCCACGTTAGATCAAATGCAAGATCAAAGATTGATATCCCAAAATTGGAATGATCAGTGCGTGGTTGCATTAACCGAGGCTGAAAACCAAAAGGCAGTAGCAGTGTTCCCCATTCTTTATGAGGAAATAGGAGTTTCCAAAAACTTTTGCTATTTTTCAGTATACACTGGGACAGCACCAGACAGCTGGTGCCCTTTGCTTCGGGCAATCATAACGTTTAACGTTAAAGAAGGTCGATGGAATTGTCCATGCAATATCACCCCCCGCTGTATCCACACATGTATGTATTCATGGTGGCTTTTTCAAGAGAAAATCGAATTGATTAAAGAGGCGGATGTGGGCCCAGAACATGTTTTCGATGACGTTGAACTTGAACTTCAAGATAGTTAATTTACTGACGAGACGCGCACGAATTCAGAAAAAAATCGCAAAATGACAGAGTACATATACAAAGAAAAACGAATCCCAGCATATGATACACTGCCAAAATCACTACGTACTGTAGAACAAGAAATTCCAGCTGAATTTCTTCCATCCGAAACAGTCTGTCCTTTTTGCAATGAAACTCTTCAATTGGCATAAATGGCATTGGCAAAGGTAAGTCATAATAAGCATTACTGTAACATGTACTTGGCTAATATAGCCTACTGCTGCTGTTGTGATTTTAATGAATAGCCTAACCATACATTTCATCCATGCAGACAGCAGTGTTTTCATCAAAACATGCACAAAATGTGACGTCGACTTTCGCCATCAGAATTATCTGTCCGGTTACCACAACTACAGCGGAAAGATATTCGTGTCTATTCCACTGTTGTGTTTCCTGTTGGCGTTCATGGCTGTAAGTATTTTTAAACGAATTAAGTCAATTAGTTAATGTCTCACTGGTTGCACCTGCTCCCACTTTTCACACAGGCATTGCCCATGTTGGTGTGTGTGTGTGTGTGTGTGCGTGTGTGTGTGTGTGTGTGTGTGTGTGTGTGTGTGTGCCCGAAGTTGCGCTCCAAAGAAAATAGCTAATGTACAACCTCTTAACAAAAATCACTGTAAGGAGTTATTGTGCATTATTAATTTTCAATTTATCACTATTTTAATCCTTACATTTCTTCACATAGAATGACACAGCTCCTGGGCGGACGTTAGAAGCCCTATATCTTTTCAACGGGCTGAAAACACATCACTCGACAATTAGGAAAGCTTTCAGACATTTCCTGTCTCTGATGGACTTTCAGTTTGAATATTCGTGCCTCAGATGCGGACATTCGCCAGCTATACTGATATGTGACGCTGATTTCAAAGTTGCCTTTGACCTCCCAAGTAAGATTGAACACACAATTAAACAGCAAATACGTTATATTAATGTTCAAATTTGGAGATACCCTCCTCCTGCCAATTTGTCTGTCCTATCTGAATTTGGAATTGGTTTTGTTCGCACAACTTTTAGTGACGTGTTAAAGTAAATTAAAATACCTATCTTCACTTAGACAAATAATTCTGAAAGCTTGATAAAATGTGACTAAACTGAATAAATACATCTTACAGTGACATTTTTCGCGAGACCTGAGAGTAATTACACTCCACCAGAAGAAATTGATGTTGAATCATCCTGGTCCGACCTGAATAAGGAAATGATTGCAGAGGGCTTCATTACTGGTATATATATTTTTGAAGGACGTTGGCATATTTAATTTAAGATTAAAGTGTCTGTCAACGTCCGGGTTCTGATGTAGATTGCTGTTACATTAATAACATGTGAAGAATTTATAATAATTCATTTTCAATTACTTTTGCTCTACGCAGCGAAGGCCAAGAAAAATCCGTACTCGTTAGAACCTGGATATTCAACACTTTCTCCGTGGATGGGGAAAAATGTACGTTTTCAGGACGTATTACCAAAAACCGAAGGACTGAAAGGCTTAAAGAAAGCAGGAGGGGCTAGATCAGACCACCAAGCATCAATCACAGATGATTTGACTGCAACGGAGGAAATTTCCATAGTGGAATTGCTTGAAAGATCTAATGTAATGTGATTTTTTTATATATTTTTTTAATCTAGACTATATGTATTATAACAATTAATTTAAATTCATTAAATATGGGTTTTATCATACAGGCAACGCGTCTAGAACTTCAAGCTGCCTGTGAATATCTGGGGGTTTCGGATGATGGATCCATTCCAGATTTGCGTCAGCGCTTGGAAGAATTATGCAACTTCAAAAAAGTCTATCCAAAACTGTTCGTGAAACTGCAAAATGCTGGAGGTAAGAAAATGTTGTTATGTGAACAGACCCCACACCGTGTGTGTGTGTGTGTGTGTGTGTGTGTGTGTGTGTGTGTGTGTGTGTGTGTGTGTGTGTGTGTGTGTGTGTGTGTGTGTGTGTGTGTGTGTGGGGGGGGGGGGGGGTTTACGGTGTTCATTTAATTATGCACGGATGTGCTGACTGCCTGACTTTTCCATAAAGTGAAGATAAAATGCCCCCATTTTTATTATATTCCTGTAATAACACTGTTATAGCAAAAGTAAATTGAAATACATTTTAATTCGTAATGTCTATTTCTTCTCTTTAGGTGGCATATTACATTTCACCTGCACTCATGGAGTTGTATATTACTTAAATTTCTTGTTCTGGAAAGAAAGCGCACGCGACCATTGCGATGGTTTATTAAGCCTACAAAGTTTTCCGACCGTGTTCGTGTGTGACATAGCCGGTCAGGTGGCTAGACACATGCGAAATCGCATGTCAGGGCCTACATTTTTCCAGCCACATGAAGGACGGTTTTGTGAAAACACGATCGAGAATGTTAATCAGGCTAAAGTCAGAAAACTGAACGTCTCACTGGACTGGGTGGAAAAATTGGATTCTCATCCAGTTCAAGTTCGCCTCGATAAACGCGATCGATTCACAAAGCCCCACCCAATCACAAAAACGTGTGATAGATATGCGGCATACGACCGTTTTCATGAGAAAAATCAAACACGCCCAGAGGAGCGTCTGCGGAGTTTAAATACTTGCCCTACACTCCGAGCCAAAGTTAACTCGTCAAAAGCTGAACAGTTGAACAGAAAGCTGTCTTCTGTACTTTATTCTTTCTGTGAAATGAAGCAAGCTTCTTTCATGTTTACTATGAGAGTTCACATCGAAATGAGAAATCTAAACATCAACAAGCTTTTTAAGGACAGAATCGAAAAGATGGCCTCACAGATTCTTGATGTTGGACCAATGGGACTTCTAATGCAAAAAGGTAATTGATGACAGTGTAAATTACTTCAAAATAAATTGTAATTGTCAACTGGAAAAAGGAAAAGTTCACTTACATACAAACATTCGCTAATTCATTATTTTATTCACTTTTTGTACCGCAGCTATTTTGAAACTGGTTTCAGTCCTTATTGTTTTGTAACAGGTTTTGCTGGTAGCATCATAATGAATAACAATCAAAAATACAAAGTGCAAAGTACATAACTGGTAGGCCTACCTATTTTCCTAAAGGACCGAAAAAAATCAAACCTGCAGCAGCAGATCCCACACAACAGGAAAAAGAGAACACCTGGGATTTCGAAAAAGAGGAATGGGACTGTGCAGTGTTACATCAAGCTGAAAGAGAACCCACTTAGCCCATTTAGATATGAAGAATTCGCAATTACTCCGGAAGAAGAGGTTAGTTAGTTGTTTTGTTTGTCTGTCTGAAATTGTTACAGAACCTTATTATTATTTCTGGATTGGATTAATTTATGTGATGTATTACATTTGTATTTACAGATAGAATTGATCAAAATCTCACTTCGAGAGGAGGACGTGGGGCAGCAATCGCAAACCTTGCGCAGATTGGACAATTGTATTCTGACTTTGGAAGATTTCAAAACGGTTGCACCTAATAACTTTGTGTTATGTCCCAAGGGTAGCGCTGTACACGACTGGTTGACAGGAGACGTAAGTTGAAAATTAACGTGTGTGTGTGTGTGTGTGTATGTGTGTGTGTGTGTGTGTGTGTGTGTGTGTGTGTGTGTGTGTGTGTGTGTGTGTGTGTGTGTGTGTGTGTGTGTGTGTGTGTGTACCTAAAAACATTTTAATTATTATTCTGCATACAGGTTTTGAACTTCAGGACTGCGCAGATCTTAAAAAAGTTTCCAACGGTAATAACACTGTCAGGTTTGAATGTGAATAAGCAATGTAACTATAATAATTAAACGTTAATACTCATGTCAAAAATGTAGATAGCATTTTCATTATTAATAGTCTGTTTTATAACTACATGTACATTGAGTGCAGTGGTGGATGGTTCCTGACTTCCAATGGTCTATATGGCTTATGGATATTGACCGAACTGATGTCGTCCTGACCCAAAATATGCAGTACATAAAGGTAATAGGGATTTGTCCTTTTACATTTGATTGTAAAGTAAAAAGTTTTACAAGTAATTCAATTACATTTTTTAATCAATTCACAGGATGCAAAATTAGTAATCTATGTAATGTGATGGTAAAAGTTTCTATACTTCATCATACTCGTTTTATATAAGACAACACGTTTGGGATAGTGGTATTCATAGAAATGATACATTTAAACAAAAAAAAAAATTCATAAGGTTGTCGACTTTCTGGCTGAAGAAATCAGAGTCTATGACTCCTACGGACGTTTTAAGATGAGTGATTTGTACACCTCAACGATGAAGTAAGAAATCTTGTATTTATGCTCACATAACATTACTCATATATGGACATAACTTTACTGAATTTGTATCACAAATGAATACTTATTTTACATGCATGTACACATCTGGCTATATATATATATATATATATATATATATATATATACTAATTAAACTAATTAAAACATTTTTATATACTTGCAATTTCAGAAAGGCATTCCTGAGTCACAAACATAAAGATGTCTTTACGAGAATTGTGTCCAAGAAAAGCTATCGTTATCCTAATCACTGGTTGCAAGCAGACATGACGAGCTGCGGAATATTCGCTTGCATGGTAAATACACACACACACACACACACACACACACACACACACACACACACACACACACACACACACACACACACACACACACACACACACACACACACACACACACACACACACACACACACACACGGACTGGCCTGTCGCTTCTCATCGGCTAACATAAGCACACATAAGCACACATATGCTGTGACTACACTACCCGTTGTAGTCGCTAGGGGGAGCACTTGTAGCACACTTTAGCCCACTTGGCAGACATTTAAGACCATGTGGGCCAATGAGAAAAAAAGCTCTGGGCAGATCACTACATTGCTCCGAGTGATTTAAATGCTAAACTTTGTGGGGACCCATACTTTGGTCCCCACGTGGGAAATGGGTCCCCACGACGTGAGTGTGCTATCAGACGCAAGACCCCACGTGGTAGGCAATACAAGCCCACACACACACACACACACACACACACACACACACACACACACACACACCTCCGTATTTGCTTTGAGTAACGAGGAAAGGCAACCACATGAAAGGTTAATAATTGTTTCTTTTTTCCCCCAATCTTATATATTATAGTGTTTAATCTAGTTACTTGCATTTCAATTTGTCCTTAAAAGGCGGTGGAAAACGAGGCAGCAGGAATCCAAGTGGAACGAGAATATTTGTATGCACCGCATACAGAAATTCTCAGAAAGTACCTCGCATGTCAGTTGCTGAAAAAAGACGCAGGAGAGGTGAGACACAGACAAAGTTTTTCATGCAATATATACCCACCCCCCCTCAATACACACACACACACACACACACACACACACACACACACACACCCACCATGATAATTTGTCTTCCAAAAACCAGGAGGATCCAACCGTGGAAACAGAAAAAGAAGCAGACCAAATGGTTACCAGAAGCAAAATACAGGTTGCGGAAAACGTAAGAGATGGTCTTGTATAATGGCATAAAAAATATATAATTGAATAATATTGAAGATATGCGAATAATAAGTGCAAATAACTTCTGCCCCTTATATCGTGGAAAAAAGCTACCATCCTCCTCTCTTGAAGACCCTCAGTGCGAAGGTGCAAAAAAAAAGGGAAACAAAAAAAAACTTTTGCAAAGGTATGAGACTGTGTTTTCGTATACATTATCACTATATTAAAATGTCTTAATGTGCGATACATAAATGCAAGTGAAAATATTTTTGACACCCTCACACCTACCCTGAAAATAGCAAACAGGACGTGAAGAAGGTGAAGAAGGAGAAGAAGGTTCCAACATGGAAACACAGAATCCAGAGCTTCACAGGCAGACCAGAAGTCATAAACACGCAGACACAGTAAGACATGCAGTTTTGTTACCTTTATGGAAACTGTCATATGTGATTTACATAAATGTTAAAGGAATTAACCCCACCAATGTCCACCTCCCATTGAAATAGCACACAGAGGAAAAAAGGCTTAAGCGTGACAAAAGACATGGTGCAAAATCTTCATGCATGGCCACGTCTGTAATGGCGTGTTTGTTTGAGCTCCGAAAACGCAAAGAAAGGAGTCAGGCTGAAACAGTGATGTGTAGTACATGCAAGAATGTGATACACGAACAGTGTCTGGGACTTGATGCTAAACAAACCAAAAGGTTGAAAAAAGGGGAATTCGACTGCGGTTGTTCCGATCAACTGTAAGTATAGCACGGTTAAAAAAAACACATTCTTATATTAATACAAGTAACGGTTTATGTAATTATTAAATGTAAAAATTGTATTATGTATTATAAGTTGTTCATGTAAATGATGGTGTACAATGTGTTACATTTCAATGTATTAACTCTATTATTGTTTTCACTTTAGGACATTCAACATTAGTTTCAGTTTGGAAAGCTTGGAGAAGCAAGTTCATTCAAAGGACATCACGGTGCAGTAACTATTATTATTGATATAATCTGATTTCAACACATGATTGATTGACTGTGTCACTGATCACAACTTTATTATTTATTTCGTTATCACAGAAACTGACGAAAGACATTTTGAACGAGAAAACGTTTTGTAATCGATACCATGCCTTTATGAATGACACGAAGTTTGCAAGCTATGCCAGTGCTTATGCAAACAACAAGACACTTCACAACCTATCAAGAGAAATGGTAAAACAATTTAAAAAATGCGTGTGCTATATAACAACAAACAGACTATATAACAACAAACAGACAACAACAACAACAGAAAATAAGTTGCAATTATGTTCATATCACAATTAATCAATGTGTTCATGTTGTCACTACAGATAAAACGTTTGGCAAAACACTTGAAAGACAACCCCAAAACTGCTGATTTAGTCGAAACGACATTTCCGGGGGAAAAAAGGAAGCAAAAGGACTTCTACCAATGTGTTTTGATGCCTGAGGTTAGTCATTGTTAAAATATATATTTTCCTACTAAGCGATCCATTTAAGAAAAAACCTTTGATGTTAGAGATGAGAATGTTTGTAAACATTGTAACCTAAATATGACTTTGTTTGATGTTTGTCATTTTTCACAGGTCACCATCCTGTTTTTGAAAAAATCGATGGCTATAAACAGATATCAGGCAGAAAAACTACTTATGCCTGAAAGGTCTGTTTTCTTGAAAATACTTTTTGTTGATGACATAGATTCTAAATATTACAGATTGTCTTTAAAGACATGTAAATATATGTGTAACTTGATTTTGTGAAATAATCCAACATTATTTTTTTTCCAGCCAAGAAGAAGTGGCAGAAGAGGTATAGTTATTTGTTACTATTCATGATGGATAATTTATCCACTCGTGCATGTTTATCCAGTATAAACATGCATGAGTTCACATTTTATCATATGAAAATACCATACATACTTGTGAGACTGTACAACGATTTAAGTGATTTTGTATTGTTTATTCCACAGACTGACAGTGAATAAAATGAGAACAAAGTGTGAACAAAATGTGAAATTCAGAATAAATACAGTCGGTGCCTATTGACTGTCGTTTCTCATGTTGACATCACACGCCTCATTTGCCTCACTCTGCAGTAAATCTAGTTCCAAATACTAACACGAGGTGGCGCTTTGGAGTCACTTTTTTTTTGTTTCAAACAGACAGACAGACAGACAGACAGACAGACAGACAGACAGACAGACAGACAGACGAGATGTGAGTCCTGACCTGGGAGTCATACAAAAATAGCAGATCTACAAGCTCACAATGCCTGGCATGTGTGTGTGATTATAATTATAATTATAATTAATATAATATACTACTATACACGTCGTGTAGGCCTACTTGTAGATTGGCTATTTTTTTTGTTGTTCTCGCATCATTTGCTGTGTAGTATTTAGCTTACTTCTTTCTATTGTTTTGAAAATGTGTTTTCAGTCCGGAATTCAAATCATGATGCAACTTTTATGGGACACTGTTGTACAACAAAGTAGAATTCATTTGTGAAGAAAGAAAACCCCATTAACAGTTGAAAATAGCCTACACCATTTCTGCCCATCCCTCTAACTTCATGTAGGCCAATTGGTGTCTGTGCCTGTGGTGGCCTACTGAAAGCTATAATAACATAGTAGTAATGACAAGGGTGCAATTATATTCAATGATATTTAATTGTTTTGTGGAAAACGCATGGCTCATCATGCTTAATTAAAGAGAGACTCACTTGCCTTTTCTTAGTGCTTTTCATTGTTTGGACAGAAGACATTATAAACATTTAGCCAATATTCGATAAATTTCATTAAATAACAGACACTGAACTGGTACACTGGTGACAGCATGTCATGGATGGCACATTAATTCTTAAACAATATTGAGGAAGAAATAAGAAAAGAAATAAAATAAAACAAACCAAAAAGACGCCAATAACCCCTGTCTTATAAAAATTGCCAAAGTGGGTCTGGGTTATCTGACATGACAGGCTGTGCCACTCTGGTTTTTGTGCTTTCTGCCGCGCGATGTGCTCGCAGCCAAGTCTTGACTCTGGATTCCAGGACCTGAGCGGAGGTCCATACTGTCTAATAAACATCAGAGCCGACACACGTTCTGTATGCAGTCGCGAACGGAGTGATGTTATGAGGTTCAATGTTCATCAAACTAAAGCCGCACTCGCATTCTGCCGAGCTGCATGGAATGAGCATATAAGGGGTACAAGTGCAGCTGGTACCTTTCTCCCTCCACATTCTATGTAGGCCTATAGTCCCTAAAAGCATTCACTGAAGATTTTTCTAAGGGTTTTCTAAATCTCACCTGCACAACCCAATATTATGCTGTTGTTACAAATTTAATGCAGTAAACATGAACGTGCTGTCACAGATGATCCAGATCATCTGTGACATCGGCTGAATGTAAATGCACACGCAAAATGGGGGTCCCCAATATGGTAGCCTACATCTACTTTTGTCAATTGTTTAAAGCTTACAAAAGAAACAAAAAGGATTTGTTTGAATGTATTGACTTTTGAGGACTGCATACGCCTCTGTAACTGTAATAAACAACATTAACAATATAATCAGAATCCAGTCTTTATACTTTATTAATACAATGGTTTTAAAATTGCAGTCATTTTAAAATTGCATTAATTTCATTATGTTGATGGTATTTATTTAAAATGATTTAAGGACGTTTGGTGGTTCATTCGTTTTGTATAAAATAACAGAAACCTTTGAGGACAAAAAATGTATTGTATTACAGCTGCTTCGATATAAAGGACATTGTAAAGCGACTACGTGAGAAATAAACTTTAAAGTCGCTGAGAGGCGATGGGATGGGCTATGTTGTCAGACGCGCTCCGCTCCACAAACAAAAGGAATTCGCTGGGTCCAAAACAATGCGTTTAAGGGGTTTTATTAAAGAAATGTGAATAACTCAAAGAGTGCTCAAACAAAAAGTAAAGCAACAACAGCGATCAACATAAATAAAAGAAAGCAAAAATAAAGCGGTCAACAAAAGGTATGGCGTTCCATACCCCCCCTCTCTCTCACTGTGTGTGCCAAACAGGTGACGTTTATGAATTAATCAGGCCCCGTCAATCAAGCGCATTCATTTCATTGACCAAAGATATAATCAACATAACCACACATTGCAACAATCCCATTCATGGCTCCTATACAGACATAATTTCCTTAAAGCAGTAAATTGAATGAAAGAATGAATGAATGAATGAATGCATTAATGAATGGATGAGTAATTTATTTCGGTGCTGAATAGTTAAATGGAAAACTTAAACATGTCTGTCTGTCAGCGTGCGCTGACAGACAGACAGACAGACAGACAGACAGAATACGTCGCAATGCGCGGCTTTCGCAAAGAAGCAGATATGAGCTCGTAGATCGGCTGAATGTAAATGCATTGTATAGTGTGATTTCTGTGTTATCTATTGCGTTGGGGGGGGTCTCCCGGGGACCCCCCAGAAGGACGAGCGTGAACACATTCCGTCTGCGTGCTCTCTCTCTCTCTCTCTCTCTCTCTCTCTCTCTCTCTCTCTCTCTCTCTCTCTCTCTCTCTCTCTCTCTCTCTCTCTCTCTCTCTCTCTCTCTCTCTCTCTCTCTCTCTCTCTCTCTCTCTCTCTCTCTCTCTCTCTCTCTCTCTCTCTCTCTCTCTCTCTCTCTCTCTCATGCGTAAAAGGAAAAAAAAAAGAAACACTTGTCTTTTCAATAGGCCATTAAACGTTCAAATCGAATAAAAAAAAATCCTTATTTCCGGAGGTTATTGAAGTTATATCAATCGATAAAATGTGATGCAACATATGGTTATTGGATTAAAATAATGGAAGCAATTCACGGGGACAAATGAAGGCATGCGTAAAGGGATTCCCAAGGGGACCCGGACCCCCCCCCCCAAAGGTCCGCAGGGACCCCCACCCGACCCCCTACCCCACAGGGGGAGGCGGTCGGGTGGGGGGGGGGGGGGAAGCACACACATAGGATGGAGGGAAGGAGGGAGAGAGGCAGATTCGAGCACGAGCGCCCGTTCTCCGACGCACGGGTGAAACGCCGACAAAAACAGGCCCCCGTCGAGACGATGGGCAATCGTCGCGACAAAACAGGCCCCCGTCGAGACGATGGGCAATCGTCGCGACGACTCAGAAACGCCGACAAAAACAGGCCCCCGTCGAGACGATGGGCAATCGTCGCGACGAGTCAGGCGCCCGTCGAGACGATGGGCACCTGTGGCGACCCGTCGGGACGAGTCAGGCACCCGCGACGATGGGCACTCGTTGCGACGACTCAGACAGCCGTCGAAGCGACCCGTCGCGGTCGCAAGTGGAGCTCGCTGTCTCTCCAAAATTCTGTAGCACTAAATATAATGCCGTTTATAATCTCTAATTATCACGAAGAGAAGTGAGAGTCAAAAGCTTTGGAGAATTAATTGTGTTCAATATTAGTCTCATAGAGTCCATCACGTTTAGAAAAATAAATAAATAAAGGTAAAGATATATTCAGGATGATGGTGAGTTAAAATAATGAGTGTTACAATTTTCTAGTACAACAGGACACCCGGTAAAGAGCATCTATGCTCACAGCGAATCAATAATCAGACAAGAGACGATTATGGTCGTGGTGTTCTAGGACAATAGGTTTGTACAGTAAGAGAGAATATGCTTAAGCATTTTAGTAATATCAACACACACACCCATGTCTCTCCGGCAGATATGACGTTTCTTGTTCCATTTCAGTAGTACACCCGGTAAAGAGCATCTATGCTCACAAAATAATCAATTAGTCGAGATAAGATTATGTTTTGGCGTTTCTGGGACAATGGTTTTGTAAGCGACGACAGAATAGCGAATAGAACATTTTTTGTGATAGCAACAATATCATGGTTACATGTGCGTGCACATTACGTGCAGTTTTTTGTTTAGTAAGATAGTCAGTGCACTATGAGTCTGTACCTTTAGAGAGAGTCATCTACATTCAAACTTGTTTTTTTTTACTGTTCATGAAGACAACAGGCCTCAAATGATTATATGTCTTGCTCATTACTAGTTTTTATTAGGGAACCCCCAGTAACCAGTGGAGTTGATATAAAGCATTCTCAGTTTTCAGTATTCTTTACTTTAAAGGTCAGCTACAGGGGTCGGTCCTCAATTTTTTTTCCTGTTATATCTGGCTGTTTTCTTCTTGTATTATGTTCATCAGCGCCAAGTGAGAGAAGTTTAATAAGTGATGATTTTGACTGCATGGACATTTCTTTCATATCCACACATGGACGCATGATGTGGAAGGAAATAAATGCATTACAGCTCAAAAGTAGCATAGTTAATGTAGTGTTATTCAGGACAGGGAAGGCCAATTTATGTATCGTAAGGTCGCGTCAAGGTATAAACACCATGTTACAGACAACATGGTCAAGAGTCTAAGGTATGGACTAAGTGTGAGTGAATCTGTCACAAGAAAAGTTAGAGGTTTTCCACCACATGTGACACGGATAGAGTCTCACAGGTTTTGTTTTTGAGTGGACGATTTAACCCTAATACATTTTCCCCCCACAGAAGTACAATCAGGGGAGAAACGTGTCTGTAATTATGATCTGCTGAATAACTATCATATGTAATTTTTGTTTTTCCCTCGCCCGCACAGGATAAGTTTGGTGAAATGTGCCCTTTTTTGGAGTGTGGGCCTGAAATGTATTATTAATTCAATTGTTTGTCCACCGGGTTGGGAGGATGAAGAGTGAAGCATGGTCTGAAAAGTACTAACACAATTAACCCAGTTTTAACCATTTGTGCCGGTGCACTGCTTGTATGAAAGAAATTACATTTTGGAAGAGGGCCACTTATCTTGTTATTGGAACAGTGTTCTTTAGAGATAACAAATCCCTACACAGTGCAACTCGCCAAGGCCACGAACAAATGGATGGGTACGTATATGACACATGCTGAATGAATACACACACATTTTTTTTTAATTGTATTATTATTATTATTATTATTATTATTATCTTTGTATGGGCAGAATGTTTAGCTGGAATATTGATTAAGGTTGAAACAATATTTGATGTTACCTGTAAACGGGTGGATCAAGGACGGGACATGAGGTCCCACACACACAATATGCCAGTGTATTTTTGGGGGGGAAACCTGCTGTTCAGTTTTGTCCCAAAACACAGATAGCAGACAGTGCAAGGGAGTGCTATTCATCCTAAGGCCGACCTAAAGTGGAGAAGGGTCCAGGCCCTGGACTGCACCCTGCTATAGGGAAGTCCAAAGGACCTAAGCGTTCGGCCGACGACCATCACATCACCAGCAGGGAGATGCGCCTCGGGCGTCGAACGGCCACCGCCCCAAAACCAGACATCAGAGGACAGGGCCAAACCAACATGCTCGGTTGCCACAAGCCCAGAGGGGCTACATCGGACGCTTGGAGATCATCACATCACTGCCACAGGCCCAGAGGGGCTACATCGGACGCTTGGAGATCATCACATCATTGCCACAGGCCCAGAGGGGCTACATCGGACGCTTGGAGATCATCACATCATTGCCACAGGCCCAGAGGGGCTACATCGGACGCTTGGAGATCATCACATCACTGCCACAGGCCCAGAGGGGCTACATCGGACGCTTGGAGATCATCACATCGCTGCCACAGGCCCAGAGGGGCTACGTCGGACGTTTGGAGGTCATCGCATCGCTGCCCCAGCCCCAGCGGGGGACAGGTTTCGAGATGCAAGGACACATGGACAAATTGACTATGTACCACTTTCATCAAGCCAAATGGTCAAATGTCGGTGCAGGATGTTATCCTTGACCACTTGACCAAGTCCAAAGGTCAATCTTCGGTACGTTGGAGATCATCCTTTTCCTGAACTCATGATGGAGATATGCACAAAGTCACATTATGCTCGTGACGAAAAGGATATCAATCACAGACAATATGAGTCAATGATTTGGATTACCGGTTGAGCTTTGTGGATACTATCATCAAGAATTTGCGTGAGATTAGACACTGCCGTTTTCGATTTGGATTAGCGGTCAAGCCTTGTGGATACTATCATCAAGAATGTGCGCGAGATTAGACACTGCCGTTTTCGATTTGGATTAGCGGTCAAGCCCTGTGGATACTACTATCATCAAGGACGCGCGCGACATATACACTACTGTTGTGTCAGCCGCACTGGAGATGCATGGCCAGTTCAAGGGAGGCATGCTAATCACACGTGCCTGACAATATCAGAGAAAGGCACAAGCAAGAAGGCAAAGACAATTTGTAAGGGAGATTCATGCGAGGTCACCTGCGCGCTATCTGACATGGATTTCGATGCGGGTCAATTGCGCACAGTTGCTGATATGGAGATGCGAGGCACAGCCTGTTTTTGAAAACTATCATTGTGCACAGTTGCTGATATGGAGATGCGAGGCACAGCCTGTTATTGCCTGGGATCTACGCCCTGGACACTGTCGGTGAAGGGGGGGGTCCAAACATGGATTTTTTTTTTTTTTTTGTGTTTTCAGTGAAGCAGAGTTCTTATTTGTTTTTATTTGCTGCCAAATACTGTTATTCCACACACTGTAGCATACATGATTTCACAGTCGTTCAAAGAGGGCCTTCAGATCTAAGGGAGGCAGTACAATCCCACACAGGGCAAGTTCTGGATTAGGTGAAGTATGTGAGAAAGTAGAGAGGCTAATGTCATTTATCAATGCAAGTGTCACCGAAGGAGAGAGTGTGCGCAAGGAGTTAACCGCCTTGCGTTTAATGGTTATGCAAAACAGATTGATTTTGGATCTATTGACAGGGGCATCGGGGGGTGTGTGTGTTCTCATAGGAGATCAGACATGTTGTACTTTCATCCCAGAAGATGATGCTGATGGTCAGGTCATACAACAGGCATTGAATAACATGACCCAAATCAGACAGGAGCTACAGGATAGAGAAGTGACCGATGACGGAGAATTTGGCTGGTTAGACTCATTAATGTCAGGTTGGAAGGGCCTCATACTACAGTTAGTCATTCCACTAGTGAGGTGCATTTTTGTTTTCTGCGTTGGGTTGATGTGCGTTAAAGCGTGTATTAGTAAGATTGTAGGCCACACCGTAAACACAGCATTCCTGTTAGAAACCAGAAGCATCCGCTCTAACAACGCATATACTCTACAGGCCACTGATAATGATTGTGAACACTGTGCCAACCTGAATGCAACACCACTAGACAGTGAGTAAGAGGATAGATGAAAGGTGATGCTCAAAGATCACTGAGCAACAATAATCAAGAATAGAATAGTCTTAGATTAGACTGATTTACTGATTTTGTGTCTTATATTTTATTCTAGGAGTGTAGAAATTAGACAGAACATTACTTGATTCAAGATTGATTATTCATTAGTTTAGAAATGAGTTAGGTTTGAAGATGATCAGTGATCTAACTTAGGTTACATATAGTCAGGATGATTTTATTGTGTTATAGTCAGGATGATTTTATTGTGTTTTTTATTTTTGTATCCTTCCCTTTTCTTCTCATACCCAATCCTTTTTCCCTACCCCTCCCCTCCTTTCCCTCTCCCTCCCCTCACCTTTTATTAATTAATGATTTTTGTATATTTATGATTATATTATTAATGTGTTTTCTTTTTAATATGTAGCGTTGGATTTTCTTGATGTCTTCCCCTCTGTTTCTTTGTTTTCTCTCTCTCTCTCTCTCTCTCTCTCTCTCTCTCTCTCTTTCCCTCTCTCTCTCCTCTTTCTTTCGCGTCGCAATCAAATCGCATGCGTGTGTTCGCCCAATGGATGGTTGATGAGGAGGGGGACTCGGTTACAATTTTCCTAGCAAAGATTGATATCACAGACGAAGTGATAAGGTGATATTGGCTAGTTTTTTTTCGGTTCCGAGATTGTGATTGCGACGTATTTCCGCACTGTATCAATATAGTATCAGTTGTTTCTTTCAGAATCAAAGACGGGAACTGTTGTGATATTAGCCCATGCACAGTACATCTTAGTCTATGTACTTGAACTTGAGATACAGTGTACTTGATATGTATTGTGTACTGCCGGTACTGTAGCATTCTTTATAGATAGGCTACGAGAGACATCTAGGCGGCAGCAAGGTCAGCCTTGCTGCAGTAGGCACGTTCTTCTGTCTCATATCTTATTGTTACGTCATTATGATCCAGCACTATATAGGTTTCATGTTTGTGTAATAAACTTTGTGAACCTTAGCGTGATACTGTCTCGTTAATTTGTTCTCCCGGGTACCCGCCGGCCGCCGCCGCAGTCGCCGTACCAAAGTAATACTTCAACAGGATTGTCACACACCACCCAGCCTGCACACACTACCTGTCTGTCAACCCAGACGAGGGTCCCGTACTTAGATTACAACACTACCTATCCCGAGTCGACATTTGCCCACACTTTTATTTACTTTACACTTTATTTAGATTACACAGGCGAGGCGACCGCGACAGATAGGTCTCCTCCCCTCCTTTTATTACTCTATGGTCTCCTCTCCTCTCCTCCTGCCTGGGACCGAGGCTACTCGTCAGTGTCAGTGTTAATGAAACCCCAAGAACCAGATAAGCTGGCGTTGCTTGGACCCGTGCGTTGATGGGACATTTAGATTTAAAAGGCGAACGGATGGAAGTGTGGATAAAAGCACGGCTGTGCGCAACAACAAGAGAGGGGGACTAACGTTAGCTTCTCGTTAGCTGGTTAGCTAACGTTGTTATCACTACAGCACAACAAGCCTCCAGACAGTCCGGTGTGCTTGTGAATGAAACATGTGGAAGCTAACGTTAATCTCTAGCGGTCTAGCCCCATATGGAACCTCTCTGTAATTATCCAATCTGTTAATACAGCTTTCTTCAAAAGGGGCTGCTGACGTTCGACAATCTGAGAAACTAGGAGTTCAAAAACACAAACCAACAAACTCGGGTGTGTGTGTCCCAATACATTATTTCCGTTTTCTCATGCCCCCCCATGTAAAGCAATATTGAGTATTCATATAGCCTACCAGTCGTTCTCAACCTGTGGGTCCCCACATGATTTGGGGGTGGGGGGACCCCAGATGACAGTGAAGTGACAATTTAAGGACTTTTAAGACTTTTATAATACCTCAAAGGCTCTAAAAGAAAAAAATACCATTACTGCATCAAAAGTAATCAGCAAACCATGCTATAAAAACTGGTCAAACATTGGCCAGATTATTAAATGATAAAGAAAGAGGCAACAATTGTGAAAATAGCCGATCTACAAGTTCACAACGAGCTTGTAGATCGGCTATTTTCACAATATTTATCTGTGGAACCATTCTGTTGCTTGTCTGGGTGGGGGGTCCCCAGTTCAAATATGATTACTTTGGGGGGTCACAGCCTGAAAAGGTTGAGAACCACTGATATAGACTAACTGAATATTCCTAAAATTGCTAGCCTACCACCTTGATATAAAATAAAAATGTTGTAACTTGCGTAACTTTATGTAACTATACATTGATTCACTCTTATACCAAAATCCATTTGGAAAAAAGAAAAAAATCCCACCTGTGTGAAGTGAGGGGCGCTCACTTAGCATTATCTAACGTTTGGATAGTTGGTGTCAAGGTGACGTAATGTTTGCTCAGTAGTTGCTGATGTCTGCTCAGGAGGTTTGAGTGTTTGCTCAGACCGAAAAAAAATTAGAGGGAACATTGCCGACATGGTGCTACAATTTGCCTATCCATGCTCCAGTCTGTGATATACTGTGTATGGTCTGAAGGTGCAATGCCCTAAGGTAGACTAGGGGGCCCTAATGCGAAAAGGTGGTATTGTATTGATGATGTCATGAGGTCAAATGATAAGTAAGAGGAAGTAAAGAAGTGAACACATGGTTTGAAGCTGCCTTGTCCGTGTGTACTTTATTTCATACAAGAATACAACATATTTGGCGACGAGGATGGCCGTATCTTCTACTATCCACCTGCCTGCACTATTCCTGCCCTGCCCGGGTCAACCTTCCTTTCCATTTGAAATGTGGATGAAGATTTTCGACAATTACATGCTTGTCATTCATGCGGAAGGGGACGCCTGGCCAGACAAACGGAAGCGTGCTACTCTACTTTATTGCCTGGGTGCAGAAGGCCAGAGGATTTTCTACGGTATTCCTGAAACAGGTGATACTTATGCTGCGGCTGTAGAAGCACTAAAGAAGCATTTTACGCCGACAGTAAACGTGGTAGTTGAACGTCACAAGTTCCGACAGAGGGCGCAGCTGCCACACGAGTCCATTTCAGATTATGTATCTGCACTACGGGAATTGATTGCAACATGTGATTTTGGTGACAGAGCCAACGAAATGCTGAGAGATCAACTGATTGAGAAAGCATCGTGCCCAAGAGTTAGGGAAAGACTCTTAATGCAAACTGATCTTACACTGGAAAAGGCGAT
The DNA here is from genome assembly GCF_951216825.1 of Electrona antarctica. Taxonomy (NCBI): domain Eukaryota; kingdom Metazoa; phylum Chordata; class Actinopteri; order Myctophiformes; family Myctophidae; genus Electrona; species Electrona antarctica. Next base: position 6,675,412 of record NC_136796.1, read on the forward strand.
TACACTTTCATGCCAAGTTGAATCTGCCATGGCGCATGCTCAGTCTCTCCATGCCAGCTCATCACTGCCAGTACAGGCGGTGAAATCAAAACCGTTCCGTGCACAGAAAGGACGTGAGGGGAAATCAGAATATAAGGGACACAAGCCAAGTCGCTCCGGTTCCTCCTGCTACTGGTGTGGATCCGGTGATCACCTCGCCAACTCCCCAGGATGCCCTGCGGCAAAGGTGACATGCAAACAGTGCAACAAAAAAGGCCATTACGCACGAGTTTGCCGCTCCTCCAGAAAGGAGACCGTTCAGGAGGTTGAGAGTGAGCTCCCAGAGCTTACAGTCCTTTATCTACAGGATGAGTCAGAGAGAAAGAACAGAATCATATGCTGAGTCACAATACGCACAAAAGAGTCTGTTCCGTACAAAGTCGACCTAGTGGTGGACACCGGCTCATCTGCCTCCATAATACCACGTCAACTGACATGTACGCTGACCACTTTTACTGTAACCCTCTCGTTGCACCGCCATCTCAGCTGTTAAACTACTCCAAATCCAAAATACCGTCACTTGGATGTCTGCCAGCTACTGTGCACCATGATGGCACTACTGTGCCTGCCAAAATCTACGTTGTCAAAGCAGGGACGCCTTTATTGGGCATGGACTTGTTTCTGGCATTCAATCTACGTCTCGTCGGGAACAAGGTGATAACTAAAAACATGCCGGACGCTCCTGTCTGTCAGGTTGAAACCGCACCTCCCACACTGGGCCGCGCAAAGGCTTTTGTGCACCGCGTAAAAGTGAAAGATGAAGTGACTCCCGTACAACAGAAATTGCGCAGACTTCCCTACTCCGTCAAAGAAGACGTCACAAAAGAATTGGAACGCTTGCAGACACTCGGTGTCATTGAAAAGATTGACGCATCTCCGTGGGTTTCACCCATTGTGGTGATACAGAAGAAAACAGGCAGCATACGAATGTGCGTTGATCTACGTGAGCCTAACAAGGCAATTGTCATGGATTGTTATCCGCTTCCGCACATGGAGGATTTGTTTTCTGAACTTCGGGGGTCTACAGTATTCTCCACAATAGACCTCGCCAATGCGTACTACCAAGTTCCTCTCCACGAAGATAGCCGCGACTTGACAGCGTTCATTACGCACGAGGGTTTATTCAGATTCCGCCGGGTCCCATACGGACTCGCATCGGCTCCTTCTGCTTTTCAAAAAATGATGGCAACCATTCTGAAAGGCATGCCTGGCATACAGGCCTACTTGGATGACTTGATTATCTACGGAAAAGATGTTGAGTCCCACAACCGCCATCTGAAAGCCGTTCTTGCAGCCCTGAAAGAGGCAGGCCTGCAGCTGAATAAAGACAAGTGCCACTACAACAAGAAAAGGCTTCGTTTCCTCGGGCACGTCATTACTGCTGAGGGGCTGCTGCCCGATGACGGCCATGTGAGTGCTATTCTCAAAGCACCTGCTCCAAAAGATGCTACTACACTACGTTCATTCCTCGGGCTGACGTCATGGTACGCAAAGTTCGTTCCACACTACTCCTCCCTTGTGGAGGGAATGCGCGCGTGCCTGAGGAGTGAAAATGACTTTGAATGGACTGATGCTGCTCAACAAGCGTTTGAGCAGGTCAAGAGACTCATTAACAGTTCTGCTTTATGTATGTTTGACCCAGCTCTCCCTATCATAGTCTCCACGGATGCCTCCGACTACGGGCTGGGTGCTGTTCTTGCCCAAATCCACCCTGATCAAACAGAGCGCACAGTTGCTTTTGTCTCGCGCACACTCAGTCCTGCAGAGCGAAAATACTCCATAGTGGAAAAAGAAGCTCTGGCGTGCGTGTGGGCTGCAGAGAGATGGAGAACATTCCTCTGGGGCACTCGTTTCATTTTACGCACAGATCACCAGGTCCTTACTACTCTCCTCGCTACAAAGGGGCTAGGACGCGCTGGCATGCGCATAGCGAGATGATCGGCTCGTTTGCTGTGTTTCAACTATGACATTGCTTACCGTCCAGGAGCACAGAATGTGACAGCCGATTGCTTGTCTCGTCTCCCGTTGCCCTGCTGTGGGGATGCAGAGCCTGAACCGGATCTAGTCGCCTACATAACCACTGATCTACATGCTATTTCAGCACATGACTTTACCACTGCATGTGTTGCGTGCCCAGAGCTGTGTGCGCTCAAAACACAATTACAAAATGGATGGCCCAGCGCCAAGAACGCTCTACCTTCCCAGCTGGCTCCATACTACTCCGTCAGAGATGAACTGTCAGTACATGACGAGCTTGTTTACCGAGGCCCGTATCGCCTCGTTGTACCTGTCGCACTCCGACAGTCCATCGTTGCACTGGCCCATGAAAGTCACCAGGGAATATTGCGCACTAAACAGCGCCTACGTGATCTCTACTGGTGGCTAGGCATGGACGCCTGTGTTCAAGCTGCCATCTCTTCCTGCCTCACGTGCCAGCTGACTGACAAAACTACAAAGACACACGTCGCCCCACTGCAGCCGGCTCCGTATCCAGACGGGCCGTGGCAGAAACTGGGAATTGATATCTGTGGACCGTTCGAAACAGCGCCACTGGAATGCCGTTACGCACTGACCTTGGTTGACTATTACAGTAAGTGGCCCGAAGTCGCTTTTACACCAACCATTACTACCAATGCTGTTATTCATTTCCTGGCTACTGTGTTCAGCAAACATGGCAATTGCCTGGATTTAGTTAGTGATAACGGGGGTCAGTTCACTGCTGCTGTTTTCGCCACGTTCCTTAAAGAGAGGGACATTACGCACAGCAGATCTTCGGTTTATTATCCGCAAGCAAACGGGGCCGTGGATCACTTTAACCGTGTGCTTAAGAAATGTATTCAGAGCGCCAATCAGGAACAGAAACCATGGAAACGCTACGTGCTGGATTTTCTACAGAACTACAGAGCAACGCCACATGCAACAACTGGTGTTTCACCGTTCGAGCTCCTGCATGGACGCAAAATGCGCACGAAGCTAAACAGTGTGTTGGTGGAACCGACTCCACCTCCCGCAGACGCCGTGGTGCGCACACGCGTTCTCGCCAATCAACAAAAGTCCAAGACCTACACTGATGAGACGTCGGGCCAAGGATTCGTCCTTCAAAAAGGGGGACATGGTCCGTGTCAGGAATCCACTACATGTGAAGAAAGGAGAACTGAAATTCGGAAAGCCTACAAGGATAATGAAAAAGACTGGACAGAGCACATATGTTCTTGAGGATGGACGAAAGTGGAATGCAATCCACCTGTCACTTTTCCCTGACAGCGCTGCTCCAGCTGACATTACCCAACCTGTCCCATCTAACAGTGCTGCACCAGCTGATCACTCACTCCCTGTACCTGGGCCCACAGTAAGAGCACACACACACAGCTAACTGATCATGCCCAGGGCAGACCTCAGAGGGTGAGAAGCAAGCCCTGTTGGCTCAAGGACTGTGTAACTTAGAGACTGAGAACAAGGTAGACTTTGCATGCTATTATAGCTTTGCTATTAACATTGTTTAAAAAAAAAACATGTTGATAAAGAATATGTATTGTGTGCCAGAGAATAATTGATTTGTTTCATTAAGAATGTGCCAGTGATTACTAATCACTTGTTTGAAAAAAAGAAAAAAAGATTTCATATGTATGCTATTTGCATTTCATATTTTTGCTATTCATTTTCATTTATTCTATATTTGATATGCCATGCTGTTACATTGCCATTATGCACAGGTGTTTGTCTAGCTAGGCTGGATGTCGTTCTACTCTTAAAAAAGGGGAAGATGTGATATACTGTGTATGGTCTGAAAGTGCAATGCCCTAAGGTAGACTAGGGGGCCCTAATGCGAAAAGGTGAATGGTATTGTATTGATGATGTCATGAGGTCAAATGATAAGTAAGAGGAAGTAAAGAAGTGAACACATGGTTTGAAGCTGCCTTGTCCGTGTGTACTTTATTTCATACAAGAATACAACACAGTCATCCTGACTAGATGCATTAAGTGGAGAACATTTACGCACAAACAGGTTTTTGCTCAGAAAATACCCCTTTGACACGGACTCCACCTCCTCCTCAGTGACAGTACTGTCAACCAGCTCTGCCACCTCCACATCACTCTGCTCAGCAATGAACTTCTCTTTAGACAGGGCCACGCCTCCTGACTCAACGGACAGGGACACCTCTGCCTCGCATGGGGCACTGACCTGCTGCGACTCCACTGAAACCATGTCGGTCCCACCCACAACAGCAGTCCCACCCTCATCTAGATCCACAAGAAAGCTCTCACTCAAGTCAACTTCATCATAATAGCTTACCAGCTTCTCATCAGAACAGTTTACCTCAAAAGAGGCAAAAACAGTTGGAACAGTCACCCCCACCTCATGTTCACTTTGTGCCATAGGGACTGGCACCACCTCAGGGGTCACCAACAACGTTCCACCAGGTACATTAGCCTCAGTACATCTCTCGAGTACATCTCTCGAGATTACTACGCATCCTTTTGAGCTCCAACTCCTTCAGCCGAATGAGATTCTCCATAGACAGTTCAACCACAAACTTTGATGATTCAGGACTAGAAGGACCAGAAAGCACCCCCTTATCACTCAAGCCCACCCACAACACCTGTTTGAGAACTCGCTTTCTCTCTTGTGAACCCACAGGTATCTTGTAGTGATCTGCAATTAAACCCAAATGCTCTTTGGCACAGTGATGGAAAACCTCTAATGTAGGGTCTCTCACAAATCCATCAAGTTTGAACTCCATGATTATTCACCACAACAAAGAGGTCAACCTTCACAAGAAAACAGGCTATACCTGCACAGACCAACTTAAAGGTCAACCAAAACAAAAGGTTGCGGAGACATAAGATAACTAGGTTACCCCAACACGAAAACAGTACACCTTAGACCAGGGGTGCCCATTACGTCGATCGCGGTCGACCAGTCGATCGCAAGCGCTGCGCAGGTAGACCGCTTGGCCTTGCCATGAAAAAAGAAAAAAAGAAAAACAATCCTCGCCTCGGACAGGCGGCGGCGCGCCGGTGGCTTTGAAGGAGAACGTCGGGTGTGTTCTGTTGTTAAACAAACTCCTCCGCGGGGACCCCCATTATCCGCGGACCCCCACACAGACTACCGCGGAGGCACGGACCCCCGCGGAGGTCGACGCGGACCCCCACGCAGACTATCGCGGACCTCCGCGGGGGTCCGCGCCGACCTCCGTGGGGGTCCGCGCCTGCACGGTAGTCTCTGTGTGGTAGCATCATGATGCCATCATCCATGCATCACAACCAAAACAAACTAGAAAGGTCGCAATTTTAAAAAATTGCAAAGTGTGGTTGCCGCAGTGGCTTACATATGCCCCTCCCACTGATATTGCCAGCCAATTACAATGTCGTGTCACCCCTGCGATCATGCGTAAGTCATTCGGAGGGGATTTAGCCCCCAAAAATCATGTTTTTGCGACAAACCGTTACATTTTTCGCATTTGAGGCGCCCCCTATGGATGAAAATGGAATTGCTTTTGGAACTTGGTCGATTGAACCACCCGCGACATGTGATTACAATTTGGGATGGATCGGACATTCTGTTCGTGATTTATGGCATTTTTTGTAAAATAGGCCCCTCCTACTATCTTCGGACGACGATTACGGCCGAACGACACGCACTACCAAAATTCTGCAGTTGGTGTTGTAATCGGATGGGTCCGGAGATCATGTGTGCCGATTTTTGTGAGATTTGGACAAAATCTGTAGGAGGAGGAGAAAAAAGTGTGTTTTGGAGAAAATTCAAAATGGCGGAAAATCTATCATGACGCAAATGGGCGTGGCCTATATGAGGAGATGCGTCATGACTCAAGGAAATCAGGGAAAAAAATATTTTGATTTTACAACCTACGGTTCAAGAGTTATAAGCCAAAATGTAAAGTGGGCTGTTATAGCGCCACCATGAGGCCGACCGATAACATTATAAGTTGATTAATTTTAGTAATTATTATGAACCTACCCTCCAAGTTTTGTAACTATAGTCCTTACAGTCTCTGAGGAAAAAATACTTGAATGTGAGAAAATGCGAAAAATCGCATTTTCCCATTCATGTCAATGGGGAAATTCTATTCACTAATAAATTCATATCAATTAAACTATACAACATTTCTCTTAAAAAAATACAAGCACATCCTTCCCGATGAAGCCGGTCAATTTGAGATATGGCTCAAGTGCGTACAGTCAAAACTGTGGGAGGAGTAGCACATCAAAAAAAAGACTAATCCAGGTAAATAATAAAGTGTTACAAGTACTATAGTCTGGTTGCCCTTTAGGGCAACCACACTAACTAGGACTAGCTTTGACGGTTGCCACATTTCGTGACTGAGAGAGAAACAAGCAACCAGGTCTATGAAAATGTTAACAGGCCAGATCAAGTCAGAAAATCCGAAAAAGTCAGAAATTAAGTCTCTTCTTTGCAATGCGGGGAAACTGAAAAGATAAATAAATAGAATTGATTTTGAAACCTAGATTTTGAAAGTCCTAATGCCTTAATGTTATTTATTCATTCGCCATATAGGTACATTTTGAGTATTTTAAGCAAAGGGATAATTATCTTTTGGTTGGTAGATCACCTTGAGCTGGCAATTTTAAAAGTAGACCTCAAGTCAAAAAAGTGTGGGCACCCCTGCCTTAGACTATAGTAGGCATTTGGCAAAAAAAAACTACAAATGGGATGTCACTCAACAGGTCACTGCATACACTCAAAGGGTTACAAAACCACACAAAACAGTACCTGAAAAAAATCCCTCTCAAACTAGAGACTCCTGCCACTAGAGCTCTGCTAGTTTTAAGCCAAAGTGCCTATACTACAAACATAAGAGAATTTTACAAAAGCCCCCAATTTACAATATGGGCCATATCAATTATGCTCGAACACCAAGGACCATAACATGATAACAGGACAAAAGTCAGGTCAAAAGTACAATGAAACTTTATTCATAAATCATAATCACACATCATTGTCTTTTGGCAATAAATAACTGAGTGAACAAACTGTACAATCAACAAAAACATGACCTAACTAAAGCCCTAACAAAACAAAAGAAAGGATGGACTGGCCAAACAAACAAAAGAGGGGGGCCTGGTGAGCTACGCACTATGTGCATGTCGGAGTCACCAGACTCCCATAAACTACCAAAACTTAATATGCAACTAAACTAACCAAAAAGAAAAGTACCCAAAATCATACTTACGACCAGCCCATCTTAACTGAAAATATGAAAGAGACAAACTTAACTAAGGCATAATGGCAGCATGTTGTTCTCTGCTTGGGTGCTGGGGATCTACTGAAACTGACAAACACTCCAATTTATACTCATGGCCCTAATCATGCATGAGCTACAGCTGGGACAGGGCGGCGGCAGCCTCAGTTGAGTGACAGCCAGGTGAGGAGAGTGTACACTGCAGCGTAGATCCCAGCAGCATAGATCAGCACTACAGGGAGGACAAAGTGCTATTAGTGAACACATAGTGATCAGCATGTTGTAAAGTGAGGTGTGCATATATGCAAGCATATAACATCACCTCATCCGCACTTCATTGTTTGTACCTGAAACAGGTTGAGGCTACTCTATAGTGTATATAGTCTATATTGATATACAGTGTCATTGCACTAATACTACCATATGGACATTATTTAGTGCTGGATTGTGGACAACATTGACCCCAGTCTTTGACAGTTACAGCAAAATGCAAAAGAAGGTAACTTTGCATTCTCAAAACATTACATTACATAATATATTAAATATGAAGTCTATTCTTTATATTTTTAACATTTTTAACATATTGATGAGGTTAAATGTGATATAGGGCTTTTATTTCTTAAAGCCTCAATGTGTCTGATTTTTAATAAGCTATTTATCATAGGTATATCTTTATAATATTAAAATATATGCCTGACTATAGTTTTTAATGCCCAATTCTGGACAGGTGAAGAACCTTCCATGAAAATATCTGATCTACAAGGTCACAACGTGTCAAGTTGCGATGCATTGTGAACTTTTAGATTGTCTATTTCCGGCAAGGATATTTTGTGCAGGAGAGGAATGAGGGTATATACGTGGATTCATGTGCATAAGACAAAGTATATCTCAAATTCACTCTCACGTCAACACTGCAATGTCTTGTGAATCTGTATTACTGTACATTGATTTCTTTCATTAATTATCCATCCATCCATCTTCAACCGCTTATCCGTAGTCGGGTCGCGGGGGCAACAGCTCCACCAGAGTGCTCCAGACTTCCCTCTCCACAGCAACATTAGTGACTTCCTCCTGGGGGATTCCGAGACGTTCCAAGGCCAGTGAGTCGATGTATTTCCTCCAACTGCGCCTTGGTCTGCCCCGGGGTCTCCTCCCAGTGGGACGTGCGTCGAGGACCTCCCTAGGGAGGCGCCCGCGAGACATCCTTCATTAATTATAACATATATAATGTACACTGACTAAATGTTGAACATAAATGTAATGTCTTCATCAAAGGCAATGGTCTCTCAGTGATGCATATCTGCTCGACTCCTTTGCACATTCAACTGTGACATTGATATGCATTATGCACATCACCTACACAGTTAGATACGCATCACTATTATGCACATCACCTACACAGTTAGATACACATCACTATTATGCACATGACCTGCACACCTCTGGAATGGCTGTACATTGATAAGCTAATATCAGCAATGTTACCATATTAGACATATTTAGGTTTTTCCAGTATGTGTCTTCATTAAATGTGTGTGTGTGTGTGTGTGTGTGCGTGTGTGTGTGTGTGTGTGTGTGTGTGTGTGTGTGTGTGTGTCTCAGCCAGAAAACCATCTAAAAGCAAAATCTAAAACATGGACAAAAGTTTAAAACTCAGACATGCATTTATTTTGAGTGTAGCGCAATAAATATGGAAAAACCACCACATAAAACAAATTATTATTATTATTTATTTCACAGAATGGTGTACGTAACAATTATTACCTGCCCTGTTTCCGCCATATGTGGAGGCTGTCATTGATTATGTCACCTGACCTGATGAAGGCCCAAACCCGAAATGTTGTGTTTCTGTTTGTGGATGTCTGTGTTTTAAAATAAATGAAACACTGTGGAGCTGAGCCTGTGTGGACTTCCCTCTTTTTAACAAAACCTTGGTGTAGTCGTATAGATTATTGCTCTAGCCTTGGGTAAAGATGTAATTTAGATAGCATGTTATGTAGACAGATGTCAGGTTCATTTATTGACCTGGCATCCTATAGTTTGTATAGTTCCATGTACACATTATATTATTATAATGTTTAGACTGAGGATAGATTAGAGTAATTACAATATTTCGATACGCCCTGAGGGCGAGGTCGCATGCACACTGGGCGAGCGCTGGCGCTTTAGCATGGAGAGTCAGATCAACATATGAAATTAATTCTGTACTGGCCATATATGGAGCGTGTATTAAGTGTAGAGTGCACGATCAACATATGGAATGAACAGTTCGGCTCCATATATGGAGATCTAAGGGTTTGAGGTCAGATGTAGATTGCTGGCCGGCTCCATATACGCAGTTAACCACGGATAAATGTCTATGGCTTCATATCAATAAAGTTGCAGTCTTACATGTGGCAGTCATTCTCTACAAAATAATACTTTGGTTTTCATTTGGTCAAATATTATATTGTGTGAGGAATAATTATAGATTATCTGTTAATATGAATTAATATTCTATGGATAGTGCCATCTCACACCCTCAATTTCTCTCCCAAATCTCGCCATAAACATTTAAATAAGCTTATCTTAGCTATCTTGATCTTAATTATTAAACATTCATTTATATATTGTCTATACTGTATATTACAATTTCATCTTCTTTAAATGTCATCAGACTTCATTCATGTGCAGCCAACCTAAGTTGACACAAAATGTTTTTCGATGCTTTATTAAAAAAATAAAACTCAACATCTTCAATACACAAGTATGTAGAAAAAGTACAGACAAGAATTCTTACAGACAAAATGCTGAATATCAGGGTCAAATAAGTGTAGAAATAAGGAGCAGTGCTTTAGGACTTCTGTCCAGGAACTCATCATGACTCGTGAACAATCTCTTGATGCATTATCATCAACAGCAAGAGTTTTTTTTCCCTTTTTGAATCCCCCTTTTCAGTAGATGGAGTCACGTAGCTGTCACCGGTCTGTATTCAGGATGGACTCAATAAAGAAAGAACTGCTGAACTTGACCTCACATCTGTTAACAGCCCTGCAGGCTTCAGCTTCTGGTGGGGTCAACATCTCCTTTCTCACTGAGGTCAACTCAGGGAACCATTCCAGAAGTCCTTCGAAGTGACGATGCAGAATCTTTCGTGTTATTTTACTATGATCAACTGTCCAGTAGTTCCTGCACAAATGCACCATTGGAATCTGAAAATAAAAGAAAATAAGTTTGATTAAGCTTGATCAGTAAGTATAATTATGCCACCATTTAAATATTATAATCAGAGGAATTAATATTTACCGTGGTAAAACACTTGCTGGTTGATAAACACACTCTGATGTGGTTCTCAAAGGATTTTGTTCTCCCCAAAAAAAGAAAAAGTGATATTACAACTTAGGTCAGAAATGACACAACTTTCCTTTTAATGTAATAAACTGTTTTGTTTTATCAGTTTCTTACCTCAATAAAGGTAAGTCTCTTTTCTGGAGAGTCTTGCAGGATGAAGGCGATCTTTGCCAAGTAGGTTTTGCAATGGTTGAACATTTCTTGCTGACTCAGTGGACTCAACCTCAACAACCTCTTCTTGGTGGGTCTAGCTGCAGCACCAGATCTAGCAGTGAGTTCATGGTCTTGGCTGCCTCCTGTTGTGCAGATGGAGTAACTGTCACCTGTACATTGAACAGGGCGTGTGTCCACAGGTGAAGAGGCCCGGTTGACCTTCCACTTCAGTTCAGTTCAACAGTTCTCTCCGTGGACTCCTCCGACAGAGTAGGGGCTTTGCAGCACAGACCAGAGGGAGTGTCTTTCTTCAGGATGGAGTCAATGGAGAAACTGCTGAACTTCACCTCAGCTTTGCAGACTGTGGCTTCAGGAGGAGGATGGAGAGTTGTGTAGTGGTACGGTGGTGGTGGTCGTGGTGTGATCAACACCTCCTTTCTCTCTGTGGAGGTGAACTCTGGGAACCATTCCAGAATTCCTTCGAAGTGACGATCCAGAATCTTTTGTGTTATTTTACTATGATCAACTGTCCAGTAGTTCCTGCACAAATGCAGCATTGATGGAATCTGAAAATAAAAGAAAATAAGTTTGATTAAGCTTGATCAGTAAGTATAATTATTCCACCATTTAAATATTATAATCAGAGGAATTAATATTTACCGTGGTAAAACACTTGCTGATTGATAAACACACTCTGATGTGGTTCTCAAGGGATTTTGTTCTCCCCAACCCGAATGCTTCCAGTCTGTCCATCACCTGGGAAAAAAGAAAGTGATATTACAACTTAGGTCTGAAATGACACAACTTTCCTTTTAATGTAATAAACTGTTTTGTTTTATCAGTTTCTTACCTCAATAAAGGTAAGTCTCTTTTCTGGAGAGTCTTGCAGGATGAAGGCGATCTTTGCCAAGTAGGTTTTGCAATGGTTGAACTTTTCTTGCTGACTCAGTGGACTCAACCTCAACAACCTCTTCTTGGTGGGTCTAGCTGCAGCACCAGATCTAGCAGTGAGTTCATGGTCTTGGCTGCCTCCTGTTGTGCAGATGGAGTAACTGTCACCTGTACATTGAACAGGGCGTGTGTCCACAGGTGAAGAGGCCCAGTTGACCTTCCACTTCAGTTCAACAGTTCTCTCCCTGGACTCCTCCGACAGAGTAGGGGCTTTGCAGCACAGACCAGAGGGAGTGTCTTTCTTCAGGATGGAGTCAATGGAGAAACTGCAGACTGTGGCTTCAGGAGGAGGATGGAGAGTTGTGTAGTGGTACGGTGGTGGTGGTGGTCGTGGTGTGATCAACACCTCCTTTCTCTCTGTGGAGGTGAACTCTGGGAACCACTCCAGAAGTCCTTCGAAGTGACGTTCCACCATCCTTTTTGTTATTTGACTATGATCAAGTTTCCAATAGTTGGGGTTGTAATTCCATGCAGCATCTGGGCCATTTGGAACCTGAAAGTGAAGCAAAAACAAACAAAAAATGTACTGTTAGATTTGATTAAGCTGTGAGAGTTCGGGTATTCAATGTTTTCCCCTGAACCGTGGAAAATGTATCAGTGAATCATTCTTAATTAGAGGGATTTATATTTACCTTGACAAAACAGCTGTACCTTGACAAACAGGCCCTGATGTGGTTCTCAAAAGATTGTGTCCACTTAGACGCAAATCCTTCCACTCTGTACATCAACTGAAAAACAAAATTTACAAATCAGGTATGAAATAAGACAATACATTCCTTGATGCAAAATATATAATACTTGTCGTGTTATTTATGGGTGTGCGAGATTTGTACTCATAATGAGAAATGATATATTGGGTCAGATTGACTGGAGATATATGCAGCTCTCTAGAGTGGGAGAGCTTCAGGTCCCCACATTCCATTCTACATACAGACCGGTGGATTCGGGGGATTTACGGCCTCTTCTCGTTGTGAGACAGGCCATTTATGACTCCTTCTCAGAGGAGAGACTCAACTCAGCTAGGACATGCAATGTGGAATAAGTAACTTTAATCTTTAATTCCCTTTTCAATTGTTTAAATGTGTTCTAATAACCTATTATATATTGGGTTGGTAAAAAGCCTAAATAATAATACCTGTAATAGTCTGACAGTTTAATCTAACCTAAAGTCAGATCTCCACACTGTCCTCTCACAGAGAGGGCAGAAAGGATGCATGGTTCAGTGGCTTCTGATTGGCTTACAGTGTTAGCATTGAGGTGCGACTTCAGTCAGAGCCCACTGTGACTATTCTGTGTAGCACAGTATTAGGCAGATTCACCAATACCAACGAACGTGATACATGTAGCAGGCAGAGGCCAGCGGTATGTATTAAATGCTATATATAATTGTGCATTATTCATAATTGATGTGATATGTTTAGATTGTAACCAAGTGTTCTTGTGTTTCTTGTGTCCTGATCATTTATTAATGACATTTAATTCATGATAATGTAGATTTAAAACCACATAATGTGTGATACACCTACCACACATAGTATCACTTAGTGACACACTCTGAACTAACTGAAAACCATCAAGGAAGCTAAGTTGTACCAAGATCTGACAGTCCTGAGAACAGGGCCGATTCTGGTCAGCTTAGAGTGTTCAAATGATAGCTAGAATTCCTACCGACAGAGGAGGATAGAACCAGACCATTAGGACAGACAAGCTCCAGGGTACTGAATTCATCTTGCGTTGGGGGGAGTGTGAACAGAACGTGTGAATGTATGTTGTAAGTGTTTATGATTAATATGAATTAATAAAAACCCTATAAAATGCACGTTTGAGTTCATCAAATATAAGCTATTATTGGAACATTTAGTTCACCCCTGTGCGTATTAGTCTCTACGATCTGCCTACTGCAGGGCTGGTCGGAGCCCCGGCACAACATCGCCAAATAACCGAACAATACTGAATTATATAATTACTGTTATTACATGTTTACTTTTGCCTAGTCATTTATGTATGTCAAATTGCAATGCTTAGCAGGTCTATTACTTACTTGAGTAAAGGTGAGCATCTTTTTTGGAGAGTCTTGCAGGATGAAAGCGATCATTGCCAAGTAGGTTTTGCATTGTGAAATTACTTTGTAAGAGAGGTGAGGTCCAAGGTTTTCAGACATTGTATATTTGCTGTAGATTAGAATGAAGTCCAAGACACAGAGCAGTGGTTGGAGAAGTTCTCTCAGTCAGTAGCTTGTGCTGAATGAGGAGATGTCCAGGTCTCTGGATATATAAACCCTGTTGGAACAATAGGACATTAGAAGGTGTGAACAACGACAATAGACTAGTAGTCCAACAGATCCTCTGGAGGTATATCTGGGTGGGACATTCATAATTAGTTTAGTTTTATTTCATAGAAAGAAAATCTAATTTTAAATATAGTCTACATTTTAGATAATCGTGGAAATCAAAGAATATCAGAACAAAAAAAACTCCCATATCTGCTGGGTGAAGTACAACAATGTGCAAACACAGCAGCAAGATTGTGAGCTGCATGCTGTGATAGGAGAAGGATATCAAAATGGAACATAACCACCTATTCATTCTGTGTATTCCTCCACTATCTGCATTAAGTTTTATCATGCCAATAAAGCCATTTGAATTGAATTGTAACAGTGGAACGATCAGAATATATTTCTCATAAAATAAATGATCAATTTGTTTATTTTGGTTTTGGATATGGATTCCCAGTCCAGTCCAGTGTCTATAGTATATAGTTATACTGATAGTGTCATTGCACTAATACTATACTACCATGTTTGGAAATTATTTAGTGCTGGATTGTGGACAACATTGACCCCAGTCTTTGACAGTTACAGCAAAATGCAAAAGGTAACTTTTGCATTTTTGTAATATATTAAATATGAAGTCTATTCTTTATATTTTGAAAATATTGATGAGGTTAAATGTGATATAGGGCTTTTATTTCTTAAAGCCTCAATGTGTTTGACTTTTAATAAGCTAGTTAGTATATCTTTATACTATTAAAATAGATGTCCAATGACTATAGTTTACAATTAACTATTGTACTTTTCTATATATTTCACAGTGGATTAATGGGGGATGAAATGCCCAATTCTGTCATAGGAGGTGAAGAACCTTCCATGAAAATAACTGATCTACAAGGTCACAACGTGTCAAGTTGCAATGCATTGTGAACTTTTAGATTGTCTATTTCCAGTCAGGGGAGGAATGAGGGTATATACGTGGATTCATGTGCATAAGACAAAGTATATGTCAAATTCACCGTCATGTCAAATTGTGTTCTTTGCAACACTGCAATGTAGTCTTGTGAATCTGTATTACTGTACATTGATTTCTTTCATTAATTATAACATATATAATGTACACCGAGTAAATGTTGAACATAAATGTAATGTAATGTCTTCATCAAAGGCAATGGTCTCTCAGTGATGTATGTAACCAGGTGCAAGAAAGTTACGCTTAGACGTTAAAATTGTACGACTACGCCACCTTGAGGTATCAAGGAATAGAATGGATAAGTGAATACTCTGTAAATTGGGTTCCCCACAAACAAGTTCGCACAGTGAGTCATGAGACATGAACTTCCCCCAAATACATTAATTTATTAGTGGAACACATAAAGTTAAAACTACAAATACTGGCTCAATATTGGGGGAAACAAACAAAAGACAAAACTTGAATTCACAGTAAAATAAATGGCTCAAATAATCAGTATCAAATATAAAATTAACATAAACAAAGCAGCAGTGGCTAGATCTAAAGGAGTGGGAACAACATACATTTAGTACACAATATAAATATAAACAAAATAAATAATTGTAACAAATTGATACCTTGAAATGTCCATGTGTACTCTCACATTCCCTCCTGCCACATGAGGTCAGTAGCACAGCTAGGGCACATTACTTATAAACCTGAATGATGACAGATCCATTTAGATTCATAATGAATTAACATCAACCTGAATAACAGATACGCTTAGATGCAGAATGAACATGATTAAAACAACAGTTGAGACATGTTACTCACCCTGGCACTAGTATAATTAAAAGCCCAGCAGCAGACCCAGGTCTCTAGACCCTCGGCAGCGTTCACCAAACATCTGATGCTTGGCAGATGACAGGGCCTTTAAATAGTCACCTGATTGTCAATGAGGAAGTGGACTGTCCCTATGGTGGGCCCTGAGGCTCAATTCCAACCGGCCACACATATCTGCTCGACTCCTTTGCACATTCAACTGTGACATTGATATGCATTATGCACATCACCTACACACCTCTGGAACGGCTGTACATTGATAAGCTAATGTCAGCAATGTTATACCATATTAGACATTTAGGTTTTTCCAGTAAGGTTTCTCCTGTGTCTTCATTCAAAGTGTGTGTGTGTGTGTGTGTGTGTGTGTGTGTGTGTGTGTGTGTGTGTGTGTGTGTGTGTGTGTGTGTGTGTGTGTGTGTGTGTGAGAGTGTGTGTGAGAGAGAGTGTGTGTGTGTGTGTGTGTGTGTGTGTGTGTGTGTGTGTGTGTGTGTGTGTGTGTGTGTGTGTGTGTGTGTGTGTGTGTGTGTGTGTGTGTGTGTGTGTGTGTGTATTCTACTGTTAGACTGATAATGCCTAAATTGTAACTTGTGAATTATAATTCAGACCTGAATTTCAACAGTCATATTAACACAATTACAAAGTCAGCCTACTGTCACCTGAAGAATATCATCATAGATTAGAGTAATTACAATATTTCAATACCAGTTAGACGCCCTGAGGGCGAGGGCGAGAGGTCGTGTGCACACATCCGCCTGGGTGACGGCAGACTACTGTCAGATCAACATATGAAATTAATTCTGTACTGGCCATATATGGAGTGTATCTTGAGTGTACAGGGTTTTATGAGGTCAGATCAACATTATGGAATGTCAGAACAGGAAGGACGAGTGCACGATCAACATATTTTTGTCAATTGGGGCTTTTAAATCCATCCTCAAAACTAATCTGTTCTCCCTCGCCTTTAACTGCACCTGATTTACCTATATATTGATTTCCTGCTCTGTGCTATTGTATGCTCTGTTTTATATTTTATTGTCTCTCTTTTAATTGTTTTACATTGCTATGCTCAGCTCTACTGTCTTACTCTGTTCAGCACTTTGGTCAGCTTTGGCTGTTGTAAATGTGCTATACAAATAAAGTTTGATTTGATTTGGTATAGTATGTCAGAACAGTTCGTCTCCATATATGGAGATCTAAGGGTTTGAGGTCAAATGTAGATTGCTGGCCGGCTCCATATATGCAGTTAGCCACGGATAAATGTCTATGGCTTCATATCAATAAAGTTGCAGTTGCATGTGGCAGTCCTTCTCTACAAAAATAATGCTTTTGTTTTTATTTGGTAAAATATTATGTTGTGTGAGGAATAATTATAGATTATCTGTTAATATGAATTAATATTCTATGGATAGTGCCATCTCACACCCTCAATTTCTCTCCCAAATCTCTCCATAAACATTTAAAAAAGCTTATCTTAGCTATCTTGATCTGATTATTAAACATTAATTTAGATATTGTCTATACTATTTCATCTTCTTTCAATTTCATCAGACTTCAACCATGTGCAGTGCACGCAGCTAAACCATTATACTTAATATTTAGAAAAAATAAAATTAACACTAAATGTTTTTCGATGCTTTATTAAAAAAAATAAAACTCAACATCTTCAATACAATTGTACAATACAATTTTTCTACAATGTAGAAAAAGTACAGCCAATAATTCTTACAGACAAAATGATGAATATCAGGGTGAAATAAGTGTAGAAATAAGGAGCAGTGCTTTAGGACTTCTGTCCAGGAACTCATCATGACTCGTGAACAATATCTCGATGCATTATCATCAACAGCAAGTGTTTTTTTCCCTCTTTGAATCCCCCTTTTCAGTAGATGGAGTCACGTAGCGGTCACCGGTCTGTATTCAGGATGGACTCAATGGAGAAAGAACTGCTGAACTTCATCTCACATCTACTGTTAACAGCTCTGCAGGCTGCAGCTTCAGCTTCTGGTGGCGGTGGGGTCAACAGCTCCTTTCTCACTGAGGTCAACTCAGGGAACCATTCCAGAATTCCTTCGAAGTGACGACGCAGAATCTTTTGTGTTATTTTACTATGATCAACTGTCCAGTAGTTCCTGCACAACCCATTCCAACCCATTGGAATCTGAAAAGAAAAGAAAATAAGTTTGATTAAGCTTGATCAGTATAAGTCATCATCATCAATAAGTATCATTATTCCACCATTTAAATATTATAATCAGATGAATTAATATTTACCGTGGTAAAACATTTGCTGGTTGATAAACAGACTCTGATGTTGTTCTCAAAGGACTTTGTTCTCCCAAACCCGAATGCTTCCAGTCTGTCCATCACCTGGGAAAAAAGAAAAATGATATTAAAACTTTATTACAACTTAGGTCTGAAATGAGACAACTTTACATTTTAATGTATTAAACAGTTTTTGTTTTATCAGATGTGTTTCTTACCTCACTAAAGGTAAGCCTCTTTTCTGGAGAGTCTTGCAGGATGAAGGCGATCTTTGCCAAGTAGGTTTTGCAATGGTTGAACTTTTCTTGCTGACTCAGCAGACTCAACCCCAACAACCTCTTCTTGGTGGGTCTAGCTGCAGCACCAGATCTAGCAGTGAGTTCATGGTCTTGGCTGCCTCCTGTTGTGCAGATGGAGTAACTGTCACCTGTACATTGAACAGGGCGTGTGCCCACAGGTGAAGAGTTGACCTTCCACTTCAGTCCAATAGTTCTCTCCGTGGACTCCTCTGACAGAGTAGGGGCTTTGCAGCACAGACCAGAGGGAGTGTCTTTCTTCAGGATGGAGTCAATGGAGAAACTGCTGAACTTCACCTCAGCTTTGCAGGCTGTGGCTTCAGGACTAGGATGGAGAATTGTGTAGTGGTACGGTGGTGGTCGTGGTGTGATCAACACCTCCTTTCTCTCTGTGGAGGTGAACTCTGGGAACCACTCCAGAAGGCCTAGGAAGTGACGTTCCACCATCCTTTCTGTTATTTGACTATGATCAAGTTTCCAATAGTTGGGGTTGTAATTCCATGCAGCATCTGGGCCATTTGGAACCTGAAAGTGAAGCAAAAACAACAGAAAATGTACTGTTAGATTTGATTAAGCTGTGAGAGTTCGGCTATTCAATGTTTTTCCCTGAACCGTGGAAAATGTATCAGTGAATCATTCTTCATTAGAGGGATTTATATTTACCTTGACAAAACAGCTGTACGTTGACAAACAGGCCTGATGTTGTTCTCAAAAGATTTTGTCCATTTAGACGCAAATCCTTCCAGTCTGTCCATCAACTGAAAAACAAAAAACAAAATTAATTTACAAATCAGGTATGAAATAAGACAATACATTCCTTGAAAATATATAATACTGAATTATATATGTAATGTTATTACATGTTTACTTTTGCTTAATCATTTATGTATGTCAAATTGCAATGCTTAGCAGGTGTGTCTATTACTTACTTGAGTAAAGGTGAGCATCTTTTCTGGAGAGTCTTGCAGGATGAAAGCGATCATTGCCAAGTAGGTTTTGCATTGTTTAATTACTTTGTGAGAGAGGTGAGGTCCAAGGTTTTCAGACATGTTGTATATTTGCTGTAGATTAGAATGAAGTCCAGGACACAGAGCAGTGGTTGGAGAAGTTCTCTCAGTCAGTAGCTTGTGCTGAATGAGAAGATGTCCAGGTCTCTGGATATATAAACCCTGTTGGAACAATAGGACATTAGAAGGTGTGAATTCCTGCTAAATGGGACCCTTTTGGGTGATGAGCTATGATGGCCAGGGTGGAGCTAATGACCACAACAACGACAATAGACTGTGTCCAACAGATCCTCTGGAGGTATCTGGGTGGAACATTCATAATTAGTTTAGTTGTATTTCAATCGATTCTATTAATATAGTCTACATTTTAGATAATCGTGGAAATCAAAGAATATCAGAACAACAAAAAACTCCCATATCTGCTGGGTGAAGTACAACAATGTGCAAACACAGCAGCAAGATTGTGAGCTGCTGTGAAAGGAGATGGATATCAAAATGGAACATAACTAATAATTGTGTGTATTCCTCAACTATCTGCATTATTAGTGATCTTGGTAGAAATTTTGGATTTTGATTTATTGAAGATTCTGACTTTCAATACATACCATTTTGTTTTGACTGTATTGTTCTACTTTTTGCTTTGGCAATGTAAAGGTATGTTTTCTCATGCCAATATGTACAATTATGTTTTCTCATGCCAATATGTACAATTATGTTTTCTCATGCCAATATGTACAATTATGTTTTCTCATGCCAATATGTACAATTATGTTTTCTCATGCCAATATGTACAATTATGTTTTCTCATGCCAATAGAGCCCTTTGAATTGAATTTTAACAGTGGAACGATCAATATCTCTTTATATTTTGACTGAGCATGTTGAACACTTAGAACTGAACTAAAGAAGTAAAAACAAAATATGCATATGTGGGATGAAAAAAACATTTCTAGCATTATCTGGATGCACTCTGTATATTTGTGGGTTATTTGTTTAATTTATTTTAATTCTGTGATATATACTGTAAACCTTAAAAAATCTGCCAAACCTAACCTAGTCGGTCAAATACATTCACCATCTTCAGGTGTATAGTTCTAACGGTGTTTAAATGAACATCAGCATATATTTGAGTTTACTGGTTCATGTTTATTCAATGAGGGGGAGTTTTGCTTACATTCCAGTGATTATCACCTCTGCACTTCATTGTTTGTACCTGAAACAGACTGAGGCTACTCTATAGTGTATAGTCTATATTGATATACAGTGTCATTGCACTAATACTTCCATGTTTGGAAATTATTTAGTGCTGGATTGTGGACAACATTGACCCCAGTCTTTGACAGTTACAGCAACATGCATTCATTTCATTTGAGCGTACACAGTTTATAAAGTATAAAGTACTGTGCAGTGCAATCCTTTAAAACGCTACCAGCACAGTGCAGTTTACATTCGGTAAACTGCACACAGTAATGTTAAAACCTTGGTGTAAAATATATATATTTTTTAATTTAGATAGCATGTTATGTACACAGATGTGGTCAGGCATCCTATAGTGTTTATAGTTTCAATGTACAGATTGATGATAATGCCTAAATTGTAAATTGTGAATTATAATTCAGACCTGAATTTCAACAGTCATATTAACACAATTACAAAGTCAGCCTACTGTCACCTGAAGAATATATCATAAATTAGAGTAATAACAATATTCCGATACCAGTTAGACGCCCTGATGGCGAGGTCGGGTGCACACATCCGCCTGGGTGAAGGCAGACGGAGCGAGCTCTGGCGCTTTACCATGGAGAGTCAGATCAACATATGAAATGAATTCTGTACTGGCCATATATGGAGCGTGTCTTGAGTGTACAGGGTTTTATGAGGTCAGATCAACATATGGAATGTCAGAACAGTTCGGCTCCATATATGGAGATCTAAGGGTTTGAGGTCAGATGTAGATTGCTGGCCGGCTCCAAATATGCAGATCTATGCAATATTGAAGCAATGATTTGTATGGTGTGTCCTATAAGTCCATGTGGGCTGGGAGCCTTGGGTGCATGACACAGAAATAAAGAATCTATCTATCTATCTATCTATCTATCTATCTATCTATCTATCTGATGATCCAGTCTTCTCCATGTATGGTTATCCAGGGTTAGATGAGGTCAGTGTCGTGATCTTCATATATAGAGATGGCCATATGGCGTGACGTGTCACAAGGTGTGATGTCACGAGGCGTGACCGAGACGTGACCATATATGGAGACGTGATGTCACGAGGCGTCATCTGGGAAAGGCATATTTTCTGTTTTTATGCACCACATCTGGAACAAACTCACAGAAAATTGCAGGTCTGCTGCAACTCTCGTCGTTTTAAAAATGTGTACCACTGAATATGTTTAATTTGTACTGTACCTTATTACTTTACTTTTTATTGTATTCAAACCTCCTTTTATATTGCTGTCCTGGATATCCTGTGTTTTTTATAATGATTTAGTTAAAACACTTTGTATTGCCCTGTTCTTATTGTACAGGGCATTGTACAAAAGGCCTAAAGGCCAGAACATTGTATTCAGCGTATAAGCCCAAAGTGAATATTCCACACATTGCACAGTGAAAAGGTTGGTTTTCAGTCACAGCAGTCGAGGCAAGAAGAGAAGAGTTGTTTCATGCCACCTCTGCTGCATTCCAGTGATTATCGCCTCGTCTCATGTCTCTATTGTCTTAGACGATGATCCCCTTTCAAAGAGACCAGGTGTAAATTATAACTACTGTCAGGGATGTTTACACAGAACATCAAGCAAATGATCAAATGTGCTCCTTAAAACCATTTAGCATAGGAATGTTGTGAACACAGCCGATAGGGTTGACGACAGAGTACAGCATCGTGCAATGGGTCTGGTCCACAAGATTCGATACACCACCAAGATACCCATGTACCTGTCTAAATACTTCCTTAATGTTAACGAAGTCCACACCCACAACACCAGAGGGAGTGCAACAAACCATGTACAACCCAGATTCGGCACAAACAAGGGACTAAATTATTTTCTATGCCACCAAAATGTGGAACGCCCTACCAACAGTCATTAAGACATGCAAATCCCTTGACTCCTTCAAAACCGCTCTCAAAGGGCACCTACGGACGGCCCCTGTAAAATCTGAATCCCCCCACCCCTTTTTCCCCTCACTGTTTCTTTTCCCTTTTTACCTCATTTATGATGAATTCCTGTTCTTTGGCTATATAGAAGTGTCTATTTGTAAGTCTCTAAATGTTTTGATGAATTTAACAAGGTGGACCCTCTTGTAAACAAGTGTAATGCTTTATTGGGTCGTCCACTCACAGTTAACAGTCTTTGTATTGAGTTGTGCTTGATATGTACTGTAATTCTGCAAAACTGTTAATACATATTTCAATCAATCAATCAAAACTGTTAGACAGGGCTCCAGACAAATGTGTTAATACAACATAAAGTCGTTTAACCTTTGACCTTATACACTGGCTATATGGATACATATTGAAATATTTTAACGACACAAATGAGGGGTCCTTGGCACACAATATTCTCAGATAGGGGTCTGTATATATATAATAATCATTAATACTGAATTATATTACTATTAATTAACCAGTAAGACGCATAAGGGCGGCCTGGGCCGTGGCTCAGCGGTCCAGGCACCTTGGCTGGTAATCCAGTCTGGCAGTGTGCCGTGGGTTCGACTCCCGATCCCGACGGCCTTTACTGCATGTCTTCCCCCCCATCTCTCTCCCCATTTCCTGTCAGCCTACTGTCTGTCCCTCCATAACAAATATAAAATAAAGGCGAAAGCCACAAAAAAAAAACATTTAAAAAAAGAAAAAAAGACGCAAGGGCGAGAAGCGTGCACGGCTGCACGCATCCGCCTCGTTGACGGCAGACTGCTGGGCGAGCGCAGGAATTCTGTACTGGCCATATAAGGAGCATGTCTTGAGTGTACATGGTTTGATGAGTTCAGATCAAGATATGGAATTTCAGAACAGGTCAGCTCCATATATGGAGATCTAAGGGTGGCAGCGGGGACATTCTCTTGAGTGTACAGGGTTTGATGAGGGCCAGGCCTTAATTTTCGGGCCTGTTTAGAACTCTAGTATTCGCCAGCTGCCGGGCGCGGCACTAATAACGTTGGGGCAGGCCTGTCTAGTTTGAATGGACATATATCCATATATGGAGATCTAAGGATTTGAGGTTTGAGGTCAGATGTGGAGTTGCCGGCCAATATTGATGACATCAGGGATCTCCACTGATGATGTCACGCGATGTCACAAGACCTGGGCACCATATATGGGGGCTTTCCCATGTATGGGGATTTTGAATGATACACTGACGGGAATTGCACAGGAATTGCACGTTTTCATAGTAAATGCGACCTTTGGTTGCAATTACAAAGTTTGAGAACCATGTCTTAGTGGATAACCTGTGTGGCACACGTACACACACACCTTGACCATTTACATATATAAATGTAATGTTATTATGTTTTGTAACAACAATGTACGTATACAATACCAAACATTAGTATACAGTTACGTAGCTTGTAACTCAAATAATTGCAGTGGATCAAGTTCAATATTTGCCTCCGAGATGTATAGAGTAGAAGTGTAGACACATTTAAATACTAGTAAACCTCAAAATGTCACAGTATACTAGTACTGTACAGTAAATGTAGTTGGTAAAAATGTGACTGTGTTCTTTAATGCAGAACAGTTAGGCTCCATATATGGAGATCTAAGGGTTTGAGGTCAGATGTAGATTGCTGGCCGGCTCCATATATGCAGATCTATGCAATGTTGAAGCAATGATTTGTATGGTGTGTCCTATAAGTCCATGTGGGCTGGGAGCCTTGGGTGCATGACACAAAAATAAAGAATCTATCTATCTATCTATCTATCTATCTATCTATCTATCTATCTATCTATCTATCTATCTATCTATCTATCTATCTATCTATCTATCTATCTATCTATCTATCTGATGATCCAGTCTTCTCCATGTATGGTTATCCAGGGTTAGATGAGGTCAGTGTCGTGATCTTCATATATAGAGATGGCCATATGGCGTGACGTGTCACGAGGTGTGATGTCACGAGGCGTGACCATATATGGAGACGTGACCATATATGGAGACGTGATGTCACGAGGCGTCATCTGGGAAAGGCATATTTTCTGTTTTTATGCACCACACATCTGGAACAAACTCACAGAAAATTTCAGGTCTGCTGCAACTCTCGTCGTTTTAAAAATGTGTACCACTGAATATGTTTCATTTGTACTGTACCTAATTACTTTATTACTCCTTTTATATTGCTGTCCTGGATATCCTGTGTTTTTTTATAATGATTTAGTTAAAACACTTTGTATTGCCCTGTTCTCATTGTACAGGGCATTGTACAATGGGCATTGTACAAAAGGCCTAAAGGCCAGAACATTGTATTCAGCGTATAAGCCCAAAGTGAATATTCCACACAATGCACAGTGAAAAGGTTTGTTTTCAGTCATAGCAGTCGAGGCAAGATGAGAAGAGTTTCATGCCACCTCTGCTGCATTCCAGTGATTATCGCCTCGTTTCATGTCTCTATTGTCTTAGACGATGATCCCCTTTCAAAGAGACCAGTCATTAAGACATGCAAATCCCTTGACTCCTTCAAAACCGCTCTCAAAGGGCACCTACGAACGGCCCCGTAAAATCTGAATCCCCCCACCCCTTTTTCCCCTCACTGTATATGTTTCTTTTCCCTTTTTACCTCATTTATGATGAATTCCTGTTCTTTGGCTATATAGAAGTGTCTATTTGTACGTCTCTAAATGTTTTGATGAATTTAACAAGGTGGACCCTATTGTAAACAAGTGTAATGCTTTATTGGGTCGTCCACTCACAGTTAACAGTCTTTGTATTGAGTTGTGCTTGAAATGTACTGTAATTCTGCAAAACTGTTAATACATATTTCAATCAATCAATCAAAACTGTTAGACAGGGCTCCAGACAAATGAGTTAATGAGTTAAAACATAAAGTCGTTTAACCTTTGACCTTATATACTGGCTATATGGAATGGATACATATTGAAATATTTTAACGACACAAATGAGGGGTCCTTGGCACACAATATTCTCAGATAGGGGTCTGTATATATATAATAATCATTAATACTGAATTATATTACTATTAATTAACCAGTAAGACGCATAAGGGCGGCCTGGGCCGTGGCTCAGCGGTCCAGGCACCTTGGCTGGTAATCCAGTCTGGCAGTGTGCCGTGGGTTCGACTCCCGATCCTGACGGCCTTTACTGCATGTCTTCCCCCCCATCTCTCTCCCCATTTCCTGTCAGCCTACTGTCTGTCCCTCCATAAAAAAATATAAAATAAAGGCGAAAGCCACAAAAAAAAAAATTTAAAAAAAGAAAAAAGACTCATAAGGGCGAGAAGCGTGCACGGCTGCACGCATCCGCCTCGTTGACGGCAGACTGCTGGGCGAGCGCAGGAATTCTGTACTGGCCATATAAGGAGCATGTCTTGAGTGTACATGGTTTGATGAGTTCAGATCAACATCAGAACAGGTCAGCTCCATATATGGAGATCTAAGGGTGGCAGCGGGGACATTCTCTTGAGTGTACAGAGATGTGTGTTTGATGAGGGCCAGGCCTTAATTTTCGGGCATGTTGAGAACTCTAGTATTCGCCAGCTGCCGGGCGCGGCTGCACTAATATAACGTTGGGGCAGGCCTGTCTAGTTTGAATGGACATATATCCATATATGGAGATCTAAGGATTTGAGGTTTGAGGTCAGATGTGGAGTTGCCGGCCAATATTGATGACATCAGGGATCTCCACTGATGATGTCACGCGATGTCACAAGACCTGGGCACCATATATGGGGGCTTTCCCATGTATGGGGATTTTGAATGATACACTGACGGGAATTGCACAGGAATTGCACGTTTTCATAGTAAATGCGACCTATGGTTGCAATTACAAAGTTTGAGAACCATGTCTTAGTGGATAACCTGTGTGACACATGTACACACACACACACACACACCTTGACCATTTACATATATAAATGTAATGTTATTATGTTTTGTAACAATGTACGTCTACAATACCATACATTAGTATACAATTACGTAGCTTGTAACTCAAATAATTGCAGTGGAGCAAGTTCAATATTTGCCTCCGAGATGTATAGAGTAGAAGTGTAGACACATTTAAATAATAGTAAACCTCAACATTTACAAGTACAGTACTGTACAGTAAATGTAGCTGGTAAAAATGTGACTGTGTTTTTTAATGCAGAAGTGAGTGTAATTGTGTAGAAAGGAGATTGACGTGAATAAGAGGTCATGTTGTTGGTGTGTTCATGAACAGAACACATTCCAGTGATTATCACCTCATCCAGGACTCCCAGGGTTTGTGAGGCTAATGAGCCATTCAATGAAGTCAACACATGTATTATACATTTACACAGTACAGTACAGTACAGTACAGTACAGTACAGTACAGTACAGTACAGTACAGTACAGTACAGTACAGTACAGTACAGTACAGTACAGTACAGTACAGTACACATTGGAACTATACAAACTATAGGGCACACACACACACACACACACACACACACACACACACACACACACACACACGCACACGCACACGCACACACACACACACACACACACACACACACACACACACACACACACAGTTTCCTTTGCATACGCCTGTAATGGCGTCGAAGCTAGGGCCAGTGCTGTGCTACGGGCTATGGGTGGAGTCTGAAGAGATGGTCTCTTTGAAAAGGGATCATCGTCTAAGACAATAGAGACATGAGACGAGGCGATAATCACTGGAATGCAGCAGAGGTGGCATGAAACAACTCTTCTCTTCTTGCCTCGACTGCTGTGACTGAAAACAAACCTTTTCACTGTGCAATGTGTGGAATATTCACTTTGGAACAGGGCAATACAAAGTGTTTTAACTAAATCATTATAAAAAAACACATGATATCCAGGACAGCAATATAAAAGGAGGTTTGAATACAATAAAAAGTAAAGTAATTAGGTACAGTACAAATGAAACATATTCAGTGGTACACATTTTTACCTGCAATTTTCTGTGAGTTTGTTCCAGATGTGTGGTGCATAAAAAAACAGAAAATATGCCTTTCCCAGATAACGCCTCGTGACATCACGTCTCCATATATGGTCACGTCTCCATATATGGTCACGCCTTGTGACATCACACCTCGTGACACGTCACGCCATATGGCCATCTCTATATATGAAGATCACGACACTGACCTCATCTAACCCTGGATAACCATACTGTACATGGAGAAGACTGGATCATCAGATAGATAGATAGATAGATAGATAGATAGATAGATAGATAGATAGATAGATAGATAGATAGATAGATAGATAGATAGATAGATAGATAGATAGATAGATAGATAGATAGATAGATAGATAGATAGATAGATAGATAGATATTCTTTATTTGTGTGTCATGCACCCAAGGCGCCCCGCCCACATGGACTTATAGGACACACCATACAAATCATTGCTTCAATATTGCATAGATCTGCATATATGGAGCCGGCCAGCAATCTACATCTGACCTCAAACCCTTAGATCTCATATATGGAGCCGAACTGTACAGTACAGTACAGTCTAAACATTATAATACAACAATCGTTGGAACCACACACACACACACACACACACACACACACACACACACACACACACAAGAAACCTTACTGGAAAAACCTAAATATGTCTAATATGGTAACATTGCTGACATTAGCTTATCAATGTACAGCCATTCCAGAGGTGTGCAGGTGATTTGCATAATAGTGATGTGTATCTAACTGTGTAGGTGATGTGCATAATAGTGATGTGTATCTAACTGTGTAGGTGATGTGCATAATAGTGATGTGTATCTAACTGTGTAGGTGATGTGCATAATGCATATGCATACTCCAGGAGGTTTGAGAGGCTAATGGGCCATTCAATGAAGTCAACACATGTATTATACATTTACACAGTACAGTACAGTACAGTACAGTACAGTACAGTACAGTACAGTACAGTACAGTACAGTACAGTACAGTACAGTACAGTACAGTACAGTACAGTACAGTACAGTACAGTACAGTACAGTACAGTACCTCAGTTATCACTGATTGTATTATAATGTCTAAACATCATACAATATGTACATTGAAACTATTGGATGCTGGGTTAATGAACCCATGGCATCTGTCTCTACATGCTATCTACATTATAAGTAGAAAAATAATCTATTTACGTAGTAAATAATGATTCACACTATACACCACAGGGTAGTAAAGAATACAATTGGACATGAATTAGTGTACGAACATTATAGATTGGATTTGTGTTATGTGGGACAGTCCGGATATGAAGGTTATATCATATGCATGGACATGTGCGGTCCATCTTACAAATAAACAAAAAACATTGGGTTTTTACTTCTCAATGTCAATATGTTCAACATGCTCAAAATATAACGAGACAACCATGAACAAAAAATATTGATATGCTCTGGGAATCTGTATCCAAAATAAACGGAATTCAAGATCATTGTTTGAGAAATGAATACTGTTTGTTTCCACTGTCACTCTGATATTCATGCTAAAATAAAAAAACAAACTAAAATTAATGTTACACCCAGATACCTCCAAAGGATCTGTTGGACATGGTCTATTGTTGTTGTGGTCATTGGCTCCACCCTGGCCATCAAAGCTCATCTATGGAAAGGCCCTCATTAACCAAGCAGGAATTCACACCTTCAAATGTCCTATTGTTCCAACAGGGTTTATATATCCAGAGACCTGGACATCTGCTCATTCAGCACAAGCTACTGACTGAGAGAACTTCTCAAACCACTGCTCTGTGTCCTGGACTTGATTCTACAACAAAGATACAAGATGTCTGAAAACCTGCACGGACCTCACCTGTCTTACCACCATTCACCCAATGCTGCTCTGCAAGAAAGTTTCAACAAGTGCAAAACCTACTTGGCAATGGTCGCCTTCATCCTACAAGACTCTCCAGGCAAGATGCTCACCTTTAGTCAGGTAAGAAACAGACAATCCATCCTGCTGCTAACCGTTTGATACATTTCATAATGTAATGTAATGCCAATTATGCCATATATGGGGATAAAAGGCTGTCACTTGGTGTTGCGAAGGCTCTCAGGTCTACATGGTAACTTATTTCAGACCTAATTTGTAACTTGATTTCTACTTTTTTTCCTCCATGCAGTTGATGGACAGACTGGAAGCATTCGGGTCGACGAGGACAAGATCCTTTGAGAACAACATCAGAGTCTGTTTGTCAGCCAACACATGTTTTGTCAAGGTAAATATACATTAGCCAAACAAACATTTCACTGATAAAAATGTAAACTGTCAACTCTAAATAGCTGAAATATCATTATACTGACAACATACTGCTTTACTTTTCAGATTGCACTGAGCCCGTCAGACCCATGGAACAACTGGAGATTTGATCATAGTAAGATAACAGAAAAGATGGCACGTCGTCACTTCAAAGGAGTTATCTGGTGGTTCCCCAAATTCAGCTCCATGGAGAGAAAGGATATGTTGACCACACCACCACCAGACCACTACACAACGCTCCACTCTCCTGCAGCTGCAGCCTGCAAAGCTGTTAACAGC
The DNA here is from genome assembly GCF_951216825.1 of Electrona antarctica. Classification (NCBI taxonomy): domain Eukaryota; kingdom Metazoa; phylum Chordata; class Actinopteri; order Myctophiformes; family Myctophidae; genus Electrona; species Electrona antarctica. The sequence continues at coordinate 6,705,472 of NC_136796.1, forward strand.
AGATGTGAGGTGAAGTTCAGCAGTTCTTTCTCCATTGACTCCATCCTGAAGAAAGACAGTCCCTCTGGTCTGGGCTGCAAAGCCTCTCCGCTGTCAGAGAAGTCTGTTGGGTCGGTCAAAGTGCAGCAGAAGCGTAATTGGTCTACAGAGAGAACTGTTGACAGGATCTACGCAGACGATGGACTCACTGATGATTGTGCTGCTGCTAGACCCACCAAGAGAATGTGCATGAGTCCCGATCCACCCAATGCTACTCGGCAAGAAAGGTTCAACGAGTGCAAAACCTTCTTGGCAATGATCGCCTTCGTCCTACAAGACTCTCCAGAAAAGATGCTCACCTACAGTCAGGTAAGAAACGCACAATCCTACTAATAATTTAACTCTTTCCCTTTCCTGGGCAACATTAGCTACTTCAAACTTGGCCTTATCTCTGCCAGTGATATCCATTTTATATCAAATGTAAATTTGACTTCTCCAAGAATGCATTCATAATAACACGTATTTTTCTTTCCTGCAGTTGATGAACAGACTGGACTCATTGGGATCTCGGCGGACAAAATCGTTTGAGAACACCATCAGAGTCCGCTTGTCAACCGACACATGTTTTGTCAAGGTAAATATAAATTCCTTTCGCTGATAAGAATTGTCACAAATTATTCAGTATTTACCTGAGCTCTCATATCTCATCTCAATACATTCTAACCGTACCGTTCTTTCATTTTCAGATTTCATTCAGCCCAGAGTCCCCATGTAACTACTGGAAACTGGATCACAGCAAAATAACAGAAAAGATGGTGCATCGTCACTTCCATGGCCTTTTGGAGTGGTTCCCAGAGTTCACCTCCACAGAGAGAAAGGAGACGACCCCACCAGCTGCAGCCTGCAAAGCTGTTAACAGCAGATGTGAGGTGAAGTTCAACAGTTCTTTCTCCATTGACTCCATCCTGAAGAAAGACAGTCCCTCTAGTCGGTGTTGCAAAACCTCTCCTCTGTCAGAGGAGGCCGATGGGTCAGCAGTGGAGCAGGAGCCTAGTTGGTCCACAGAGAGAACAGTTGGACTGAAGAAGAAGTTCACCTGGGACTCTTCACCTGTGGACACACAGCTTGTTCAATGTGCAGGTGACAGTTACTCTGTCAGAGAATTAACTCACTGGTGGTGATGATGATGATTGATGATGATGCATGGAACCATGATGAGTGCGTTCCTCGACAGAAGACAGATAGCACTGTAATGACCCATTTGATATTCATCATTTTTGCCTGTACTTCACTTTACAGTTTATGGATTACAGTACTTGTTGAGTTTTATTTTTTAAATAAAAGCATTGAAAACATTTGTTTAATTTTTCCTGAGAAACTAGTATACTCAAAGAAAACTTATGTTAATTCTCAGTTTAGTATGGGTGTGCACACTGCACACTATTGAAAATTCAGAAGAACAGAGAAATGTTACTCCATGCCATAAACTAAAGAATCCTCAAGTTCAGACCAAGGCTGCCCTCTTGTGGATATAGCAATAAGTGCAGTCTAAAGCTTACAGAAGTTCTGAACGAAAACATCACGGTCAATAGGCCTATTTTATTCTATGTTGTGTATTTCAATAGATTTGAAATCATGCAAACATGTGATAAACCTCTAAAGCAATGATGATTATGATGATGATATTCGCGTCAAGCTAATCAAGCTAAACCACTAATTTAATTGAGACTGCATGTCCACTTGGTACAAATTTTGGCCAGTCTGAATGAGCGCCCAGAATGATGTATCATGGGGTGTACTGTACACAGGTGTGATTTAATGAATATGCAACACCAGTCGCATCTGGTCCACAAGATTCGATACAACACCAAGATACCCATGTACCTTAATGTTAACGAAGTCCACACCCACAACACCAGAGGGAGTGCAACAAACCATGTACAACCCAGATTCGGCACAAACAAGGGACTAAATTATTTTCGCTCCTATGCCACCAAAATGTGGGACGCCCTACCAACAGTCATTAAGACATGCAAATCCCTTGACTCCTTCAAAACCGCTCTCAAAGGGCACCTACGGACGGCCCCCGTAAAATCTGAATCCCCCCCACCCCTTTTTCCCCTCACTGTATATGTTTCTTTTCCCTTTTTACCTCATTTATGATGAATTCCTGTTCTTTGGCTATATAGAAGTGTCTATTTGTACGTCTCTAAATGTTTTGATGAATTTAACAAGGTGGACCCTCTTGTAAACAAGTGTAATGCTTTATTGGGTCGTCCACTCACAGTTAACAGTCTTTGTATTGAGTTGTGCTTGAAATGTACTGTAATTCTGCAAAACTGTTAATACATATTTCAATCAATCAATCAAAACTGTTAGACAGGGCTCCAGACAAATGAGGTAATACAACATAAAGTCGTTTAACCTTTGACCTTATACACTGGCTATATGGATACATATTGAAATATTTTAACGACACAAATGAGGGGTCCTTGGCACACAATATTCTCAGATAGGGGTCTGTATATATATAATAATCATTAATACTGAATTATATTACTATTAATTAACCAGTAAGACGCATAAGGGCGGCCTGGGCCGTGGCTCAGCGGTCCAGGCACCTTGGCTGGTAATCCAGTCTGGCAGTGTGCCGTGGGTTCGACTCCCGATCCCGACGGCCTTTACTGCATGTCTTCCCCCCCATCTCTCTCCCCATTTCCTGTCAGCCTACTGTCTGTCCCTCCATAACAAATATAAAATAAAGGCGAAAGCCACAAAAAAAAAACATTTAAAAAAAGAAAAAAGACGCATAAGGGCGAGAAGCGTGCACGGCTGCACGCATCCGCCTCGTTGACGGCAGACTGCTGGGCGAGCGCAGGAATTCTGTACTGGCCATATAAGGAGCATGTCTTGAGTGTACATGGTTTGATGAGTTCAGATCAAGATATGGAATTTCAGAACAGGTCAGCTCCATATATGGAGATCTAAGGGTGGCAGCGGGGACATTCTCTTGAGTGTACAGGGTTTGATGAGGGCCAGGCCTTAATTTTCTGGCCTGTTGAGAACTCTAGTATTCGCCAGCTGCCGGGCGCGGCTGCACTAATAACGTTGGGGCAGGCCTGTCTAGTTTGAATGGACATATATCCATATATGGAGATCTAAGGATTTGAGGTTTGAGGTCAGATGTGGAGTTGCCGGCCAATATTGATGACATCAGGGATCTCCACTGATGATGTCACGCGATGTCACAAGACCTGGGCACCATATATGGGGGCTTTCCCATGTATGGGGATTTTGAATGATACACTGACGGGAATCGCACAGGAATTGCACGTTTTCATAGTAAATGCGACCTATGGTTGCAATTACAAAGTTTGAGAACCATGTCTTAGTGGATAACCTGTGTGACACATGTACACACACACACCTTGACCATTTACATATATAAATGTAATGTTATTATGTTTTGTAACAACAATGTACGTATACAATACCATACATTAGTATACAATTACGTAGCTTGTAACTCAAATAATTGCAGTGGAGCAAGTTCAATATTTGCCTCTGAGATGTATAGAGTAGAAGTGTAGACACATTTAAATACTAGTAAACCTCAACATTTCACAGTACTGTACTGTACAGTAAATGTAGCTGATTACTTTCCACCTCTGGTAAAATGTGACTGTGTTCTTTAATGCAGAAGTGAGTGTAATTGTGTAGAAAGGAGATTGACGTAAATAGGAGGTCATGTTGTTGGTGTGTTCATGAACAGAACACATTCCAGTGATTATCACCTCATCCAGGACTCCCAGGGTTTGTGAGGCTAATGGGCCATTCAATGAAGTCAACACATTTATTATACATTGCTGACATTAGCTTATCAATGTACAGCCATTCCAGAGGTGTGTAGGTGATTTGCATAATAGTGATGTGTATCTAACTGTGTAGGTGATGTGCATAATAGTGATGTGTATCTAACTGTGTAGGTGATGTGCATAATAGTGATGTGTATCTAACTGTGTAGGTGATGTGCATAATAGTGATGTGTATCTAACTGTGTAGGTGATGTGCATAATAGTGATGTGTATCTAACTGTGTAGGTGATGTGCATAATAGTGATGTGTATCTAACTGTGTAGGTGATGTGCATAATGCATATGCATACTCCAGGAGGTTTGTGAGGCTAATGGGCCATTCAATGAAGTCAACACATGTATTATACATTTACACAGTACAGTACAGTACAGTACAGTACAGTACAGTACAGTACAGTACAGTACAGTACAGTACAGTACAGTACAGTACAGTACAGTACAGTACAGTACAGTACCTCAGTTATCACTGATTGTATTATAATGTCTAAACATCATACAATGTACATTGAAACTATTGGATGCTGGGTTAATGAACCCATGGCATCTGTCTCTACATGCTATCTATATTATAAGTAGAAAAATAATCTATTTACGTAGTAACTAATGATTCACACTATACACCACAGGGTAGTAAAGAATACAATTGGACATGAATTAGTGTACGAACATTATAGATTGGATTTGTGTTATGTGGGACAGTCCGGATATGAAGGTTATATCATATGCATGGACATGTGCGGTCCATGTTACAAATAAACAAAAAACATGTTGGATTAAAACATTGGGTTTTTACTTCTCAATGTCAATATGTTCAACATGCTCAAAATATAACGAGACAACCATGAACAAAAAATATTGATATGCTCTGGGAATCTGTATCCAAAATAAACGGAATTCAAGATCATTGTTTGAGAAATGAATACTGTTTGTTTCCACTGTCACTCTGATATTCATGGTAAAATAAAATAAAAAAAACTAAAATGAATGTTACACCCAGATACCTCCAAAGGATCTGTTGGACATGGTCTATTGTTGTTGTGGTCATTGGCTCCACCCTGGCCATCAAAGCTCATCTATGGAAAGGCCCTCATTAACCAAGCAGCAATTCACACCTTCAAATGTCCTATTGTTCCAACAGGGTTTATATATCCAGAGACCTGGACATCTGCTCATTCAGCACAAGCTACTGACTGAGAGAACTTCTCAAACCACTGCTCTGTGTCCTGGACTTGATTCTACAACAAAGATACAAGATGTCTGAAAACCACGGACCTCACCTGTCTTACCACCATTCACCCAATGCTGCTCTGCAAGAAAGTTTCAACAAGTGCAAAACCTACTTGGCAATGGTCGCCTTCATCCTACAAGACTCTCCAGGAAAGATGCTCACCTTTAGTCAGGTAAGAAACAGACAATCCATCCTGCTGCTAACCGTTTGATACATTTCATAATGTAATGTAATGCCATATATGGGGATAAAAGGCCGTCACTTGGTGTTGCGAAGGCTCTCAGGTCTACATGGTAACTTATTTCAGACCTAATTTGTAACTTGATTTCTATTTTTTTCCTCCATGCAGTTGATGGACAGACTGGAAGCATTCGGGTCGACGAGGACAAGATCCTTTGAGAACAACATCAGAGTCTGTTTGTCAGCCAACACATGTTTTGTCAAGGTAAATATACATTAGCCAAACAAACATTTCACTGATAAAAATGTAAACTGTCAACTCTAAATAGCTGAAATATCATTATACTGACAACATACTGCTTTACTTTTCAGATTGCACTGAGCCCGTCAGACCCATGGAACAACTGGAGATTTGATCATAGTAAGATAACAGAAAAGATGGCACGTCGTCACTTCAAAGGAGTTATCTGGTGGTTCCCCGAATTCAGCTCCATGGAGAGAAAGGATATGTTGACCACACCACCACCAGACCACTACACAACGCTCCACTCTCCTGAAGCCGCAGCCTGCAAAGCTGTTAACAGTAGATGTGAGGTGAAGTTCAGCAGTTCTTTCTCCATTGACTCCATCCTGAAGAAAGATAGTCCCTCTGGTCTGGGCTGCAAAGCCTCTCCGCTGTCAGAGAAGTCTGTTGGGTCGGTCAAAGTGCAGCAGAAGCGTAATTGGTCTACAGAGAGAACTGTTGACAGGATCTACGCAGACGATGGACTCACTGATGATTGTGCTGCTGCTAGACCCACCAAGAGAATGTGCATGAGTCCCGATCCACCCAATGCTACTCGGCAAGAAAGGTTCAACGAGTGCAAAACCTACTTGGCAATGATCGCCTTCGTCCTACAAGACTCTCCAGAAAAGATGCTCACCTTCAGTCAGGTAAGAAACGCACAATCCTACTAATAATTGAACTCTTTCCCTTTCCTGGGCAACATTAGCTACTTCAAACTTGGCCTTATCTCTGCCAGTGATATCCATTTTATATCAAATGTAAATTTGACTTCTCCAAGAATGCATTCATAATAACACGTATTTTTCTTTCCTGCAGTTGATGAACAGACTGGACTCATTGGGATCTCGGCGGACAAAATCGTTTGAGAACACCATCAGAGTCCGCTTGTCAACCGACACATGTTTTGTCAAGGTAAATATAAATTCCTTTCGCTGATAAGAATTGTCACAAATTATTCAGTATTTACCTGAGCTCTCATATCTCATCTCAATAAATTCTAACCGTACTGTTCTTTCATTTTCAGATTTCATTCAGCCCAGAGTCCCCATGTAACTACTGGAAACTGGATCACAGCAAAATAACAGAAAAGATGGTGCATCGTCACTTCCATGGCCTTTTGGAGTGGTTCCCAGAGTTCACCTCCACAGAGAGAAAGGAGATGACCCCACCAGCTGCAGCCTGTAAAGCTGTTAACAGCAGATGTGAGGTGAAGTTCAACAGTTCTTTCTCCATTGACTCCATCCTGAAGAAAGACAGTCCCTCTGGTCGGTGCTGCAAAGCCTCTCCTCTGTCAGAGGAGGCCGATGGGTCAGGAGTGGAGCAGGAGCCTAGTTGGTCCACAGAGAGAACAGTTGGACTGAAGAAGAAGTTCACCTGGGACTCTTCACCTGTGGAGTCTGTGGACACACAGCTTGTTCAATGTGCAGGTGACAGTTACTCTGTCAGAGAATTAACACACTGGTGGTGATGATGATGCATCAAGAGATATTTCAGGAACCATGATGAGTGCGTTCCTCGATAGAAGACAGATAGCACTGTATGGACCCATTTGATGTCGATATTCATCATTTTTGCCTGTACTTCACTTTACAGTTTATGGATTACAGTACTTGTTGAGTTTTATTTTTTTAAATAAAAGCATTGAAAACATTTGTTTAATTTTTCCTGAGAAACTAGTATACTCAAAGAAAACTTATGTTAATTCTCAGTTTAGTATGGGTGTGCACACTATTGAAAATTCAGAAGAACAGAGAAATGTTACTCCATGCCATAAACTAAAGAATCCTCAAGTTCAGACCAAGGCTGCCCTCTTGTGGATATAGCAATAAGTGCAGTCTAAAGCTTACAGAAGTTCTGAACGAAAACATCACGGTCAATAGGCCTATTTTATTCTATGTTGTGTATTTCAAAAGATTTGAAATCATGCAAACATGTGATAAACCTCTAAAGCAATGATGATTATGATGATGATATTCGCGTCAAGCTAATCAAGCTAAACCACTAATTTAATTGAGACTGCATGTCTACTTGGTACAAATTTTGGCCAGTCTGAATGAGCGCCCAGAATGATGTATCATGGGGTGTACTGTACACAGGTGTGATTTAATGAATATGCAACACCAGTCGCATCTGGTCCACAAGATTCGATACAACACCAAGATACCCATGTACCTTAATGTTAACGAAGTCCACACCCACAACACCAGAGGGAGTGCAACAAACCATGTACAACCCAGATTCGGCACAAACAAGGGACTAAATTATTTTCGCTCCTATGCCACCAAAATGTGGAACGCCCTACCAAAAGTCATTAAGACATGCAAATCCATTGACTCCTTCAAAACCGCTCTCAAAGGGCACCTACGGACGGCCCCCGTAAAATCTGAATCCCCCCCACCCCTTTTTCCCCTCACTGTATATGTTTCTTTTCCCTTTTTACCTCATTTATGATGAATTCCTGTTCTTTGGCTACAGTATATAGAAGTGTCTATTTGTACGTCTCTAAATGTTTTGATGAATTTAACAAGGTGGACCCTCTTGTAAACAAGTGTAATGCTTTATTGGGTCGTCCACTCACAGTTAACAGTCTTTGTATTGAGTTGTGCTTGAAATGTACTGTAATTCTGCACAACTGTTAATACATATTTCAATCAATCAATCAAAACTGTTAGACAGGGCTCCAGACAAATTAGTTAATACAACATAAAGTCGTTTAACCTTTGACCTTATACACTGGCTATATGGATACATATTGAAATATTTTAACGACACAAATGAGGGGTCCTTGGCACACAATATTCTCAGATAGGGGTCTGTATATATATAATAATCATTAATACTGAATTATATTACTATTAATTAACCAGTAAGACGCATAAGGGCGGCCTGGGCCGTGGCTCAGCGGTCCAGGCACCTTGGCTGGTAATCCAGTCTGGCAGTGTGCCAGACGGCCTTTACTGCATGTCTTCCCCCCATCTCTCTCCCCATTTCCTGTCAGCCTACTGTCTGTCCCTCCATAACAAATATAAAATAAAGGCGAAAGCCACAAAAAAAAAACATTTAAAAAAAGAAAAAAGACGCATAAGGGCGAGAAGCGTGCACGGCTGCACGCATCCGCCTCGTTGACGGCAGACTGCTGAGCGAGTGCAGGAATTCTGTACTGGCCATATAAGGAGCATGTCTTGAGTGTACAATATGGTTTGATGAGTTCAGATCAACAAATGGATTTCAGAGCAGGTCAGCTCCATATATGGAGATCTATGGCCCTCATTTATCAATCGAGTGTAAAATCTGCCCCAAATTCGAGTGTAGGATTCGTAGTACACCCACGTCGGGTCGGCATTTACAAAGTGATCGCAGACAGCTGTTTCTTCCTTAATTTCGTTCGGACGTTTATAAATGTGACGGCTGAAATCTATCTGGCACGCCCTATGAAATCAAGCCTCGCCCTCGTTTTTGCGACATGAACAACTGCAATACGACCTGGAAACCATGGATACAGGAAAAACGTACTGCCCGCCTCACCCCCCTCTCTCATACACACACACACACACACACACACACACACAACTTGCAAGCCCAACTAACTGGTGTGTTGTATCTTAAATAAATAAAGAACGAACACCTGCATGAATTAAATAATTCCCTCTCACCTGTTTCCCTCTCACCTCGCTTGCCTTTCTGTCATGTCCACGCACGCACGCACGCACCTCAAGGCTACATGACAGTTTGTAGGCCTATAATAATTTTACCCATTCGTGCGCAGTGCACGGCGAAGGCGATCAGTGAGACTGCGCACTGCTGTGATAAGTCCTGTGGGTGAGTCAGTGATGCCTGCATGAGAGATAGGCTACCATGTCGTCAAGGCAGTCATAATCAACGTTTATGGAGTGATTTGATCATTGATGAACGAATCATAAACATATGGATGAAGGTTTGCATGTGTGCCGGTATGTGCTGGCCTGGGCTGGCGACGCACGCCTCCCGACCCCCGAAAATGATCTCGCTTTTATCTGAACTGTCAAAGCGCTTATTTAAATGGTGAATGATTAAGCCCCTTACGCCTATAGCCTGCTACAATTGCAAATAGGCAAGCTGTATGATTGTCATTGTCACTTGGAAATAAAGGCGTGCAGTCCATGTGCCTTTTTTTAAAATAATATCACAGTGATTCTATAGGCATCTGATGTCACGCTCATGCCGCATGCGATGCGCTCCCAAATCATCTCACAAGTGCGCTCGCATAACAAGGCCAGTAAAGCACTGTTTGATTAAGCACAAACTAATACATTGTAAACATGTTATATTGTTTTTAATTGCGCGATTTTAATTACTTGTAAAGTTGGAAATCTCTCTTTTTCTTTTTACATGTATATACATACAGTTTTATATTAACATTTTAGGAGTGAAAACATATGTTTAGATGCCTGTGACAGCGTGTCAGCAGTTCAGACAATGCTGCTCCGCTGTTCTACGACAGAAAAACAGGTGAGGACAAAGCGTACGACAGCTCCCGACCAGACGTGAGTTTTGTCCTGGCTCAAGTTCAAAATCAAACGTTGGCGCAAATGGTAAATGCCGAAAATTGCGGTAATTTCGGCGTACACCCATATTTTGGCGTACGCACGGTTGATAAATGAGGGCCTAAGGGTGGCAGCGGGGACATTCTCTTGAGTGTACAGGGTTTGATGAGGGCCAGGCCTTAATTTTCGGGCCTGTTGACAACTCTAGTATTCGCTGGCTGCCGGGCGTGGCTGCACTAATAACTTTGGGGTAGGCCCGTCTAGAGTTTGAATGGACAGGTATCAGAACAGGTACTGACATATATCTATAGATATATAATATATGGAGATCTAAGGATGACATCGATCTTCACTGATGATGACCTTTGGTTGCAATGATGACCTTGCAATTACAAAGTTTGAGAACCATGTCTTAGTGGATAACCTGTGTGACACACGTACACACACACCTTGACCATTTACATATATAAATGTAATGTTATTATGTTTTGTAACAACAATGTACGTCTACAATACCATACATTAGTATACAATTACGTAGCTTGTAACTCAAATAATTGCAGTGGAGCAAGTTCAATATTTGCCTCTGAGATGAATAGAGTAGACACATAAACACTAGTAAACCTCAACATTTCACAGTACAGTACTGTACAGTAAATGTAGCTGATTACTATTAAAATGTGACTGTGTTTTTTTGTTTGTTTTTTTATAAATTTTTATCCCACGATTTTGCAACCCAGTTTTTTCACCCAGTGCCAATTATCTAATGTAATCCTGGGCGCTACACTTCCTCTGCCAACCTGGGGGGGCAGCGGACTGACCTCATGCCTCCTTCTATACATGAGGAGTCCAAGCTGCTTCTTTTCACTTGACAGGGGGGAATTTCCCTGGCCGGACGTAGCGCGTGGAAGGAACACGTTATTCCGACCAGTTCCTTTCCCCTCCATCAGGCGCCCCGGCTGGCCAGGGGGAGGTAGTTTTAGAGACCAGGATTACTGCATGTTTTTGTGAGGGTACCTACCCTAGGAGACACGGGGAGAACATGCAAACTCCACACAGAAAGGCCCTTTCGCCAACCCCACCTCGGGTATGGGCACTGATGACGCGGAGGAGGGAACACGCCCCCAGCGCCCACAGTGTCCCCAGCGGGAATCGAACCCAGGACCTTCTAGCTGTGAGGCGACAGCACTACCGACTGTGCCACCGTGCCCCCGTGACTGTGTTCTTTAATGCAGAAGTGAGTGTAATTGTGTAGAAAGAAGATTGACGTAAATAGGAGGTCATGTTGTTGGTGTGTTCATGAACAGAACACATTCCAGTGATTATCACCTCATCCAGGACTCCCAGGGTTTGTGAGGCTAATGGGCCATTCAATGAAGTCAACACATTTATTATACATTAGTACAGTACAGTACAGTACAGTACAGTACAGTACAGTACAGTACAGTACAGTACAGTACAGACATTATAATACAATAATCATTGGAACCACACACACACACACACACACACACACAAACACACACACACACACACACACACACACACACACACACACACACACACACACACACACACACACACACACACACACACACACACACACACACACACACACACACACACACTCTCACACACACACACACACACACACACACACACACACACACACACACACACACACACACACGAGAAACCTTACTGGAAAAACCTAAATATGTCTAATATGGTAACATTGCTGACATTAGCGTATCAATGTACAGCCATTCCAGAGGTGTGCAGGTGATGTGCATAATAGTGATGTGTATCTAACTGTGTAGGTGATGTGCATAATAGTGATGTGTATCTAACTGTGTAGGTGATGTGCATAATAGTGATGCGTATCTAACTGTGTAGGTGATGTGCATAATGCATATGCATACTCCAGGAGGCTAATGGGCCATTCAATGAAGTCAACGCATGTATTATACATTTACACAGTACAGTACAGTACAGTACAGTACAGTACAGTACAGTACAGTACAGTACAGTACAGTACAGTACAGTACAGTACAGTACAGTACAGTACAGTACAGTACAGTACAGTACAGTACAGTACCTCAGTTATCACTGATTGTATTATAATGTCTAAACATCATACAATATGTACATTGAAACTATTGGATGCTGGGTTAATGAACCCATGGCATCTGTCTCTACATGCTATCTACATTATAAGTAGAAAAATAATCTATTTACGTAGTAACTAATGATTCACACTATACATGAATTAGTGTACGAACATTATAGATTGGATTTGTGTTATGTGGGACAGTCCGGATATGAAGGTTATATCATATGCATGGACGGTCCATCTTACAAATAAACAAAAAACATGTTGGATTAAAACATTGGGTTTTTACTTCTCAATGTCAATATGTTCAACATGCTCAAAATATAACGAGACAACCATGAACAAAAAATATTGATATGCTCTGGGAATCTGTATCCAAAATAAACAGAATTCAAGATCATTGTTTGGGAAATGAATACTGTTTGTTTCCACTGTCACTCTGATATTCATGCTAAAATAAAAATAAAAAACTAAAATGAATGTTACACCCAGATACCTCCAAAGGATCTGTTGGACATGGTCTATTGTTGTTGTGGTCATTGGCTCCACCCTGGCCATCAAAGCTCATCTATGGAAAGGCCCTCATTAACTAAGCAGCAATTCACACCTTCAAATGTCCTATTGTTCCAACAGGGTTTATATATCCAGAGACCTGGACATCTGCTCATTCAGCACAAGCTACTGACTGAGAGAACTTCTCAAACCACTGCTCTGTGTCCTGGACTTGATTCTACAACAAAGATACAAGATGTCTGAAAACCACGGACCTCACCTGTCTTACCACCATTCACCCAATGCTGCTCTGCAAGAAAGTTTCAACAAGTGCAAAACCTACTTGGCAATGGTCGCCTTCATCCTACAAGACTCTCCAGGCAAGATGCTCACCTTTAGTCAGGTAAGAAACAGACAATCCATCCTGCTGCTAACCGTTTGATACATTTCATAATGTAATGTAATGCCATATATGGGGATAAAAGGCCGTCACTTGGTGTTGCGAAGGCTCTCAGGTCTACATGGTAACTTATTTCAGACCTAATTTGTAACTTGATTTCTATTTTTTTCCTCCATGCAGTTGATGGACAGACTGGAAGCATTCGGGTCGACGAGGACAAGATCCTTTGAGAACAACATCAGAGTCTGTTTGTCAGCCAACACATGTTTTGTCAAGGTAAATATACATTAGCCGGCAAACAAACATTTCACTGATAAAAATGTAAACTGTCAACTCTAAATAGCTGAAATATCATTATACTGACAACATACTGCTTTACTTTTCAGATTGCACTGAGCCCGTCAGACCCATGGAACAACTGGAGATTTGATCATAGTAAGATAACAGAAAAGATGGCACGTCGTCACTTCAAAGGAGTTATCTGGTGGTTCCCCGAATTCAGCTCCATGGAGAGAAAGGATATGTTGACCACACCACCACCAGACCACTACACAACGCTCCACTCTCCTGAAGCCGCAGCCTGCAAAGCTGTTAACAGCAGATGTGAGGTGAAGTTCAGCAGTTCTTTCTCCATTGACTCCATCCTGAAGAAAGACAGTCCCTCTGGTATGGGCTGCAAAGCCTCTCCGCTGTCAGAGGAGTCTGTTGGGTCGGTCAGAAGCGTAATTGGTCTACAGAGAGAACTGTTGACAGGATCTACGCAGACGATGGACTCACTGATGATTGTGCTGCTGCTAGACCCACCAAGAGAATGTGCATGAGTCCCGATCCACCCAATGCTACTCGGCAAGAAAGGTTCAACGAGTGCAAAACCTACTTGGCAATGATCGCCTTCGTCCTACAAGACTCTCCAGAAAAGATGCTCACCTTCAGTCAGGTAAGAAACGCACAATCCTACTAATAATTTAACTCTTTCCCTTTCCTGGGCAACATTAGCTACTTCAAACTTGGCCTTATCTCTGCCAGTGATATCCATTTTATATCAAATGTAAATTTGACTTCTCCAAGAATGCATTCATAATAACACGTATTTTTCTTTCCTGCAGTTGATGAACAGACTGGACTCATTGGGATCTCGGCGGACAAAATCGTTTGAGAACACCATCAGAGTCCGCTTGTCAACCGACACATGTTTTGTCAAGGTAAATATAAATTCCTTTCGCTGATAAGAATTGTCACAAATTATTCAGTATTTACCTGAGCTCTCATATCTCATCTCAAATTCTAACCGTACTGTTCTTTCATTTTCAGATTTCATTCAGCCCAGAGTCCCCATGTAACTACTGGAAACTGGATCACAGCAAAATAACAGAAAAGATGGTGCATCGTCACTTTCATGGCCTTTTGGAGTGGTTCCCAGAGTTCACCTCCACAGAGAGAAAGGAGATGACCCCACCAGCTGCAGCCTGCAAAGCTGTTAACAGCAGATGTGAGGTGAAGTTCAACAGTTCTTTCTCCATTGACTCCATCCTGAAGAAAGACAGTCCCTCTGGTCGGTGCTGCAAAGCCTCTCCTCTGTCAGAGGAGGCCGATGGGTCAGCAGTGGAGCAGGAGCCTAGTTGGTCCACAGAGAGAACAGTTGAACTGAAGATGAAGTTCACCTGGGACTCTTCACCTGTGGACACACAGCTTGTTCAATGTGCAGGTGACAGTTACTCTGTCAGAGAATTAACTCACTGGTGGTGATGATTGATGATGCATCAAGAGATTGTTCAGGAACCATGATGAGTGCGTTCCTCGATAGAAGACAGATAGCACTGTATGGACCCATTTGATGTCGATATTCATCATTTTTGCCTGTACTTCACTTTACAGTTTATGGATTACAGTACTTGTTGAGTTTTATTTTTTTTAAATAAAAGCATTGAAAACATGTTTATTTTGTTTTTTTCCTGAGAAACTAGTATACTCAAAGAAAACTTACAAATTATGTTCATTCTCAGTTTAGTATGGGTGTGCACACTATTGAAAATTCAGAATAACAGAGAAATGTCACTCCATGGCATAAAC
Organism: Electrona antarctica; assembly: GCF_951216825.1. Taxonomy (NCBI): domain Eukaryota; kingdom Metazoa; phylum Chordata; class Actinopteri; order Myctophiformes; family Myctophidae; genus Electrona; species Electrona antarctica. The sequence continues at coordinate 6,720,617 of NC_136796.1, forward strand.
TAACGAATCCTCAAGTTCAGACCAAGGCTGCCCTCTTGTGGATATTATGGATATAGCAATAAGTGCAGTCTAAAGCTTACAGAAGTTCTGAACGAAAACACCATAGGCCTATTTTATTCTATGTTGTGCATTTCAATAGATTTGAAATCATGCAAACAAGTGATAGCACATCAGTGAGCTGGATGCAATCCTACCTGGAGGGGAGAGAACAGATGGTGGAGGTGAATGGAACACTGCCCCCCCTCCCAGTGAGCTGTGGCGTTCCACAAGGAAGCATACTAGGACCTTTACTGTTCCTAATATATGTCGACGACATGACATCAGCTTGTGACTGCAATTTGTTCCTGTTCGCAGATGACTCAGCACTGCTGGTCTCGGACAGGAACAAACTCAGGTTGAAAAGGCCCTCAGCTCTGAACTTGGTAGAATCTGCACCTGGCTCGCTGATAACAAACTATCTTTACACCTGGGAAAAACTGAATCCATTCTATTTGGATCAAATAGTAAATCGCAGCAAGGCAGATGGCTTCTTGATTAGAGTGGGTGACAATATTATCACACGAAAATATGAAATTACCTATAGGCCTAATAGATTCCATCCTGGAGGCAAATCTTTCCGGTAATAAAATGTAATCAAAAAGGTCAACCAAAGAACAAGATTCCTATACAGGATCTCACTGGTCAACAAAAACACCTTGAAGACCCTAACAGGAGCCCTCGTACAAGGTGTCTTCGACTATGCTTGCACCTCCTGGTACCACAGCAGTGACAGCACCTCTAAGGTGCTGTACCTTCGACAGGCAGCCTCTGTATACATTTTTAAAGCTCAGCTCAAGACCCACTTCTACACCCTTGCTTTTAATTGATTTATTTGTCTTTTTTTTTATTCATGTCCTCACTGTATTGTTTATGCCATGCCTTTCTTTTCTTTTTTTGTGTAAAGCACTTTGAGCTGCATTTCATGTCATGAAAGGTGCTATACAAATAACGTTTTATTATTATTATTATTAAGGCCCTTAAAACAAGGCTCCAGACTTCCCAAAACAAACTGGTCAGGATACTACTTGGCCTCACCCACCTCACCCCTGCCCACTTTGACAGGCTGGAATGGCTTAGGGTTGACGACAGAGTACAGCACCTTGCAATGGGTCTGGTCCACAAGATTCGCTACACCACCAAGATACCCATGTACCTGTCTAAATAAGTCCACTCCCACAACACCAGAGGGAGTTCAACAAACCATGTGCAACCCAGATTCGGTACAAACAAGGGATTTAATTCATTTCGCTCCTATGCCACCAAAATGTGGAACGCCCTACCAACAGTCATTAAGACATGCAAATCCCTTGACTCCTTCAAAAAACACATGCATTTCATTTGAACGTAGCAAAATAAATATGGAAAAACCACCAAGGCCTACCATGGCCGAAACCTGAAATGTTGTGTTTCTGTTTGTGGATGTCAGTGTTTCAAAATAAATGAAACACTGTGGAGCTGAGCATGTGTGTGGAGTCGTGGATTCTTGCTCTAGCCTCGGGTAAAGATGTAATTTAGATAGCATGTTATGTAGACAGATGTCAGGTTAATTTATAGTTTGTATAGTTCCAATGTACACATTATGTTATTATAATGTTTAGACTGAGGATTGGTTATTGGTTTACCTACGATCATGGATTACTGTACTGTACTGTACTGTACTGTACTGTACTGTACTGTACTGTACTGTACTGTACTGTACTGTACTGTACTGTACTGTACTGTACTGCACTGTACTGTGTAAATGTATAATACATGTGTTGACTTCATTGAATGGCCCATTAGCCTCACAAACCCTGGGAGTCCTGGATGAGGTGATAATCACTGGAATGTGTTCTGTTCATGAACACACCAACAACACGTCAATCTCCTTTCTACACAATTACACTCACTTCTGCATTAAAGAACACAGTCAAATTTTACCAGAGTTGGAAAGTAATCATTTACATTTACTGTACAGTATAGCCTACAGTACTGTACAATTTTGAGGTTTACTAGTATTTCAATGTTTCTACGCGTCTACTCTGCTATACATCTCAGAGGAAAATATTGAACTTGCTCCACTGCAATCATTTGAATTACAAGCTACTTTGTACTAATGTATATATTGTAGATGTGCATTATTACAAAACATAACATCGAACTTAAATATATATATTTTTAATCCAGAGCATTTTACAAAGTTCAAGATATTTAGAGAAAATATAATGAACCCAACACCGTCGATATGCAGGGTAAATGGTCAAATAAAGTGTGTGTGTGTGTGTCACTTCATTTGTCAATTTCCCTATATGTACTTTATCCATAAAGAATATGAAAATGTACCATTCCCCCTCAGCCAGAAAAATCTAAAACATATGATATAACAAGGACAAAAGTTTAAAACCCAATGTGTGTGACATGCATTTCATTTGAGCGTACACAATATATAACGTACTGTGCAATGCAATCCTTAAAAAAGCTACCAGCACAGTGCAGTTTACATTGGGGCAGCAGTGGCTCAGGGGTAGAGTGGCTGGATGGTAACCGCAAGGTTGCCAGTATGAACCCGTTGCCAGTTCGAACCCGGGCTCCCCCAGAGTTAGTGTCGAAGTGTCCTTGAGCAAGGCACTGAACCCCTAATTGCTCCTGATGTGGTGGTTGGTGCCTTGCATGGTTTCTGCCGCCATCGGTGTATGAATTGTGTGTGTGAATAGGTGAATGTAATGCACAATCTATGTAAAGCGCCTTGGATAAAGGTGCTATATAAATGCACCATTTACCATTTTACATTCGGTAAACTGCACACAGTAATGTTAAAACATTGGTGTATAGTAAAATATATATTTGTTTTAATTTAGATGTTATGTACATCCTATAGTGTTTATAGTTTCAATGTACAGATCATTTTTTTTATTTGGATATTCTACTGTTAGACTGATGATAATGCCTAGATTGTAAATTGTGAATTATAATTCAGACCTGAATTTCAACAGTCATATTAACACAATTACAAAGTCAGCCTACTGTCACCTGAAGAATATATCATAGATTAGAGTAATTACAATATTTCAATACCAGTTAGACGCCCTGATGGCGAGGTCGTGTGCACAGATCCGCCTGGGTGACGGCAGACTACTGTCAGATCAACATATGAAATTTATTCTATACTGGCCATATATGGAGCGTATCTTGAGTGTACAGGGTTTTATGAGGTCAGATAGACATTATGGAATGTCAGAACAGGAAGGACGAGTGCACAATCAACATATTTTTGTCAATTGGGGCTTTTAAATCCATCCTCAAAACTCATCTGTTCTCCCTCGCATTTAACTGCACCTGCTTTACCTGTATATTGATTTCCTGCTCTGTGCTATTGTATGCTCTGTTTTATATTTTATTGTCTCTCTTTTAATTGTTTTACATTGCTATGCTCAGCTCTACTGTCTTACTCTGTTCAGCACTTTGGTCAGCTTTGGCTGTTGTAAATGTGCTATACAAATAAAGTTTGATTTGATTTGGTATAGTATGTCAGAACAGTTCGGCTCCATATATGGAGATCTAAGGGTTTGAGGTCAAATGTAGATTGCTGGCCGGCTCCATATATGCAGTTAGCCACGGATAAATGTCTATGGCTTCATATCAATAAAGTTGCAGTCTTACATGTGGCAGTCCTCCTCTACAAAAATAATGCTTTTGTTTTTATTTGGTAAAATATTATGTTGTGTGAGGAATAATTATAGATTATCTGTTAATATGAATTAATATTCTATGGATAGTGCCATCTCACACCCTCAATTTCTCTCCCAAATCTCTCCATAAACATTTAAAAAAGCTTATCTTAGCTATCTTGATCTAATTATTAAACATTAATTTAGATATTGTCTATACTATTTCATCTTCTTTCAATTTCATCAGACTTCAACCATGTGCAGTGCACGCAGCTAAACCATTATACTTAATATTTAGAAAAAATAAAAGGAACACTAAATGTTTTTCGATGCTTTATTAAAAAAAATAAAACTCAACATCTTCAATACACAAGTATGTAGAAAAAGTACAGCCAAGAATTCTTACAGACAAAATTATGCATTTCAGGGTGAAATAAGTGTAGAAATAAGGAGCAGTGCTTTAGGACTTCTGTCCAGGAACTCATCATGACTCGTGAACAATCTCTCGATGCATTATCATCAATAGCAAGTGTTTTTTTCCCTCTTTGAATCCCCCTTTTCAGTAGATGGAGTCACGTAGCTGTCACCGGTCTGTATTCAGGATGGACTCAATGGAGAAAGAACTGCTGAACTTCATCTCACATCTACTGTTAACAGCTCTGCAGGCTGCAGCTTCAGCTTCTGGTGGCGGTGGGGTCAACAGCTCCTTTCTCACTGAGGTCAACTCAGGGAACCATTCCAGAATTCCTTCGAAGTGACGACGCAGAATCTTTTGTGTTATTTTACTATGATCAACTGTCCAGTAGTTCCTGCACAACCCATTCCAGCCCATTGGAATCTGAAAATAAAAGAAAATAAGTTTGATTAAGCTTGATCAGTATAAGTCATCATCATCAATAAGTATCATTATTCCACCATTTAAATATTATAATCAGATGAATTAATATTTACCGTGGTAAAACATTTGCTGGTCGATAAACAGACTCTGATGTTGTTCTCAAAGGACTTTGTTCTCCCAAACCCGAATGCTTCCAGTCTGTCCATCACCTGGGAAAAAATAAAAAGTGATATTACAACTTAGGTCTGAAATGAGACAACTTTACATTTTAATGTATTAAACAGTTTTTGTTTTATCAGATGTGTTTCTTACCTCACTAAAGGTAAGCCTCTTTTCTGGAGAGTCTTGCAGGATGAAGGCGATCTTTGCCAAGTAGGTTTTGCAATGGTTGAACTTTTCTTGCTGACTCAGCAGACTCAACCCCAACAACCTCTTCTTGGTGGGTCTAGCTGCAGCACCAGATCTAGCAGTGAGTTCATGGTCTTGGCTGCCTCCTGTTGTGCAGATGGAGTAACTGTCACCTGTACATTGAACAGGGCGTGTGTCCACAGGTGAAGAGGCCCAGTTGACCTTCCACTTCAGTCCAACAGTTCTCTCCGTGGACTCCTCTGACAGAGTAGGGGCTTTGCAGCACAGACCAGAGGGAGTGTCTTTCTTCAGGATGGAGTCAATGGAGAAACTGCTGAACTTCACCTCAGCTTTGCAGGCTGTGGTCTCAGGACTAGGATGGAGAGTTGTGTAGTGGTACGGTGGTGGTCGTGGTGTGATCAACACCTCCTTTCTCTCTGTGGAGGTGAACTCTGGGAACCACTCCAGAAGGCCTAGGAAGTGACGTTCCACCATCCTTTTTGTTATTTGACTATGATCAAGTTTCCAATAGTTGGGGTTGTAATTCCATGCAGCATCTGGGCCATTTGGAACCTGAAAGTGAAGCAAAAACAAACAAAAAATGTACTGTTAGATTTGATTAAGCTGTGAGAGTTCGGGTATTCAATGTTTTTCCCTGAACCGTGGAAAATGTATCAGTGAATCATTCTTAATTAGAGGGATTCATATTTACCTTGACAAAACAGCTGTACGTTGACAAACAGGCCCTGATGTTGTTCTCAAAAGATTTTGTCCATTTAGATGCAAATCCTTCCAGTCTGTCCATCAACTGAAAAACAAAAAACAAAATGAATTTACAAATCAGGTATGAAATAAGACAATACATTCCTTGATGCAAAATATATAATACTGAATTATATAAGTACTGTTATTACATGTTTACTTTTGCTTAATCATTTATGTATGTTAAATTGCAATGCTTAGCAGGTTTGTCTATTACTTACTTGAGTAAAGGTGAGCATCTTTTCTGGAGAGTCTTGCAGGATGAAAGCGATCATTGCCAAGTAGGTTTTGCATTGTTTAATTACTTTGTGAGAGAGGTGAGGTCCAAGGTTTTCAGACATGTTGTATATTTGCTGTAGATTAGAATGAAGTCCAGGACACAGAGCAGTGGTTGGAGAAGTTCTCTCAGTCAGTAGCTTGTGCTGAATGAGGAGATGTCCAGGTCTCTGGATATATAAACCCTGTTGGAACAATAGGACATTAGAAGGTGTGAATTCCTGCTAAATGGGGCCCTTTTGGGTGATGAGCTATGATGGCCAGGGTGGAGCTAATGACCACAACAACGACAATAGACTGTGTCCAACAGATCCTCTGGAGGTATCTGGGTGGAACATTCATAATTAGTTTAGTTTTATTTCAATCGATTCTATTAATTTTAAATATAGTCTACATTTTAGATAATCGTGGAAATCAAAGAATATCAGAACAACAAAAAACTCCCATATCTGCTGGGTGAAGTACAACAATGTGCAAACACAGCAGCAAGACTGTGAGCTGCTGTGATAGGAGATGGATATCAAAATGGAACATAACTAATAATTGTGTGTATTCCTCAACTATCTGCATTATTAGTGATCTTGGTAGAAATTTTGGATTTTGATTTATTGAAGATTCTGACTTTCAATTGCACATACATTTTGTTTTGACAATGTAAAGGTATGTTTTCGCATGCCAATATGTAAAAGTATGTTTTCTCATGCCAATAGAGCCCTTTGAATTTAATTGTAACAGTGGAACGATCAATATCTCGTTATATTTTGACTGAGCATGTTGAACACTTAGAACTGAACTAAAGAAGTAAAAACAAAATATGCATATGTGGGATGAAAAAACATTTCTAGCATTATCTGGATGCACTCTGTATATTTGTGGGTTATTTGTTTAATTTATTTTAATTCTGTGATATATACTGTAAACCTTAAAAAATCTGCCAAACCTAACCTAGTCTGTCAAATACATTCACCATCTTCAGGTGTATAGTTCTAACGGTGTTTAAATGAACATCAGCATATATTTGAGTTTACTGGTTCATGTTTATTCAATGAGGGGAAGTTTTGCTTACATTCCAGTGATTATCACCTTATCCACTTCATTGTTTGTACCTGAAACAGGCTGAGGCTACTCTATAGTGTATAGTCTATATTGATATACAGTGTCATTGCACTAATACTACCATGTTTGGAAATTATTTAGTGTTGGATTGTGGACAACATTGACCCCAATCTGACAGTTACAGCAAAATGCAAGGTAACTTTTGCATTTTTGCAATTACATATTAAATATGAAGTCTATTATTCATATTTTAAACATTTTGAACATATTGATGAGGTTAAATGTGATATAGGGCTTGTATTTCTTAAAGCCTCAATGTGTCTGACTTTTAGTAGTTAGTTATATATCTTTATAATATTAAAATAGATGACCCAAGGACTATAGTTTATAATGAACTATTGTACTTTTCTATACATTCCACAGTGGATTAATGGGGGATGAAATGCCCAATTCTGGACGTCATAGGAGGTGAAGAACCTTCCATGAAAATAACTGATCTACAAGATCTACAAGTTGCGATGCATTGTGAACTTTTAGAATGTAGTTTTGTAGTAGTACTTTTTTGCAATGTATAGTCTTCTATCTATTCTGTATTACTGTACATTAATTTATTTCATTAATTATAACATATATAATGTACACTGAGTAAATGTTGAACATAAATGTAATGTCTTCATCAAAGTCAACAGACACTCAGTGATGCATATCTGCTCCGACTGCTCGACTCCTTTGCACATTCAACTGTGACATTGATATTCATTATGCATCACCTACACAGTTAGATACACATCACTATTATGCACATCACCTGCACACCCCTGGAATGGCTGTACATTGTGTGTGTGTGTGTGTGTGTGTGTGTGTGTGTGTGTGTGTGTGTGTGTGTGTGTGTGTGTGTGTGTGTGTGTGTGTGTGTGTGTGTGTGTGTGTGTGTGTGTGTGTGTGTGTGTGTGTGTGTGTGTGTGTGTGTGTGTGTGTGTGTGTGTGTGTGTATAATACATTTGTTGACTTCATTGAATGGCCCATTAGCCTCACAAACCCTGGGAGTCCTGGATGAGGTGATAATCACTGGAATGTGTTCTGTTCATGAACACACCAACAACATGACCTCCTATTTACATCAATCTCCTTTCTACACAATTACACTTTTAACAATTTCTGCATTAAAGAACACACATTTTCTAAAACATATGATATAGCAAGGATCATATATGGAGCGTGTCTTGAGACTTGAGTGTACAGGGTTTTATGAGGTCAGATCAACATATGGAATGTCAGAACAGTTCGGCTCCATATATGGAGATCTAAGGGTTTGAGGTCAGATGTAGATTGCTGGCCGGCTCCATATATGCAGATCTATGCAATATTGAAGCAATGATTTGTATGGTGTGTCCTATAAGTCCATGTGGCCTTGGGTGCATGACACAAAAATAAAGAATCTATCTATCTATCTATCTATCTATCTATCTGTCTGTCTGTCTGTCTGTCTGTCTGTCTGTCTGTCTGTCTGTCTGTCTGTCTGTCTGTCTGTCTGTCTGTCTGTCTGTCTGTCTGTCTGTCTGTCTGTCTGTCTGTCTGTCTATCTATCCATCTATCTGATGATCCAGTCTTCTCCATGTATGGTTATCCAGGGTTAGAGATGGTCATATGGCGTGACGTGTCACAAGGTGTGATGTCACGAGGCGTGACCATATATGGAGACGTGATGTCACGAGGTGTCATCTGGGAAAGGCATATTTTCTGTTTTTATGCACCACACATCTGGAACAAACTCACAGAAAATTGCAGGTCTGCTGCAACTCTCGTCGGTTTAAAAATGTGTACCACTGAATATGTTTAATTTGTACCTAATTACTTTATTACTTTATTTTGTATTGTATTCAAACCTCCTTTTATATTGCTGTCCTGGATATCCTGTGTGTTTTTTTATAATGATTTAGTTAAAACACTTTGTATTGCCCTGTTCTCATTGTACAGGGCATTGTACAATGGGCATTGTACAAAAGGCATAAAGGCCAGAACATTGTATTCAGCGTATAAGCCCAAAGTGAATATTCCACACATTGCACAGTGAAAAGGTTTGTTTTCAATCACAGCAGTCCAGGCAAGAAGAGAAGAGTTGTTTCATGCCACCTCTGCTGCATTCCAGTGATTATCGCCTCGTTTCATGTCTCTATTGTCTTAGACGATGATCCCTTTTCAAAGAGACAAGGTGTAAATTAGAACTACTGTCAGGGAAGTTTTATCTAGCAATTCAATGTGCTTTACACAGAACATCAAGCAAATGATCAAATGTGCTCCTTAAAAGCATTTAGCATAGGAATGTTGTGAACCATCCGATCCACTGTGAACAAAGATATATATTCTTAGTCACCTCTTCAGACTCCACCCATAGCCCGTAGCACAGCACTGGCCCTAGCTTCGACGCCATTACAGGCTTATGCAAAGGAAACGTTTTTTATTTAGATAGAATGTAGACTGATGCAAGGTCATTATTGACCTGGCATCCTATACATTATAAGACAATCCCCATTTTTCAAGACTCTTTGTGGAAAAAGAACATTGAATGTCAAATAGTCTAGTCCCCGATTAATACAACCCTGTTTTTAAAAATATATATATTTCCATTAGAAAAAAACACCTTGAAGACCTTAACAGGAGCCCTTAACAGGAGCCCAACAATGCCCAACAATGTTTCTTCGACTATGCATGCACCTCTTGGTACCACAACACCTCAAAAGGCCCTTAAAACAAGGCTCCAGGCTCTTACTTGTCCTCACCCCCCTCACCCCTGCCCACTTTGACAGGCTGGAATGGCTTAGGGTCGACGACAGAGTACAGCATCTTGCAATGGGTCTGGTCCACAAGATTCGATACACCACCAAGATACCCATGTACCTGTCTAAATACTTCCTTAATGTTAACGAAGTCCACAACACCAGAGGGAGTGCAACAAACCATGTACAACCCAGATTCAGCACAAACAAGGGACTAAATACTTTTCGCTCCTATGCCACCAAAATGTGGAACGCCCTACCAACAGTCATTAAGACATGCAAATCCCTTGACTCCTTCAAAACCGCTCTCAAAGGGCACCTACGGACGGCTGCAATTTGAAACTGGCCCCCGTAAAATCGGAATCCCCCCACCCCCTTTCCCCTCACTGCATTAATACTGAATTATATTACTATTAATTAACCAGTAAAACGCATAAGAGCGAGAAGCGTGCACGGCTGCACGCATCCGCCTCGTTGACGGCAAACTGCTGGGCGCGTGCAGGAATTCTGTACTGGCCATATAAGGAGCATGTCTTGAGTGTACAATATGGTTTGATGAGTTCAGATCAACATATGGAAGTTCAGATCAACATATGGAATTTCAGAACAGGTCAGCTCCATATATGGAGATCTAAGGGTGGCAGCGGGGACATTCTCTTGAGTGTACAGGGTTTGATGAGGGCCAGGCCTTAATTTTCGGGCCTGTTGAGAACTCTAGTATTCGCCAGCTGCCGGGCGCGGCTGCACTAATAACGTTGGGGCAGGCCTGTCTAGTTTGAATGGACATATATCCATATATGGAGATCTAAGGATTTGAGGTTTGAGGTCAGATGTGGAGTTGCCGGCCAATATTGATGACATCAGGGATCTCCACTGATGATGTCACGCGATGTCACAAGACCTGGGCACCATATATGGGGGCTTTCCCATGTATGGGGATTTTGAATGATACACTGACGGGAATCGCACAGGAATTGCACGTTTTCATAGTAAATGCGACCTATGGTTGCAATTACAAAGTTTGAGAACCATGTCTTAGTGGATAACCTGTGTGACACATGTACACACACACACACACACCTTGACCATTTACATATATAAATGTAATGTTATTATGTTTTGTAACAACAATACCATACATTAGTATACAATTACGTAGCTTGTAACTCAAATAATTGCAGTGGAGCAAGTTCAATATTTGCCTCTGAGATGTATAGAGTAGAAGTGTAGACACATTTAAATACTAGTAAACCTCAACATTTCACAGTACAGTACTGTACAGTAAATGTAGCTGATTACTTTCCACCTCTGGTAAAATGTGACTGTGTTCTTTAATGCAGAAGTGAGTGTAATTGTGTAGAAAGGAGATTGACGTAAATAGGAGGTCATGTTGTTGGTGTGTTCATGAACAGAACACATTCCAGTGATTATCACCTCATCCAGGACTCACAGGCTTTGTGAGGCTAATGAGCCATTCAATGAAGTCAACACATGTAAGACACAGGAGAAACCTTACTGGAAAAACCTAAATATGTCTAAAATGGTAACATTGCTGACATTAGCTTATCAATGTACAGCCATTCCAGAGATGTGCAGGTAAATTGCATAATAGTGATGCGTAACTGTGGAGGTGATGTGCATAATAGTGATGTGTATCTAACTGTGTAGGTGATGTGCATAACGCATATGCATACTCCAGGAGGTTTGTGAGGCTAATGGGCCATTCAATGAAGTCAACACATGTATTATACATTTACACAGTACAGTACAGTACAGTACAGTACAGTACAGTACAGTACAGTACAGTACAGTACAGTACAGTACAGTACAGTACAGTACAGTACAGTACAGTACAGTACCTCAGTTATCACTGATTGTATTATAATGTCTAAACATCATACAATATGTACATTGAAACTATTGGATGCTGGGTTAATGAACCCATGGCATCTGTCTCTACATGCTATCTACATTATAAGTAGAAAAATAATCTATTTACGTAGTAACTAATGATTCACACTATACACCACAGGGTAGTAAAGAATACAATTGGACATGAATTGCTGTACGAACATTATAGATTGGATTTGTGTTATGTGGGACAGTCAGAATATGAAGGTTATATGGGTAATTATAATAATCATACACGTTGGATTAAAACATTGGGTTTTTACTTCTCAATGTCAATATGTTCAACATGCTCAAAATATAACGAGACAACCATGAACAAAAATATTCATATGCTCTGGGAATCTTTATCCAAAAAAAACGGAATTGAAGATCATTGTTTGAGAAATGAATACTGTTTGTTTCCACTGTCACTCTGATATTCTTACTAAAATAAAATAAAAAAACTAAAATGAATGTTACACCCAGATACCTCCAAAGGATCTGTTGGACATGGTCTATTGTTGTTGTGGTCATTGGCTCCACCCTGGCCATCAAAGCTCATCCTATGGAAAGGCCCTCATTAACCAAGCAGGAATTCACACCTTCTGATGTCCTATTGTTCCAACAGGGTTTATATATCCAGAGACCTGGACATCTGCTCATTCAGCACAAGCTACTGACTGAGAGAACTTCTCAAACCACTGCTCTGTATCCTGGACTTGATTCTACAACAAGGATACAAGATGTCTGGAAACCTCAGACCTCGCCTGTCTTACCACCATTCACCCAATGCTGCTCTGCAAGAAAGTTTCAACAAGTGCAAAACCTACTTGGCAATGGTCGCCTTCATCCTAGAAGACTCTCCAGGCAAGATGCTCACCTTTAGTCAGGTAAGAAACAGACAATCCATCCTGCTGCTAACCGTTTGATACATTTCATAATGTAATGTAATGCCATATATGGGGATAAAAGGCCGTCACTTGGTGTTGCGAAGGCTCTCAGGTCTACATGGTAACTTATTTCAGACCTAATTTGTAACTTGATTTCTATTTTTTTCCTCCATGCAGTTGATGGACAGACTGGAAGCATTCGGGTCGACGAGGACAAGATCCTTTGAGAACAACATCAGAGTCTGTTTGTCAGCAAACACATGTTTTGTCAAGGTAAATATACATTAGCCAAACAAACATTTCACTGATAAAAATGTAAACTGTCAACTCTAAATAGCTGAAATATCATTATACTGACAACATACTGCTTTACTTTTCAGATTGCACTGAGCCCGTCAGACCCATGGAACAACTGGAGATTTGATCATAGTAAGATAACAGAAAAGATGGCACGTCGTCACTTCAAAGGAGTTATCTGGTGGTTCCCCGAATTCAGCTCCATGGAGAGAAAGGATATGTTGACCACACCACCACCACCTGACCACTACACAACGCTCCACTCTCCTGAAGCCGCAGCCTGCAAAGCTGTTAGCAGCAGATGTGAGGTGAAGTTCAGCAGTTCTTTCTCCATTGACTCCATCCTGAAGAAAGACAGTCCCTCTGGTCTGGGCTGCAAAGCCTCTCCGCTGTCAGAGGAGTCCATTGGGTCGGTCAAAGTGCAGCAGAAGCGTAATTGGTCTACAGAGAGAACTGTTGACAGGATCTACGCAGACGATGGACTCACTGATGATTGTGCTGCTGCTAGACCCACCAAGAGAATGTGCATGAGTCCCGATCCACCCAATGCTACTCGGCAAGAAAGGTTCAACGAGTGCAAAACCTACTTGGCAATGATCGCCTTCGTCCTACAAGACTCTCCAGAAAAGATGCTCACCTTCAGTCAGGTAAGAAACGCACAATCCTACTAATAATTTAACTCTTTCCCTTTCCTGGGCAACATTAGCTACTTCAAACTTGGCCTTATCTCTGCCAGTGATATCCATTTTATATCAAATGTAAATTTGACTTCTCCAAGAATGCATTCATAATAACACGTATTTTTCTTTCCTGCAGTTGATGAACAGACTGGACTCATTGGGATCTCGGCGGACAAAATCGTTTGAGAACACCATCAGAGTCCGCTTGTCAACCGACACATGTTTTGTCAAGGTAAATATAAATTCCTTTCGCTGATAAGAATTGTCACAAATGCATTTACCTGAGCTCTCATATCTCATCTCAATAAATTCTAACCGTACCGTTCTTTCATTTTCAGATTTCATTCAGCCCAGAGTCCCCATGTAACTACTGGAAACTGGATCACAGCAAAATAACAGAAAAGATGGTGCATCGTCACTTCCATGGCCTTTTGGAGTGGTTCCCAGAGTTCACCTCCACAGAGAGAAAGGAGATGACCCCACCAGCTGCAGCCTGCAAAGCTGTTAACAGCAGATGTGAGATGAAGTTCAGCAGTTCTTTCTCCATTGACTCCATCCTGAAGAAAGACAGTCCCTCTGGTCTGGGCTGCAAAGCCTCTCCTCTGTCAGAGGAGGCCGATGGGTCAGGAGTGGAGCAGGAGCCTAGTTGGTCCACAGAGAGAACAGTTGGACTGAAGATGAAGTTCACCTGGGACTCTTCACCTGTGGACACACAGCTTGTTCAATGTGCAGGTGACAGTTACTCTGTCAGAGAATTAACTCACTGGTGGTGATGATGATGATGCATCAAGAGATTGTTCAGGAACCATGATGAGTGCGTTCCTTGACAGAAGACAGATAGCACTGTATGGACCCATTTGATGTCGATATATTCATCATTTTTGCCTGTACTTCACTTTATACAGTTTATGGATTACAGTACTTGTTGAGTTCTATTTTTTTAAATAAAAGTATTGAAAACATTTGTTTCATTTGTTTTTTTCCTGAGAAACTAGTATACTCAAAGACATGTTCATTCTCAGTTTAGTATGGGTGTGCACACTATTGGAAATTCAGAAGAACAGAGAAATGTCACTCCATGGCATAAACTAAAGAATCCTCAAGTTCAGACCAATGCTGCCCTCTTGTGGATATTATGGATATAGCAATAAGTGCAGTCTAAAGCTTATTAAAGCATGCAGAAGTTCTGAACGAAAACACCTATTTTATTCTATGTTGTGTATTTCAATATATTTGAAATCATGCAAACAAGTGATAAACCTAAAGCAATGATGATTATGATGATGATATCAAGCTAGACCACTCATTTAATTGAGACTGCATGTCCACTTGGTACAAATGTTGGCCAGTCTGAAGGAGCGTTCAGCATTATGTATCATGGGGTGTACTGTACACAGGTGTGATTTAATGAATATGCAACACCAGTCGCAAATGCATTATCACCACAAACTAAATATCCGACATTTCAATGTGACAACGCAGCAATAACCGTCAGCAAAACGCGGTGCGGGCCTGAGGGGTGCGGCAAGGCAATGCACCTCTTGGTACCACAGCACCTCAAAAGGCCCTTAAAACAAGGCTCCAGACCTCCCAAAACAAACTGGTCAGGCTCCTACTTGGCCTCACCCCCCCAACCCACCTCACCCCTGCCCACAGGCTGGAATGGCTTAGGGTCGACGACAGAGTACAGCATCTTGCAATGGGTCTGGTCCACAAGATTCGATACACCACCAAGATACCCATGGGCCATGTACCTGTCTAAATACTTCCTTAATGTTAACGAAGTCCACACCCACAACACCAGAGGGAGTGCAACAAACCATGTACAACCCAGATTCGGCACAAACAAGGGACTAAATTATTTTCGCTCCTATGCCACCAAAATGTGGAACGCCCTACCAACAGTCATTAAGACATGCGAATCCCTTGACTCCTTCAAAACCGCACTCAAAGGGCACCTACGGATGGCTGCAATTCGGATACCTTGTGTCGTCCTTGCTTGCTGCAAGTCGTCTGCGTCTGCTAAATGCCTAAATTGTTAATTGGTAGTGCAGTGATATGTCCGGGGAACCCTAGGAGTCCTTGAGGGGGGTTCCAGGGGGGCTCCAGACAAATGAGTTAATACAACATAAAAAGTTGTTTAACCTTTGACCTTATACACTGGCTATATGGATACATATTGAAATATTTTAACGACACAAATGAGGGGTCCTTGGCACACAATATTCTCAGATAGGGGTCTGTATATATATAATAATCATTAATACTGAATTATATTACTATTAATTAACCAGTAAGTCGCATAAGGGCGAGAATCGTGCACGGCTGCACGCATCCGCCTCGTTGACGGAAGACTGCTGGGCGAGCGCAGGAATTCTGTACTGGCCATATAAGGAGCATGTCTTGAGTGTACATGGTTTGATTAGGTCAGATCAACATATGGAATGTCAGAACAGGTCAGCTCCATATATGGAGATCTAAGGGTGGTAGTGGGGACATTCTCTTGAGTGTACAGGGTTTGATGAAGGCCAGGCCTTAATTTTCGGGCCTGTTGAGAACTCTAGTATTCGCCGGCTGCCGGGCGCGGCTGCACTAATAACTTTGGGGCAGGCCTGTCTAGAGTTTGAATGGACAGGTATCAGAACAGGTTCTGACATATATCCATATATGGAGATCTAAGGATTTGAGGTTTGAGGTCAGATGTGGAGTTGCTGGCCAATATTGATGACATCAGGGATCTCCATCACTGATGATGTTACGTGATGTTATGAGACATGGGCACCATATATGGGGGCTTTCCCGTGTATGGGGATTTTGAATGATACACTGACGGGAATTGCACAGGAATTGCACGTTTTCATAGTAAATGCGACCTTTGGTTGCAATTACAAAGTTTGAGAACCATGTCTTAGTGGATAACCTGTGTGGCACACGTACACACACACCTTGACCATTTACATATATAAATGTAATGTTATTATGTTTTGTAACAACAATGTACGTCTACAATACCAAACATTAGTATACATTACATTACATTACATTACATTACAGTCATTTAGCAGACGCTTTTATCCAAAGCGACTTACAATAAGTGTATTCAACATAGGTAGGGAACAAAAACTACTAATCACCAGAAGTCTTTAGTGCATTTTCTGCAAAAACAAGCAACCAAGAGTATACCTAGCGCTAAGGTAAAAGTGCAATATATCAGCTACCTATTTCCTTAACCGGATGAGACAAAATAGCTAAATCAAATGAGCATGAGCTAAAACAATTAAGTGTATCGACTAAACAAGATCCAATAAACAATACAACAATAGAAAACAAACGTTCGTACAACTAGTTAACAACAAGTAGGTCAGGCAGAGAGGAAGGGTAGTGTTTCCTGAAGAGGTGGGTTTTCAACCTGCGGCGAAATATGGGCAGTGACTCTGCTGTCCTAACATCAGTGGGGAGTTCATTCCACCACTGTGGGGCCAGAACAGAAAAGAGTCGTGACCGTGTGGATCGGCCAGAAGGACCCTTGAGTGACGAGGCAATCAGTCGCCCCGAGGTGGCAGACCGAAGTGGTCGGGCAGGGGTGTAGGCATCGACCATAGCCCGGAGATAGGAAGGAGCTGTTCCTTTCACTGCCCTATAGGCTAACACCAGGGTTTTGAACTGGATGCGGGCCGCTACGGGGAGCCAGTGTAGAGAACGGAGAAGGATGGTTGTGTGGGAGAACTTGGGGCGGTTGAACACCAGACGAGCCGCAGCTTTCTGAACAAGCTCCAGAGGTCTGATGGCAGATGCCGGAGCACCAGCAAGGAGGGAGTTGCAGTAGTCCAGGCGGGAGATGACGAGAGCCTGGATGAGCACCTGGGCTGCCTTCTCCGTGAGGAAGGGGCGAATCCTCCTGATGTTGTAGAGGAGGAATCTGCAGGACCTTGTCACTGATGCGATGTTTGCCGAGAACGTCAGTTGATCGTCCAGGGTCACACCCAGATTTTTCGCAGTCCGAGTTGAGGTCACCACAGCATTATCAATGGTGATGGCCATGTCTCGGTGCGGACAGCCCTTCCCCGGGAGGAACATCAGCTCGGTCTTGTCCAGGTTGAGCTTCAGGTGGTTTGTCGACATCCACGCCGAGATGTCAGCCAGACAAGCAGCAATGCGTGCCTCCACTTGGGTATCAGAGGGGGGGAATGAGAGGATCAGCTGGGTGTCATCGGCATAGCAGTGGTAGGAAAAGCCATGGGAGTGGATGACAGCACCCAGAGATGTAGTGTAGAGAGAGAAAAGAAGAGGACCCAGAACCGAGCCTTGGGGAACCCCAGTTGTGAGCCTGTGTGGTTCTGACACAGACCCTCTCAGCATCACCTGGTAGGAGCGACCCGTCAGGTAGGATGCAAACAGGGAGAGTGCAGAGCCTGAGACACCCATCCCCTCGAGGGTGGAGAGGAGGATCTGATGGTTCACCGTGTCGAACGCTGCAGACAGGTCCAGGAGTATCAGGACGGAGGAGAGAGAGTTCGCTCTAGCGGCATGGAGCGACTCCGTCACTGCCAGCAGGGCAGTCTCTGTCGAGTGACCCACTTTGAAACCAGACTGGTTGGAGTCCAGGAGGTTGTTCTGGTGGAGATAGGAGGACAGTTGTTTAAAGACAGCACGTTCGAGAGTTTTAGATAGGAAGGATAGAAGGGAAACCGGTCTGTAGTTCTTGATCTCAGAGGGGTCAAGTGTCGGTTTCTTCAGGAGGGGGGTGACTCTGGCAGTCTTGAAAGTAGAGGGAAAGTAGCCAGATGTCAGAGAGGTGTTAATAAGGTGGGTTAAGAAGGGAAGAAGTTCAGGTGCAATAGACTGCAACAGAGTGGATGGGACCGGGTCCAGAGAGCATGAGGTGGGGCGACTAGAGGTAACAAGGAGAAGGACCTCGTTAGGGGAGAGGGGAGAGAAGTGGGATAGAGAGGGGATGGGGGGGGGAAGAGGAGTAGATGAAGGTAGAGAGGGGGGGGTGGCAGGCAGACGGGTGTGGGCAGTGCGCAGGGCACCAGCCGGGGGAGGAGGGAAGGAGGATCGGATATCGTTCACCTTCTTGTCAAAGAAGTTGGCGAAATCGTCAGGGAGGAGGGACGAGGAGGGAGGAGGGGGTGGTGGTTGTAGGAGAGAGGAGAAAGTTTCAAAGAGTTTTTTAGGGTTGGAAGCAGAAGCCTGAATTTTAGTGCAGAAAAAAGCAGCTTTAGCAGCTGATAGAGAGGAGGAAAAAGTAGAAATGAGAGATTGGAAGGTGAGAAGGTCCTCCGGGAGGTTGCCCTTTCTCCATTTGCGCTCAGCCGCTCTCAGGCTCCGTCTCTCAGTCCGCACTGAGTCCGACAACCAGGGGGCAGGTGGAGTTTGGCGTGCAGGCCTGGTGGTGAGGGGACAGAGATGGTCGAGAGAAGAGGATAGAGTAGAGAAAAGAAGATCTGTGGCGGTATCAGGGGATAGAAGAGCAAAGGATTCAGGGGCAGGGAGAGCAGAGAGAACAGAAGAGGAAAGATCAGTGGAGGAAAGTGAGCGAAGATTGTGACGTGAGGAAATCATGTGGGTAGGGAGGGGCTGTGAGGGGGGAGAGGAGAGAGAGAGAGAGTAGGACATGAAGTAGTGATCAGAGAGTTTCTTACCCTTTTCACTGGAAAGAGGAGTGACAGACAGGTTAGCAATAGAGCAGCCTCTGGTGAAGATCAGGTCCAGTTGGTTGCCCGCCTCATGGGTAGGAGGAGATGGGGAAAGAACTAGGTCAAAGGCGGCGAGAAACGAAAGTAGTGGGTCTAGCTGCTTCTCAGTCGGGAGGTTGAAGTCACCCAGAAGGATGAATCCAGAGCCATCGACAGGGAAGTGGGAGACTAGATGGTCCAGCTCCTCCAGGAAGCCACCAGCAGGGCCCGGTGGGCGATAAACAGCTGCAATGGTGAGCTTGACTGGATGAGAAACAGTGACCACATGAAATTCAAATGAGGTAGGAGAGAATAGTGACAGTGAAACAGGAGAGTATTTCCATTTTCTGGAAATGAGCAGACCAACCCCACCACCTGTCCGCACGGCTCTGGGAGTGTGAGAGAAAGAGTACACATCTGACAGAGCCGCGGGCGTAGCAGTGTTTTCTGGTCTGATCCAGGTCTCAGTCAGAGCAAGGAAGTTAAGGGAGAGCAAGGAGGCGTAGGCTGAGATGAAAGCAGATTTGCCTTCCACCACAGCCGAGTGGCAATTCCAAAGCCCTCCTGTTACCACTTGCTCGACGTGAGTTGAAAGAGTAGGATAGATGAGATTAGTTGTGTCGCGACATCTGGGTGTAACCCAGTGTTTGTGCGACCGCCAGGAAGAAGAGAGGACAGGAATAGGAAGAAAACACATTGTAGATCACTAAACATATACTACAATACACTACTATATATGTCACTAATCAATGCTACAGCTTATCGTTCAGTGACGAAGTCGGACTTTGACAAAGTCGCCTGTCGCCTTTGTTCGCCTGGCCGCCGCTTAACAGCTGACGCTTTCACCTGGTGGTATAAGGCCAATCCAACTGATTGCTAATCGTCTGCCAGGAGTGCTGGCTAAACCACTCACTTCACACTTCACAAGGAAATCAAGTGGCCTATACTACTTATCAAGTGGCCTATTACAGGGTGAAACTAATTAAACTAGTCTACTAGCCTACTGTTTGAACACAAACAATACAACTATAAACTACTGACTACCACACAAGCTAATAATATAATACTAATACAAAAGTACTTAGAGTAACACTAACAGCAGTTTGCTAAAATACAGAATAATGCTACTTACTCAACTAGACAGGTCAGGAGCTCTGTTCACTTCAAATGTTGGTTATACACTGAAGAGAATACTCCCAGCCTGGCTACTTATCCCTTGAGTTGTGCTGGCTAAACCACTCACTTCACACTTCACAAGGAAATCAAGTGGCCTATACTACTTATCAAGTGGCCTATTACAGGGTGAAACTAATTAAACTAGTCTACTAGCCTACTGTTTGAACACAAACAATACAACTATAAACTACTGACTACCACACAAGCTAATAATATAATACTAATACAAAAGTACTTAGAGTAACACTAACAGCAGTTTGCTAAAATACAGAATAATGCTACTTACTCAACTAGACAGGTCAGGAGCTCTGTTCACTTCAAATGTTGGTTATACACTGAAGAGAATACTCCCAGCCTGGCTACTTATCCCTTGAGTTGTGCTGGCTAAACCACTCACTTCACACTTCACAAGGAAATCAAGTGGCCTATACTACTTATCAAGTGGCCTATTACAGGGTGAAACTAATTAAACTAGTCTACTAGCCTACTGTTTGAACACAAACAATACAACTATAAACTACTGACTACCACACAAGCTAATAATATAATACTAATACAAAAGTACTTAGAGTAACACTAACAGCAGTTTGCTAAAATACAGAATAATGCTACTTACTCAACTAGACAGGTCAGGAGCTCTGTTCACTTCAAATGTTGGTTATACAGTATACAGTTACGTAGCTTGTAACTCAAATAATTGCAGTGGAAACGTCTTAGGGAATCGAACCGAGGGGTGCATCCGACGTCTGAGGACATCTTAGCGCATCCTCAATGATACGGGGCGAGATAAGAATATTCTGAATTGTTTCCTTTTTTTTATTTGCCAGTTCGCCTTTCGGCTACCGTATGCTCCGCTCTGTCCCCATGTTAGCTTACTATTGATCTCTCTGTGGTGTTGAACGGATCGATATACTGGCGCTTCATTTCTGCTCCTCATCCGTCTCTCCCGCAAAATATGAACGCTTTTTGGATCATATATCGTATAAACTAAAACGATCGCAATGTAAGCTAGCTATGTAAAGTCAACTTTTTTTAGTGGATTGTTTCCGGGTCATGGGTTTCCGAGTAAAAGCGGCCATGTTGTTCCGGCACCCCAGAGCCCTTATTTTGAAGGACTTCCGGCACTGATTGTGTTTTAACACAACTCAGCCTACTGTCACTTGAAGAATATATCATAGATTAGAGTAATTACAATATTTCGATACCAGTTAGACGCCCTGAGGGCGAGGGCGCGTGCACACATCCGCCTGGGTGTGTGCACGCGACATATGAAATGAATTCTGTACTGGCCATATATGGAGCGTGTCTTGAGTGTACAGGGTTTTATGAGGTCAGATCAACATTTTGGAATGTCAGAACAGGAAGGAGGAGTGCACGATCAATATATGGAATGTCAGAACAGTTCGGCTCCATATATGGAGATCTAAGGGTTTGAGGTCAGATATAGATTGCTGGCCGGCTCCATATATGCAGTTAACCACGGATAAATGTCTATGGCTTCATATCAATAAAGTTGCAGTCTTACATGTGGCAGTCCTTCTCTACAAAATAACGCTTTTGTTTTTATTTTGTAAACATTGTGAGGAATAAATTAAGTACGACAGACGAAAAACAGTCTAAGTCCAAATTTCATTCTGACCCTTCCACGAAAAGGCCTCGTTGTCCTGAAGTGTGGACTTAGACTTTTTTTCGTCTGTGGTACTTAATTTATTCCTCACAATGTTTACAAAATAAAAACAAAAGCGTTATTTTGTAGAGAAGGACTGCCACATGTAAGACTGCAACTTTATTAATATGAATTAATATTCTATGGATAGTGCCATCTCACACCCTCAATTTCTCTCCCAAATCTCCCCATAAACATTTAACTAAGCGTATCTATCTTGATCTAATTATTACATTAACATTAATTTAGATATTGTCTATACTATTTCATCTTCTTTAAATTGCATCAGACTTCATTCATGTGTAGTGCACGCAGCTAAACCATTATACTTAATATTTAGAAAAATTAAACACAACACAAACACAAAATGTTTTTCAATGCTTTATTAAAAAACTCAACATATTCAATACACAAGTATGTAGAAAAAGTACAGCCAAGAATTCTTACAGACAAAATTATGCATTTCAGGGTCAAATAAGTGTAGAAATAAGGAGCAGTGCTTTAGGACTTCTGTCCAGGAACTCATCATGACTTGTGAACAATCTATTCGCGAGTGCAAGTGTTTTTTTCCTCTTTGAATCCCCCTTTTCAGTAGATGGAGTCACGTAGCGGTCACCGGTCTGTATTCAGGATGGACTCAATGGAGAAAGAACTGCTGAACTTCATCTCACATCTACTGTTAACAGCTTTGCAGGCTGCAGCTTCAGCTTCTGGTGGTGGTGGGGTCAACATCTCCTTTCTCACTGAGGTCAACTCAGGGAACCATTCCAGAATTCCTTCGAAGTGACGACGCAGAATCTTTTGTGTTATTTTACTATGATCAACTGTCCAGTAGTTCCTGCACAACCCATTCCAACCCATTGGAATCTGAAAAGAAAAGAAAATAAGTTTGATTAAGCTTGATCAGTAAGTATCCTTATTCCACCATTTATATATTTATATATATGTATATATATTATATCAGAGGAATTAATATTTACCGTGGTAAAACATTTGCTGGTTGATAAACAGACTCTGATGTTGTTCTCAAAGGACTTTGTTCTCCCCAACCCGAATGCTTCCAGTCTGTCCATCACCTGGGAAAAAAGAAAAATGATATTAAAACTTTATTACAACTTAGGTCTGAAATGACACAACTTTCCTTTTAATGTATTAAACTGTTTTGTTTTATCAGATGTGTTTCTTACCTCACTAAAGGTAAGCCTCTTTTCTGGAGAGTCTTGCAGGATGAAGGCGATCTTTGCCAAGTAGGTTTTGCAATGGTTGAACTTTTCTTGCTGCTCACCTTCAGTCAGGTAAGAAACGCACAATCCTACGAATAATTTAACTCTTTCCTTTTCCTGAGCAACATTAGCTACTTCAAACTTGGCCTTATCTCTGCCAGTGATATCCATTTTATATCAAATGTAAATTTGACTTCTCCAAGAATGCATTCATAATAACACGTATTTTTCTTTCCTGCAGTTGATGAACAGACTGGACTCATTGGGATCTCGGCGGACAAAATCGTTTGAGAACACCATCAGAGTCCGCTTGTCAACCGACACATGTTTTGTCAAGGTAAATATAAATTCCTTTCGCTGGTAAGAATTGTCACAAATTATTCAGTATTTACCTGAGCTCTCATATCTCATCTCAATAAATTCTAACCGTACTGTTCTTTCATTTTCAGATTTCACTCAGCCCAGAGTCCCCATGTAACTACTGGAAACTGGATCACAGCAAAATAACAGAAAAGATGGTGCATCGTCACTTCCATGGCCTTTTGGAGTGGTTCCCAGAGTTCACCTCCACAGAGAGAAAGGAGATGACCCCACCAGCTGCAGCCTGCAAAGCTGTTAACAGCAGATGTGAGGTGAAGTTCAGCAGTTCTTTCTCCATCGACTCCATCCTGAAGAAAGACAGTCCCTCTGGTCGGTGCTGCAAAGCCTCTCCTCTGTCAGAGGAGGCCGATGGGTCAGGAGTGGAGCAGGAGCCTAGTTGGTCCACAGAGAGAACAGTTGGACTGGAGATGAAGTTCACCTGGGACTCTTCACCTGTGGACACACAGCTTGTTCAATGTGCAGGTGACAGTTACTCTGTCAGAGAATTAACTCACTGGTGGTGATGATGATGATGCATCAAGAGATTGTTCAGGAACCTGAACTCGACAGAAGACAGATAGCACTGTATGGACCCATTTGATGGCGATATTCATCATTTTTGCCTGTACTTCACTTTATACAGTTTATGGATTACAGTACTTGTTGAGTTTTATTTCTTTAAATAAAAGCATTGAAAACATTTGTTTAATTTGTTTTTTTCCTGAGAAACTAGTATACTCAAAGACAACTTACAAATTATGTTCATTCTCAGTTTAGTATGGGTGTACACACTATTGAAAATTCAGAAGAACAGAGAAATGTCACTCCATGGCATAAATTAAAGAATCCTCAAGTTCAGACCAAGGCTGCCCTCTTGTGGATATTATGGATATAGCAATAAGTGCAGTCTAAAGCATTCTACAGAAGTTCTGAACGAAAACACCACGGTCAATAGGCCTATTTGATTCTATGTTGTGTATTTCAATAGATTTGAAATCATGCAAACATGTGATAAACCTCTAAAGCAATGATGATTATGATGATGATGCGTCAAGCTAATCAAGCTAAACCACTCATTTAATTGAGACTGCATGTCCACTTGGTACAAATGTTGGCCAGTCTGAATGAGCGCTCAGAATTATGTATAATGGGGTGTACTGTACACAGGTGTGATTTAATGAATATGCAACACCTTCGATACACCACCAAGATACCCATGTACCTGTCTAAATACTTCCTTAATGTTAACGAAGTCCACACCCACAACACCAGAGGGAGTGCAACAAACCATGTACAACCCAGATTCAGCACAAACAAGGGACTAAATTATTTTCGCTCCTATGCCACCAAAATGTGGAACGCCCTACCAACAGTCATTAAGACATGCGAATCCCTTGACTCCTTCAAAACCGCTCTCAAAGGGCACCTACGGACGGCTGCAATTTGAAACTGGCCCCCGTAAAATCAGAATCCCCCCACCCCCTTTTCCCCTCACTGCATTAATACTGAATTATATTACTATTAATTAACCAGTAAGACGCATAAGGGCGAGAAGCGTGCACGGCTGCACGCATCCGCCTCGTTGACGGCAGACTGCTGGGCGAGTGCAGGAATTCTGTACTGGCCATATAAGGAGCATGTCTTGAGTGTACAATATGGTTTGATGAGTTCAGATCAACATATGGAATTTCAGAACAAGTCAGCTCCATATATGGAGATCTAAGGGTGGCAGCGGGGACATTCTCTTGAGTGTACAGGGTTTGATGAGGGCCAGGCCTTAATTTTCGGGCCTGTTGAGAACTCTAGTATTCGCTGGCTGCCGGGCGCGGCTGCACTAATAACTTTGGGGTAGGCCCGTCTAGAGTTTGAATGGACAGGTATCAGAACAGGTACTGACATATATCTATCTAGATATATAATATATGGAGATCTAAGGATGACATCGATCTTCACTGATGATGACCTTTGGTTGCAATGATGACCTTGCAATTACAAAGTTTGAGAACCATGTCTTAGTGGATAACCTGTGTGACACATGTACACACACACCTTGACCATTTACATATATAAATGTAATGTTATTATGTTTTGTAACAACAATGTACGTCTACAATACCAAACATTAGTATACAATTACGTAGCTTGTAACTCAAATAATTGCAGTGGATCAAGTTCAATATTTGCCTCCGAGATGTATAGAGTAGAAGTGTAGACACATTTAAATACTAGTAAACCTCAAAATGTCACAGTATACTAGTACTGTACAGTAAATGTAGTTGGTAAAAATGTGACTGTGTTCTTTAATGCAGAACAGTTAGGCTCCATATATGGAGATCTAAGGGTTTGAGGTCAGATGTAGATTGCTGGCCGGCTACATATATGCAGATCTATGCAATATTGAAGCAATGATTTGTATGGTGTGTCCTATAAGTCCATGTGGGCTGGGCGCCTTGGGTGTATGACACAAAAATAAAGAATCTATCTATCTATCTATCTATCTATCTATCTATCTATCTATCTATCTATCTATCTATCTATCCATCCATCTATCCATCTATCCATCTATCTATCTATCTGTCTATCTATCTATCTATCTATCTATCTGATGATCCAGTCTTCTCCATGTATGGTTATCCAGGGTTAGATGAGGTCAGTGTCGTGATCTTCATATATAGAGATGGCCATATGGTGTGACGTGTCACAAGGTGTGATGTCACGAGGCGTGACCATATATGGAGACGTGACCATATATGGAGACGTGATGTCACGAGGCGTCATCTGGGAAAGGCATATTTTCTGTTTTTATGCACCACACATCTGGAACAAACTCACAGAAAATTGCAGGTCTGCTGAATATGTTTCATTTGTACTGTACCTAATTACTTTATTACTTTACTTTGTATTGTATTCAAACCTCCTTTTTGCTGTCCTAGATATCCTGTGTTTTTTTATAATGATTTAGTTAAAACACTTTGTATTGCCCTGTTCTCATTGTACAGGGCATTGTACAATGGGCATTGTACAAAAGGCCTAAAGGCCAGAACATTGTATTCAGCGTATAAGCCCAAAGTGAATATTCCACACATTGCACAGTGAAAAGGTTTGTTTTCAGTCACAGCAGTCGAGGCAAGAAGAGAAGAGTTTCATGCCACCTCTGCTGCATTCCAGTGATTATCGCCTCGTTTCATGTCTCTATTGTCTTAGACGATGATCCCTTTTCAAAGAGACCAGGTGTAAATTATAACTACTGTCAGGGAAGTTTACACAGAACATCAAGCAAATGATCAAATGTGCTCCTTAAAACCATTTAGCATAGGAATGTTGTGAACACAGCTGATAGGGTTGACGACAGAGTACAGCATCTTGCAATGGGTCTGGTCCACAAGATTCGATACACCACCAAGATACCCATGTACCTGTCTAAATACTTCCTTAATGTTAACGAAGTCCACACCCACAACACCAGAGGGAGTGCAACAAACCATGTACAACCCAGATTCGGCACAAACAAGGGACTAAATTATTTTCGCTCCTATGCCACCAAAATGTGGAACGCCCTACCAACAGTCATTAAGACATGCAAATCCCTTGACTCCTTCAAAACCGCTCTCAAAGGGCACCTACGGACGGCTGCAATTCGAAATTGGCCCCCATAAAATCTGAATCCCCCCACCCCTTTTTCCCCTCACTGTATATGTTTATTTTCCCTTTTTACCTAATTTATGATGAATTCCTGTTCTTTGGCTTTATAGAAGTGTATATGTGTACGTCTCTAAATGTTTTGATGAATTTAACAAGGTGGACCCTCTTGTAAACAAGTGTAATGCTTTATTGGGTCGTCCACTCACAGTCTTTGTATTGAGTTGTGCTTGAAATGTACTGTAATTCTGCAAAACTGTTAATACATATTTCAATCAATCAAAACTGTTAGACAGGGCTCCAGACAAATGAGTTAATACAACATAAAGTCGTTTAACCTTTGACCTTATACACTGGCTATATGGATACATATTGAAATGTTTTAACGACACAAATGAGGGGTACACAATATTCTCAGATAGGGGTCTGTATATATATAATAATCATTCATACTGAATTATATTACTATTAATTAACCAGTAAGACGCATAAGGGCGGCCTGGGCCGTGGCTCAGCGGTCCAGGCACCTTGGCTCATGGTAATCCAGTCTGGCAGTGTGCCGTGGGTTCGACTCCCGATCCCGACGGCCTTTACTGCATGTCTTCCCCCCCATCTCTCTCCCCATTTCCTGTCAGCCTACTGTCTGTCCCTCCATAAAAAATATAAAATAAAGGCGAAAGCCACAAAAATAAAAATAAAAAAAAGGAAAAAGACGCCTAAGGGCGAGAAGCGTGCACGGCTGCAGTTTACATTGGGGCAGCAGTGGCTCAGGGGTAGAGTGGCTGGATGGTAACCGCAAGGTTGCCAGTTCGAACCCGTTGCCAGTTCGAACCCTGTGGGCTCCCCCAGAGTTAGTGTCGAAGTGTCCTTGAGCAAGGCACTGAACCCCTAATTGCTCCTGATGTGCCGGTTGGTGCCTTGCATGGTTTCTGCCGCCATCGGTGTATGAATTGTGTGTGTGAATAGGTGAATGTAATGCACAATCTATGTAAAGCGCCTTGGATAAAGGTGCTATATAAATGCACCATTTACCATTTTACATTCGGTAAACTGCACACAGTAATGTTAAAACATTGGTGTATAGTAAAATATATATATTTTTTAATTTAGATGTTATGTACATCCTATAGTGTTTATAGTTTCAATGTACAGATCATTTTTTTATTTGGATATTCTACTGTTAGACTGATGATAATGCCTAAATTGTAAATTATGAATTATAATTCAGACCTGAATTTCAACAGTCATATTAACACAATTACAAAGTCAGCCTACTGTCACCTGAAGAATATATCATAGATTTGAGTAATTACAATATTTCAATACCAGTTAGACGCCCTGAGGGCGAGGGCGAGAGGTCGTGTGCACACAACGCCTGGGTGACGGCAGACTACTGTCAGATCAACATATGACATTAATTCTGTACTGGCCATATATGGAGCGTATCTTGAGTGTACAGGGTTTTATGAGGTCAGATCAACATTATGGAATGTCAGAACAGGAAGGACGAGTGCACAATCAACATATTTTTGTCAATTGGGGCTTTTAAATCCATCCTCAAAACTCATCTGTTCTCCCTCGCCTTTAACTGCATCTGGTCTGTATATTGATTTCCTGCTCTGTGCTATTGTATGCTCTGTTTTATATTTTATTGTCTCTTGTCATTGTTTTACATTGCTATGCTCTGTCTTGTTTTACTCTGTTCAGCACTTTGGTCAGCTTTGGCTGTTGTAAATGTGCTATACAAATAAAGTTTGATTTGATTTGATATGGAATGTCAGAACAGTTCGGCTCCATATATGGAGATCTAAGGGTTTGAGGTCAAATGTAGATTGCTGGCCGGCTCCATATATGCAGTTAGCCACGGATAAATGTCTATGGCTTCATATCAATAAAGTTGCAGTCTTACATGTGGCAGTCCTTCTCTACAAAAATAATGCTTTTGTTTTTATTTGGTAAAATATTATGTTGTGTGAGGAATAATTATAGATTATCTGTTAATATGAATTAATATTCTATGGATAGTGCCATCTCACACCCTCAATTTCTCTCCCAAATCTCTCCATAAACATTTAAATAAGCTTATCTTAGCTATCTTGATCGAATTATTAAACATTAATTTAGTTATTGTCTATACTATTTCATCTTCTTTCAATTTCATCAGACTTCATTGATGTGCAGTGCACGCAGCTAAACCATTATACTTAATATTTAGAAAAATTAAACACAACACAACACAAACACAAAATGTTTTTCGATGCTTTATTAAAATAATAAAACTCAACATCTTCAATACACAAGTATGTAGAAGTACAGCCAAGAATTCTTAGACAAAATTATGAATATCAGGGTCAAATAAGTGTAGAAATAAGGAGCAGTGCTTTAGGACTTCTGTCCAGGAACTCATCATGACTCGTGAACAATCTCTCGATGCATTATCATCAACAGCAAGTGTTTTTTCCCTCTTTGAATCCCCCTTTTCAGTAGATGGAGTCACGTAGCTGTCACCGGTCTGTATTCAGGATGGACTCAATGGAGAAAGAACTGCTGAACTTGACCTCACATCTACTGTTAACAGCCCTGCAGGCTGCAGCTTCAGCTTCTGGTGGTGGTGGGGTCAACATCTCCTTTCTCACTGAGGTCAACTCAGGGAACCATTCCAGAATTCCTTCGAAGTGACGACGCAGAATCTTTTGTGTTATTTTACTATGATCAACTGTCCAGTAGTTCCTGCACAACCCATTCCAACCCATTGGAATCTGAAAATAAAAGAAAATAAGTTTGATTAAGCTTGATCAGTATAAGTCATCATCATCAATAAGTATCATTATTCCACCATTTAAATATTATAATCAGATGAATTAATATTTACCGTGGTAAAACATTTGCTGGTCGATAAACAGACTCTGATGTTGTTCTCAAAGGACTTTGTTCTCCCAAACCCGAATGCTTCCAGTCTGTCCATCACCTGGGAAAAAAGAAAAAGTGATATTACAACTTAGGTCTGAAATGAGACAACTTTACATTTTAATGTTTTAAACAGTTTTTGTTTTATCAGATGTGTTTCTTACCTCACTAAAGGTAAGCCTCTTTTCTGGAGAGTCTTGCAGGATGAAGGCGATCTTTGCCAAGTAGGTTTTGCAATGGTTGAACTTGTCTTGCTGACTCAGCAGACTCAACCCCAACAACCTGTTCTTGGTGGGTCTAGCTGCAGCACCAGATCTAGCAGTGAGTTCATGGTCTTGGCTGCCTCCTGTTGTGCAGATGGAGTAACTGTCACCTGTACATTGAACAGGGCGTGTGCCCACAGGTGAAGAGTTGACCTTCCACTTCAGTCCAACAGTTCTCTCCGTGGACTCCTCTGACAGAGTAGGGGCTTTGCAGCACAGACCAGAGGGAGTGTCTTTCTTCAGGATGGAGTCAATGGAGAAACTGCTGAACTTCACCTCAGCTTTGCAGGCTGTGGCTTCAGGACTAGGATGGAGAGTTGTGTAGTGGTACGGTGGTGGTGGTGGTGTGATCAACACCTCCTTTCTCTCTGTGGAGGTGAACTCTGGGAACCACTCCAGAAGGCCTAGGAAGTGACGTTCCACCATCCTTTCTGTTATTTGACTATGATCAAGTTTCCAATAGTTGGGGTTGTAATTCCATGCAGCATCTGGGCCATTTGGAACCTGAAAGTGAAGCAAAAACAAACAGAAAATGTACTGTTAGATTTGATTATGCTGTGAGAGTTCGGCTATTCAATGTTTTTCCCTGAACCGTGGAAAATGTATCAGTGAATCATTCTTCATTAGAGGGATTTATATTTACCTTGACAAAACAGCTGTACGTTGACAAACAGGCCCTGATGTTGTTCTCAAAAGATTTTGTCCATTTAGACGCAAATCCTTCCAGTCTGTCCATCAACTGAAAAACAAAAAACAAAATTAATTTACAAATCAGGTATGAAATAAGACAATACATTCCTTGAAAATATATAATACTGAATTATATATGTAATGTTATTACATGTTTACTTTTGCTTAATCATTTATGTATGTCAAATTGCAATGCTTAGCAGGTGTGTCTATTACTTACTTGAGTAAAGGTGAGCATCTTTTCTGGAGAGTCTTGCAGGATGAAAGCGATCATTGCCAAGTAGGTTTTGCATTGTTTAATTACTTTGTGAGAGAGGTGAGGTCCAAGGTTTTCAGACATGTTGTATATTTGCTGTAGATTAGAATGAAGTCCAGGACACAGAGCAGTGGTTGGAGAAGTTCTCTCAGTCAGTAGCTTGTGCTGAATGAGGAGATGTCCAGGTCTCTGGATATATAAACCCTGTTGGAACAATAGGACATTAGAAGGTGTGAATTCCTGCTAAATGGGACCCTTTTGGGTGATGAGCTATGATGGCCAGGGTGGAGCTAATGACCACAACAACGACAATAGACTGTGTCCAACAGATCCTCTGGAGGTATCTGGGTGGAACATTCATAATTAGTTTAGTTTTATTTCAATCGATTCTATTAATTTTAAATATAGTCTACATTTTAGATAATCGTGGAAATCAAAGAATATCAGAACAACAAAAAACTCCCATATCTGCTGGGTGAAGTACAACAATGTGCAAACACAGCAGCAAGATTGTGAGCTGCTGTGATCGGAGATGGATATCAAAATGGAACATAACTAATAATTGTGTGTATTCCTCGACTATCTGCATTATTAGTGATCTTAATAATAATTGTTTTCACATGGAACGATCAATATCTCGTTATATTTTGACTGAGCATGTTGAACACTTAGAACTGAACTTAATTCTGTGATATATACTGTAAACCTTAAAAAAAATCTGCCAAACCTAACCTAGTCTGTCAAATACATTCACCATCTTCAGGTGTAGTTCTAACGGTGTTTAAATGAACATCAGCATATATTTGAGTTTACTGGTTCATGTTTATTCAATGAGGGGAAGTTTTGCTTACATTCCAGTGATTATCACCTCTGCACTTCATTGTTTGTACCTGAAACAGGCTGAGGCTACTCTATAGTGTATAGTCTATATTGATATACAGTGTCATTGCACTAATACTTCCATGTTTGGAAATTATTTAGTGTTGGATTGTGGACAACATTGACCCCAATCTGACAGTTACAGCAAAATGCAAGGTAACTTTTGCATTTTTGCAATTACATATTAAATATGAAGTCTATTATTCATATTTTAAACATTTTGAACATATTGATGAGGTTAAATGTGATATAGGGCTTGTATTTCTTAAAGCCTCAATGTGTCTGACTTTTAGTAGTTAGTTATATATCTTTATAATATTAAAATAGATGACCCAAGGACTATAGTTTATAATGAACTATTGTACTTTTCTATACATTCCACAGTGGATTAATGGGGGATGAAATGCCCAATTCTGGACGTCATAGGAGGTGAAGAACCTTCCATGAAAATAACTGATCTACAAGATCTACAAGTTGCGATGCATTGTGAACTTTTAGAATGTAGTTTTGTAGTAGTACTTTTTTGCAATGTATAGTCTTCTATCTATTCTGTATTACTGTACATTAATTTATTTCATTAATTATAACATATATAATGTACACTGAGTAAATGTTGAACATAAATGTAATGTCTTCATCAAAGTCAACAGACACTCAGTGATGCATATCTGCTCCGACTGCTCGACTCCTTTGCACATTCAACTGTGACATTGATATTCATTATGCATCACCTACACAGTTAGATACACATCACTATTATGCACATCACCTGCACACCCCTGGAATGGCTGTACATTGTGTGTGTGTGTGTGTGTGTGTGTGTGTGTGTGTGTGTGTGTGTGTGTGTGTGTGTGTGTGTGTGTGTGTGTGTGTGTGTGTGTGTGTGTGTGTGTGTGTGTGTGTGTGTGTGTGTGTGTGTGTGTGTATAATACATTTGTTGACTTCATTGAATGGCCCATTAGCCTCACAAACCCTGGGAGTCCTGGATGAGGTGATAATCACTGGAATGTGTTCTGTTCATGAACACACCAACAACATGACCTCCTATTTACATCAATCTCCTTTCTACACAATTACACTTTTAACAATTTCTGCATTAAAGAACACACATTTTCTAAAACATATGATATAGCAAGGATCATATATGGAGCGTGTCTTGAGACTTGAGTGTACAGGGTTTTATGAGGTCAGATCAACATATGGAATGTCAGAACAGTTCGGCTCCATATATGGAGATCTAAGGGTTTGAGGTCAGATGTAGATTGCTGGCCGGCTCCATATATGCAGATCTATGCAATATTGAAGCAATGATTTGTATGGTGTGTCCTATAAGTCCATGTGGCCTTGGGTGCATGACACAAAAATAAAGAATCTATCTATCTATCTATCTATCTGTCTGTCTGTCTGTCTGTCTGTCTGTCTGTCTGTCTGTCTGTCTGTCTGTCTGTCTGTCTGTCTGTCTGTCTGTCTGTCTGTCTGTCTGTCTGTCTGTCTGTCTGTCTGTCTGTCTGTCTGTCTGTCTGTCTGTCTGTCTATCTATCCATCTATCTGATGATCCAGTCTTCTCCATGTATGGTTATCCAGGGTTAGAGATGGTCATATGGCGTGACGTGTCACAAGGTGTGATGTCACGAGGCGTGACCATATATGGAGACGTGATGTCACGAGGTGTCATCTGGGAAAGGCATATTTTCTGTTTTTATGCACCACACATCTGGAACAAACTCACAGAAAATTGCAGGTCTGCTGCAACTCTCGTCGGTTTAAAAATGTGTACCACTGAATATGTTTAATTTGTACCTAATTACTTTATTACTTTATTTTGTATTGTATTCAAACCTCCTTTTATATTGCTGTCCTGGATATCCTGTGTGTTTTTTTATAATGATTTAGTTAAAACACTTTGTATTGCCCTGTTCTCATTGTACAGGGCATTGTACAATGGGCATTGTACAAAAGGCATAAAGGCCAGAACATTGTATTCAGCGTATAAGCCCAAAGTGAATATTCCACACATTGCACAGTGAAAAGGTTTGTTTTCAATCACAGCAGTCCAGGCAAGAAGAGAAGAGTTGTTTCATGCCACCTCTGCTGCATTCCAGTGATTATCGCCTCGTTTCATGTCTCTATTGTCTTAGACGATGATCCCTTTTCAAAGAGACAAGGTGTAAATTAGAACTACTGTCAGGGAAGTTTTATCTAGCAATTCAATGTGCTTTACACAGAACATCAAGCAAATGATCAAATGTGCTCCTTAAAAGCATTTAGCATAGGAATGTTGTGAACCATCCGATCCACTGTGAACAAAGATATATATTCTTAGTCACCTCTTCAGACTCCACCCATAGCCCGTAGCACAGCACTGGCCCTAGCTTCGACGCCATTACAGGCTTATGCAAAGGAAACGTTTTTTATTTAGATAGAATGTAGACTGATGCAAGGTCATTATTGACCTGGCATCCTATACATTATAAGACAATCCCCATTTTTCAAGACTCTTTGTGGAAAAAGAACATTGAATGTCAAATAGTCTAGTCCCCGATTAATACAACCCTGTTTTTAAAAATATATATATTTCCATTAGAAAAAAACACCTTGAAGACCTTAACAGGAGCCCTTAACAGGAGCCCAACAATGCCCAACAATGTTTCTTCGACTATGCATGCACCTCTTGGTACCACAACACCTCAAAAGGCCCTTAAAACAAGGCTCCAGGCTCTTACTTGTCCTCACCCCCCTCACCCCTGCCCACTTTGACAGGCTGGAATGGCTTAGGGTCGACGACAGAGTACAGCATCTTGCAATGGGTCTGGTCCACAAGATTCGATACACCACCAAGATACCCATGTACCTGTCTAAATACTTCCTTAATGTTAACGAAGTCCACAACACCAGAGGGAGTGCAACAAACCATGTACAACCCAGATTCAGCACAAACAAGGGACTAAATACTTTTCGCTCCTATGCCACCAAAATGTGGAACGCCCTACCAACAGTCATTAAGACATGCAAATCCCTTGACTCCTTCAAAACCGCTCTCAAAGGGCACCTACGGACGGCTGCAATTTGAAACTGGCCCCCGTAAAATCGGAATCCCCCCACCCCCTTTCCCCTCACTGCATTAATACTGAATTATATTACTATTAATTAACCAGTAAAACGCATAAGAGCGAGAAGCGTGCACGGCTGCACGCATCCGCCTCGTTGACGGCAAACTGCTGGGCGCGTGCAGGAATTCTGTACTGGCCATATAAGGAGCATGTCTTGAGTGTACAATATGGTTTGATGAGTTCAGATCAACATATGGAAGTTCAGATCAACATATGGAATTTCAGAACAGGTCAGCTCCATATATGGAGATCTAAGGGTGGCAGCGGGGACATTCTCTTGAGTGTACAGGGTTTGATGAGGGCCAGGCCTTAATTTTCGGGCCTGTTGAGAACTCTAGTATTCGCCAGCTGCCGGGCGCGGCTGCACTAATAACGTTGGGGCAGGCCTGTCTAGTTTGAATGGACATATATCCATATATGGAGATCTAAGGATTTGAGGTTTGAGGTCAGATGTGGAGTTGCCGGCCAATATTGATGACATCAGGGATCTCCACTGATGATGTCACGCGATGTCACAAGACCTGGGCACCATATATGGGGGCTTTCCCATGTATGGGGATTTTGAATGATACACTGACGGGAATCGCACAGGAATTGCACGTTTTCATAGTAAATGCGACCTATGGTTGCAATTACAAAGTTTGAGAACCATGTCTTAGTGGATAACCTGTGTGACACATGTACACACACACACACACACCTTGACCATTTACATATATAAATGTAATGTTATTATGTTTTGTAACAACAATACCATACATTAGTATACAATTACGTAGCTTGTAACTCAAATAATTGCAGTGGAGCAAGTTCAATATTTGCCTCTGAGATGTATAGAGTAGAAGTGTAGACACATTTAAATACTAGTAAACCTCAACATTTCACAGTACAGTACTGTACAGTAAATGTAGCTGATTACTTTCCACCTCTGGTAA
This sequence comes from Electrona antarctica, assembly GCF_951216825.1. Taxonomy (NCBI): domain Eukaryota; kingdom Metazoa; phylum Chordata; class Actinopteri; order Myctophiformes; family Myctophidae; genus Electrona; species Electrona antarctica. Next base: position 6,756,899 of record NC_136796.1, read on the forward strand.
AATGTGACTGTGTTCTTTAATGCAGAAGTGAGTGTAATTGTGTAGAAAGGAGATTGACGTAAATAGGAGGTCATGTTGTTGGTGTGTTCATGAACAGAACACATTCCAGTGATTATCACCTCATCCAGGACTCACAGGCTTTGTGAGGCTAATGAGCCATTCAATGAAGTCAACACATGTAAGACACAGGAGAAACCTTACTGGAAAAACCTAAATATGTCTAAAATGGTAACATTGCTGACATTAGCTTATCAATGTACAGCCATTCCAGAGATGTGCAGGTAAATTGCATAATAGTGATGCGTAACTGTGGAGGTGATGTGCATAATAGTGATGTGTATCTAACTGTGTAGGTGATGTGCATAACGCATATGCATACTCCAGGAGGTTTGTGAGGCTAATGGGCCATTCAATGAAGTCAACACATGTATTATACATTTACACAGTACAGTACAGTACAGTACAGTACAGTACAGTACAGTACAGTACAGTACAGTACAGTACAGTACAGTACAGTACAGTACAGTACAGTACAGTACAGTACAGTACCTCAGTTATCACTGATTGTATTATAATGTCTAAACATCATACAATATGTACATTGAAACTATTGGATGCTGGGTTAATGAACCCATGGCATCTGTCTCTACATGCTATCTACATTATAAGTAGAAAAATAATCTATTTACGTAGTAACTAATGATTCACACTATACACCACAGGGTAGTAAAGAATACAATTGGACATGAATTGCTGTACGAACATTATAGATTGGATTTGTGTTATGTGGGACAGTCAGAATATGAAGGTTATATGGGTAATTATAATAATCATACACGTTGGATTAAAACATTGGGTTTTTACTTCTCAATGTCAATATGTTCAACATGCTCAAAATATAACGAGACAACCATGAACAAAAATATTCATATGCTCTGGGAATCTTTATCCAAAAAAAACGGAATTGAAGATCATTGTTTGAGAAATGAATACTGTTTGTTTCCACTGTCACTCTGATATTCTTACTAAAATAAAATAAAAAAACTAAAATGAATGTTACACCCAGATACCTCCAAAGGATCTGTTGGACATGGTCTATTGTTGTTGTGGTCATTGGCTCCACCCTGGCCATCAAAGCTCATCCTATGGAAAGGCCCTCATTAACCAAGCAGGAATTCACACCTTCTGATGTCCTATTGTTCCAACAGGGTTTATATATCCAGAGACCTGGACATCTGCTCATTCAGCACAAGCTACTGACTGAGAGAACTTCTCAAACCACTGCTCTGTATCCTGGACTTGATTCTACAACAAGGATACAAGATGTCTGGAAACCTCAGACCTCGCCTGTCTTACCACCATTCACCCAATGCTGCTCTGCAAGAAAGTTTCAACAAGTGCAAAACCTACTTGGCAATGGTCGCCTTCATCCTAGAAGACTCTCCAGGCAAGATGCTCACCTTTAGTCAGGTAAGAAACAGACAATCCATCCTGCTGCTAACCGTTTGATACATTTCATAATGTAATGTAATGCCATATATGGGGATAAAAGGCCGTCACTTGGTGTTGCGAAGGCTCTCAGGTCTACATGGTAACTTATTTCAGACCTAATTTGTAACTTGATTTCTATTTTTTTCCTCCATGCAGTTGATGGACAGACTGGAAGCATTCGGGTCGACGAGGACAAGATCCTTTGAGAACAACATCAGAGTCTGTTTGTCAGCAAACACATGTTTTGTCAAGGTAAATATACATTAGCCAAACAAACATTTCACTGATAAAAATGTAAACTGTCAACTCTAAATAGCTGAAATATCATTATACTGACAACATACTGCTTTACTTTTCAGATTGCACTGAGCCCGTCAGACCCATGGAACAACTGGAGATTTGATCATAGTAAGATAACAGAAAAGATGGCACGTCGTCACTTCAAAGGAGTTATCTGGTGGTTCCCCGAATTCAGCTCCATGGAGAGAAAGGATATGTTGACCACACCACCACCACCTGACCACTACACAACGCTCCACTCTCCTGAAGCCGCAGCCTGCAAAGCTGTTAGCAGCAGATGTGAGGTGAAGTTCAGCAGTTCTTTCTCCATTGACTCCATCCTGAAGAAAGACAGTCCCTCTGGTCTGGGCTGCAAAGCCTCTCCGCTGTCAGAGGAGTCCATTGGGTCGGTCAAAGTGCAGCAGAAGCGTAATTGGTCTACAGAGAGAACTGTTGACAGGATCTACGCAGACGATGGACTCACTGATGATTGTGCTGCTGCTAGACCCACCAAGAGAATGTGCATGAGTCCCGATCCACCCAATGCTACTCGGCAAGAAAGGTTCAACGAGTGCAAAACCTACTTGGCAATGATCGCCTTCGTCCTACAAGACTCTCCAGAAAAGATGCTCACCTTCAGTCAGGTAAGAAACGCACAATCCTACTAATAATTTAACTCTTTCCCTTTCCTGGGCAACATTAGCTACTTCAAACTTGGCCTTATCTCTGCCAGTGATATCCATTTTATATCAAATGTAAATTTGACTTCTCCAAGAATGCATTCATAATAACACGTATTTTTCTTTCCTGCAGTTGATGAACAGACTGGACTCATTGGGATCTCGGCGGACAAAATCGTTTGAGAACACCATCAGAGTCCGCTTGTCAACCGACACATGTTTTGTCAAGGTAAATATAAATTCCTTTCGCTGATAAGAATTGTCACAAATGCATTTACCTGAGCTCTCATATCTCATCTCAATAAATTCTAACCGTACCGTTCTTTCATTTTCAGATTTCATTCAGCCCAGAGTCCCCATGTAACTACTGGAAACTGGATCACAGCAAAATAACAGAAAAGATGGTGCATCGTCACTTCCATGGCCTTTTGGAGTGGTTCCCAGAGTTCACCTCCACAGAGAGAAAGGAGATGACCCCACCAGCTGCAGCCTGCAAAGCTGTTAACAGCAGATGTGAGGTGAAGTTCAGCAGTTCTTTCTCCATCGACTCCATCCTGAAGAAAGACAGTCCCTCTGGTCTGGGCTGCAAAGCCTCTCCTCTGTCAGAGGAGGCCGATGGGTCAGGAGTGGAGCAGGAGCCTAGTTGGTCCACAGAGACTGTTGGACTGAAGATGAAGTTCACCTGGGACTCTTCACCTGTGGACACACAGCTTGTTCAATGTGCAGGTGACAGTTACTCTGTCAGAGAATTAACTCACTGGTGGTGATGATGATGATTGATGATGCATCAAGAGATTGTTCAGGAACCATGATGAGTACGTTCCTCGACAGAAGACAGATAGCACTGTATGGACCCATTTGATGTCTATATTCATCATTTTTGCCTGTACTTCACTTTATACAGTTTATGGATTACAGTACTTGTTGAGTTTTATTTTTTTAAATAAAAGCATTGAAAACATTTGTTTAATTTGTTTTTTTCCTGAGAAACTAGTATACTCAAAGACAACTTACAAATTATGTTCATTCTCAGTTTAGTATGGATGTGCACACTATTGAAAATTCAGAAGAACAGAAATGTTACTCCATGGCATAAACTAAAGAATCCTCAAGTTCAGACCAAGCCTGCCCTCTTGTGGATATTATGGATATAACAATAAGTGCAGTCTAAGCTTACAGAAGTTCTGAATGAAAACACCACGGTCAATATGCCTATTTTATTGTCTCCACCAGGCCGAAGGCATGGGGAGAGAGTATGTTTTGCACTCCGTCCGTCCGTCCGTCAGTCCGTCCGTCCGTGAACAGCTAATCTCCGGCACCGTTAACCCGGTAGATGTCAAATTTTGCACACACACTCCCTGGATGCCAACAATGAACCTCTGCCCCAGAATTTCCATAAGGCCTGTTATAGCGCCACCAGGAGGCCGCTTTGTGCAAAACAAGTTTTTGGACAGTACACCTACAGATTTTGTCACGCAATTTGGTACACAGTCTCTCTAGAGCCATTCAACGAAACGGGTCTTTCAGATTTCTCAGACTCCATCCTGATTGGCTAAAATTGGCTTCCAAAGTTCGCAGGAGTGCTCAGTTTCAAACAAAATGCTGCAAATCATGAACACATTGTGTGATTTCCGTTAAATTGTGCACGCACATTCCCACTAGGCCGAGGACGAAATGCCACGTGAAGCCTCATGGTGGCGCTATAACTCGCCGAAAAGTGTTTTTACCTCCAACTGCACGGATCTGTGGATAACGTTGTATGCCAACTCCCTAGAGGCCAAGGAAAAACCTTTGCCTGGAATTTTTCACATCTGCTCTTTATAGCGCCACCAGGAGGCCGACATATGTAAAACACATTTTCTAATATTACTCGTTCAGATTTTATCCAAATTTCACGGAAATCGGTACACATGCTCTCCATAGTCATGTGATCAAGACGCGTTTGTTTGATTTCTCATAATCCACCTTCAGTGCCTACGATTGGCTTCTAAACCTTTCAGGAGTAGCCCGCTTTGTACCCGTTTTGTACAAATTGCCACAACTATTCAACGCAGCATCCGATTGCGGTGAAACTGTGCATGCATATTCCCACTAGGCTGAGGAAGAAATGCCACTTGACAATTTTCAAATCAGCCTCATGGTGGCGCTACAACAGGCCAAGCCGCGTCACACACACACACACACACACACACACACACACACACACACACACACACACACACACACACACACACACACACACACACACACACACACACACACACACACACACACACACACACACACACACACACACACACACACGTTTATATTGCTCCTAAACATTTTGCCAAACATCACACACACACTCCTATCCTCCTGGTGGAGACCTATGCCCAGAAGGGCACTTTTTCTAGTTCTATCTAGTCTTGTGTATTTCAATAGATTTGAAATCATGCAAACTGCATGCGTCAAGCTAATCAATCTAAACCACTCATTTAATTGAGACTGTCCACTTGGTAGGCTACAAATGTTGGCCAGTCTGAATGAGCGTTCAGAATGATGTATCATGGGGTGTACTGTACACAGGTGTGATTTAATGAATATGCAACACCAGTCGCAAATGCATTATCACCACAAACTAAATATCCGACATTTCAATGTGGCACTGCGGCAATAACCGTCAGCAAGACGCGGTGCGGGCCTGCAGGGTGCGGCAAGGCAATGCACCTCTTGGTACCACAGCACCTCAAAAGGCCCTTAAAACAAGGCTCCAGACCTCCCAAAACAGGGCGGCTGTGGCTCAGGAGGTAGAGCAGGTCGTCCAATGATCCATGGGTCGGCGGTTCGAATCCCGGCTCCTCCTGTCTACATGTCGAAGTGTCCTTGGGCAAGACACTGAACCCCAAATTGCTCCCGATGTGCTGGTTGGTACCTTGCATGGCTTCCGCCGCAATCGGTGTATGAATGTGTGTGTGAATGGGTGAATGTAATGCACAATCTATGTAAAGCGCCTTGGATAAAGGCGCTATATAAATGCACCATTTTACCATTTAAAACAAACTGGTCAGGCTCCTACTTGGCCTCACCCCCCGAACCCACCTCACCCCTGCCCACTTTGACAGGCTGGAATGGCTTAGGGTCGACGACAGAGTACAGCATCTTGCAATGGGTCTGGTCCACAAGATTCGATACACCACCAAGATACCCATGGGGCATGTACCTGTCTAAATACTTCCTTAATGTTAACGAAGTTCACACCCACAACACCAGAGGGAGTGCAACAAACCATGTACAACCCAGATTCGGCACAAACAAGGGACTAAATTATTTTCGCTCCTATGCCACCAAAATGTGGAACACCCTACCAACAGTCATTAAGACATGCTAATCCCTTGACTCCTTCAAAACCGCTCTCAAAGTGCACCTACGGATGGCTGCAATTCGGATACCTTGTGTTGTCCTTGCTTGCTGCCATCTCACACCCTCAATTTCTCTCCCAAATCTCTCCATAAACATTTAACTAAGCTTATCTATCTTGATCTAATTATTAAACATTAATTTAGATATTGTCTATACTATTTCATCTTCTTTAAATTGCATCAGACTTCATTCATGTGTAGTGCACGCAGCTAAACCATTAAACTTAATATTTAGAAAAAATAAACACAACACAAACACAAAATGTTTTTCAATGCTTTATTAGAAAACATCTTCAATACACAAGTATGTAGAAAAAGTACAGCCAATAATTCTTACAGACAAAATGATGAATATCAGGGTCAAATAAGTGTAGAAATAAGGAGCAGTGCTTTAGGACTTCTGTCCAGGAACTCATCATGACTCGTGAACAATATCTCGATGCATTATCATCAACAGCAAGTGTTTTTTTCCTCTTTGAATCCCCCTTTTCAGTAGATGGAGTCACGTAGCGGTCACCGGTCTGTATTCAGGATGGACTCAATGGAGAAAGAACTGCTGAACTTCATCTCACATCTACTGTCAACAGCTCTGCAGGCTGCAGCTTCAGCTTCTGGTGGTGGTGGGGTCAACATCTCCTTTCTCACTGAGGTCAACTCAGGGAACCATTCCAGAATTCCTTCGAAGTGACGACGCAGAATCTTTTGTGTTATTTTACTAGGATCAACTGTCCAGTAGTTCCTGCACAACCCATTCCAGCCCATTGGAATCTGAAAATAAAAGAAAATAAGTTTGATTAAGCTTGATCAGTATAAGTCATCATCATCAATAAGTATCATTATTCCACCATTTAAATATTATAATCAGATGAATTAATATTTACCGTGGTAAAACATTTGCTGGTTGATAAACAGACTCTGATGTTGTTCTCAAAGGACTTTGTTCTCCCAAAACCGAATGCTTCCAGTCTGTCCATCACCTGGGAAAAAAAAAAAAGTGATATTACAACTTAGGTCTGAAATGAGACAACTTTACATTTTAATGTATTAAACAGTTTTTGTTTCATCAGATGTGTTTCTTACCTCACTAAAGGTAAGCCTCTTTTCTGGAGAGTCTTGCAGGATGAAGGCGATCTTTGCCAAGTAGGTTTTGCAATGGTTGAACTTTTCTTGCTGACTCAGTGGACTCAACCTCAACAACCTCTTCTTGGTGGGTCTAGCTGCAGCACCAGATCTAGCAGTGAGTTCATGGTCTTGGCTGCCTCCTGTTGTGCAGATGGAGTAACTGTCACCTGTACATTGAACAGGGCGTGTGTCCACAGGTGAAGAGGCCCAGTTGACCTTCCACTTCAGTCCAACAGTTCTCTCCGTGGACTCCTCTGACAGAGTAGGGGCTTTGCAGCACAGACCAGAGGGAGTGTCTTTCTTCAGGATGGAGTCAATGGAGAAACTGCTGAACTTCACCTCGGCTTTGCAGGCTGTGGCTTCAGGACTACGATGGAGAGTTGTGTAGTGGTACGGTGGTGGTGGTGGTCGTGGTGTGATCAACACCTCCTTTCTCTCTGTGGAGGTGAACTCTGGGAACCACTCCAGAAGGCCTAGGAAGTGACGTTCCACCATCCTTTCTGTTATTTGACTATGATCAAGTTTCCAATAGTTGGGGTTGTAATTCCATGCAGCATCTGGGCCATTTGGAACCTGAAAGTGAAGCAAAAACAAACAGAAAATGTACTGTTAGATTTGATTAAGCTGTGAGAGTTCGGCTATTCAATGTTTTTCCCTGAACCGTGGAAAATGTATCAGTGAATCATTCTTCATTAGAGGGATTTATATTTACCTTGACAAAACAGCTGTACGTTGACAAACAGGCCCTGATGTTGTTCTCAAAGGATTTTGTCCATTTAGACGCAAATCCTTCCAGTCTGTCCATCAACTGAAAAACAAAAAACTAAATTAATTTACAAATCAGGTATGAAATAAGACAATACATTCCTTGAAAATATATAATACTGAATTATATATGTAATGTTATTACATGTTTACTTTTGCTTAATCATTTATGTATGTCAAATTGCAATGCTTAGCAGGTGTGTCTATTACTTACTTGAGTAAAGGTGAGCATCTTTTCTGGAGAGTCTTGCAGGATGAAAGCGATCATTGCCAAGTAGGTTTTGCATTGTTTAATTACTTTGTGAGAGAGGTGAGGTCCAAGGTTTTCAGACATGTTGTATATTTGCTGTAGATTAGAATGAAGTCCAGGACACAGAGCAGTGGTTGGAGAAGTTATCTCAGTCAGTAGCTTGTGCTGAATGAGCAGATGTCCAGGTCTCTGGATATATAAACCCTGTTGGAACAATAGGACATTAGAAGGTGTGAATTCCTGCTAAATGGGACCCTTTTGGGTGATGAGCTATGATGGCCAGGGTGGAGCTAATGACCACAACAACGACAATAGACTGTGTCCAACAGATCCTCTGGAGGTATCTGGGTGGAACATTCATAATTAGTTTAGTTTTATTTCAATCGATTCTATTAATTTTAAATATAGTCTACATTTTAGATAATCGTGGAAATCAAAGAATATCAGAACAACAAAAAACTCCCATATCTGCTGGGTGAGCTGCTGTGATAGGAGATGGATATCAAAATGGAACATAACTAATAATTGTGTGTATTCCTCGACTATCTGCATTATTAGTGATCTTGGTAGAAATGTTGGATTTTGATTTATTGAAGATTCTGACTTTCAATTGTACATACATTTTGTTTTGACTGTATTGTTCTACTTTTTGCTTTGGCAATGTAAAGGTATGTTTTCACATGGAACGATCAATATCTCGTTATATTTTGACTGAGCATGTTGAACACTTAGAACTGAACTTAATTCTGTGATATATACTGTAAAACTTAAATACATTCACCATCTTCAGGTGTAGTTCTAACAGTGTTTAAATGAACATCAGCATATATTTGAGTTTACTGGTTCATGTTTATTCAATGAGGGGAAGTTTTGCTTACATTCCAGTGATTATCACCTTATCCACACTTCATTGTTTGTACCTGAAACAGACTGAGGCTACTCTATAGTGTATAGTCTATATTGATATACAGTGTCATTGCACTAATACTACCATGTATGGACATTATTTAGTGCTGGATTGTGGACAACATTGACCCCAGTCTTTGACAGTTACAGCAAAATGCAAAATAAGGTAACTTTTGCATTTTTGCAATTACATAATATATTAAATATGAAGTCTATTCTTTATTTTAACATATTGATGAGGTTAAATGTGATATAGGGCTTTTATTTCTTAAAGCATCAATGTGTCTGACTTTTAATAAGCTTGTTATTATAAGTATATCTTTATAATATTAAAATAGATGCCCAATGATTAACTATTGTACTTTTCTATACATTTCACAGTGGATTAATGGGGGATGAAATGCCCAATTCTGGACATCTCATAGGAGGTGAAGAACCTTCCATGAAAATAACTGATCTACAAGGTCACAACGTGTCAAGTTGCAATGCATTGTGAACTTTTAGATTGTCTATTTCCAGCGAGGATATTTTGTACAGGGGAGGAATGAGGGTATACTATATATGTGGATTCATGTGCATAAGACAAAGTATATCTCAAATTCACCCTCATGTCAAATTGTGTTCTTTGCAACACTGCAATGTAGTCTTGTGAATCTGTATTACTGTGCATACATTTGTTTCATTAATTATAACATATATAATGTACACTGAGTAAATGTTGAACATAAAATGTAATGTCTTCATCAAAGTCAACAGACTCTCAGTGATGCATATCTGCTCGACTCCTTTGCACATTCAACTGTGACATTGATATGCATTATGCAAATCATAGTTACACAGTTACACGGTTAGATACGCATCACTATATGCACATCACCTGCACACCTCTGGAACTGCTGTACATTGATAAACTAATTAGCTAATCTAAAACATAACATGGACAAAAGTTTAAAACACAGACATGCATTTCATTTGAGTGTAGCGAAATAAATATGGAAAAATCACCACAGTCCTGAATGAGGTGATAATCACTGGAATGTGTTCTGTTCATTAACACATCAACAACATGACCTCTTATTCACGTCAATCTCCTTTCTACACAATTACACTCACTTCTGCATTAAAGAACACATCACATTTTACCAGAGTTGGAAAGTAATCAGCTACATTTACTGTACAGTATAGCCTACAGTACTGTGCAATTTTGAGGTTTACTAGTATTTCAATGTTTCTACGCTTCTACTCTGCTATACATCTCAGAGGAAAATATTGAACTTGCTTCACTGCAATAATTTGAGTTACAAGCTACTTTGTAATCTATATATTGTGTATATATTCAATATTGTAGATGTGCATTGTTATTACAAAACATAATAACTTTAAATATATTTCAGAGCATTTTACAAAGTTTAAGATATTTAGAGAAAATATAATGAACCCAACAATCGATATGCAGGTTAAATGGTCAAGGTGAGTGTGTACGTGTGTGTGCGTGTCAATTTCCCCATGTACTTTATCCATAAAGAATATGAGAAAGTACCATTCCCCCTCAGCCAGAAAAATCTAAAACATAATTATGATATAACAAGGACAAGTTTAAAACCCAATGTGTGAGACATGCATTTAATTTGAGCGTGCAGTGTGCACAGTTTATAAAGTATAAAGTACTGTGCAATGCAATCCTTTAAAAAGCTACCAGCACAGTGCAGTTTACATTCGGTAAACTGCACACAGTAATGTTAGTAATGTCTTGGTGTATAGTAAAATATATATATATATATTTAGCATGTTATACAGTATGTGGTCGGCCATCCTATAATGTTTATAGTTGTGAATAGTTGTGAATTGTGAATTATAATTCAGAATTTCAACAGTCATATTAACACAATTACAAAGTCAGCCTACTGTCACTTGAAGAATATATCATAGATTAGAGTAATAACAATATTTCGATAGCAGTTAGACGCCCTGCGGGCGAGGTCGCGTGCACACATCCGCCTGGGTGACGGCAGACGGCACACTGCCATATATGGAGCGTGTCTTGAGACTTGAGTGTACAGGGTTTTATGAGGTCAGATCAACATATGGAATGTCAGAACAGTTCGGCTCCATATATGGAGATCTAAGGGTTTGAGGTCAGATGTAGATTGCTGGCCGGCTCCATATATGCAGATCTATGCAATATTGAAGCAATGATTTGTATGGTGTGTCCTATAAGTCCATGTGGGCGGGGCGCCTTGGGTGCATGACACAAAAATAAAGAATCTATCTATCTATCTATCTATCTATCTATCTATCTATCTATCTATCTATCTATCTATCTATCTATCTATCTATCTATCTATCTGTCTATCTATCTATCTATCTGATCCAGTCTTCTCCATGTATGGTTATCCAGGGTTAGATGAGGTCAGTGTCGTGATCTTCATATATAGAGATGGCCATATGGCGTGACGTGTCACGAGGTGTGATGTCATGAGGCGTGACCATATATGGAGACGTGCCCATATATGGAGACGTGATGTCACGAGGCGTCATCTGGGAAAGGCATATTTTCTGTTTTTATGCACCACACATCTGGAACAAACTCACAGAAAATTGCAGGTCTGCTGCAACTCTCGTCGTTTTAAAAATGTGTACCACTGAATATGTTGTACCTAATTACTTTATTACTTTATTTTGTATTGTATTCAAACCTCCTTTTATATTGCTGTCCTGGATATCCTGTGTGTTTTTTTATAATGATTTAGTTAAAACACTTTGTATTGCCCTGTTCTCATTGTACAGGGCATTGTACAATGGGCATTGTACAGAAGGCCTAAAGGCCAGAACATTGTATTCAGCGTATAAGCCCAAAGTGAACTGAATATTCCACACATTGCACAGTGAAAAGGTTTGTTTTCAGTCACAGCAGTCGAGGCAAGAAGAGAAGAGTTTCTTGCCACCTCTGCTGCATTCCAGTGATTATCGCCTCGTTTCATGTCTCTATTGTCTTAGACGATGATCCCTTTTCAAAGAGACAAGGTGTAAATTCCCTGACTACTGTCAGGGAAGTTTTATCTAGCAATTCAATGTGCTTTACACAGAACATCAAGCAAATGATCAAATGTGCTCCTTAAAAGCATTTAGCATAGGAATGTTGTGAACCATCCGATCCACTGTGAACAAATATATATATTCTTAGTCACCTCTTCAGACTCCACCCATAGCCCGTAGCACAGCACTGGCCCTAGCTTCGACGCCATTACAGGCTTATGCAAAGGAAACATTTTTTATTTAGATAGCATGTAGACTTTTTACTCACTTTGAGTGTACTCAATTACACTCACTTCTGCATTAAAGAACACACTTCACATTTTACCAGAGTTGGAAAGTAATCATTTACATTTACTGTACAGTATAGCCTACAGTACTGTGCAATTTTGAGGTTTACTAGTATTTCAATGTTTCTACGCGTCTACTCTGCTATACATCTCAGAGGAAAATATTGAACTTGCTCCACTGCAATAATTTGAATTACAAGCTACTTTGTACTAATGTATATATATTGTAGAAAATATAATGTACCCAACAATCGATATGCAGGGTAAATGGTCAAATAAATTGTGTGTGTATCACTTAAATTTGTCAATTTCCCTATATGTACTTTATCCATAAAGAATATGAAAATGTACCATTCCCCCTCAGCCAGAAAAATCTAAAACATATGATATAACAAGGACAAAAGTTTAAAACCTAATGTGTGTGACATGCATTTCATTTGAGCGTACACAATATATAACGTACTGTGCAATGCAATCCTTAAAAAAGCTACGAGCACAGTGCAGTTTACATTGGGGCAGCAGTGGCTCAGGGGTAGAGTGGCTGGATGGTAACCGCAAGGTTGCCAGTTCGAACCCGTTGCCAGTTCGAACCCGGGCTCCCCCAGAGTTAGTGTCGAAGTGTCCTTGAGCAAGGCACTGAACCCCTAATTGCTCCTGATGTGGTGGTTGGTGCCTTGCATGGTTTCTGCCGCCATCGGTGTATGAATTGTGTGTGTGAATAGGTGAATGTAATGCACAATCTATGTAAAGCGCCTTGGATAAAGGTGCTATATAAATGCACCATTTACCATTTTACATTCGGTAAACTGCACACAGTAATGTTAAAACATTGGTGTATAGTAAAATATATATATTTTTTAATTTAGATGTTATGTACATCCTATAGTGTTTATAGTTTCAATGTACAGATCATTTTTTTTATTTGGATATTCTACTGTTAGACTGATGATAATGCCTAGATTGTAAATTGTGAATTATAATTCAGACCTGAATTTCAACAGTCATATTAACACAATTACAAAGTCAGCCTACTGTCACCTGAAGAATATATCATAGATTAGAGTAATTACAATATTTCAATACCAGTTAGACGCCCTGATGGCGAGGTCGCGAGGTCGTGTGCACACATCCGCCTGGGTGACGGCAGACTACTGTCAGATCAACATATGAAATTAATTCTGTACTGGCCATATATGGAGTGTATCTTGAGTGTACAGGGTTTTATGAGGTCAGATCAACATTATGGAATGTCAGAACAGGAAGGACGAGTGCACGATCAACATATTTTTGTCAATTGGGGCTTTTAAATCCATCCTCAAAACTAATCTGTTCTCCCTCGCCTTTAACTGCACCTGATTTACCTATATATTGATTTCCTGCTCTGTGCTATTGTATGCTCTGTTTTATATTTTATTGTCTCTCTTTTAATTGTTTTACATTGCTATGCTCAGCTCTACTGTCTTACTCTGTTCAGCACTTTGGTCAGCTTTGGCTGTTGTAAATGTGCTATACAAATAAAGTTTGATTTGATTTGGTATAGTATGTCAGAACAGTTCGGCTCCATATATGGAGATCTAAGGGTTTGAGGTCAGATGTAGATTGCTGGCCGGCTCCATATATGCAGTTAGCCACGGATAAATGTCTATGGCTTCATATCAATAAAGTTGCAGTCTTACATGTGGCAGTCCTTCTCTACAAAAATAATGCTTTTGTTTTTATTTGGTAAAATATTATGTTGTGTGAGGAATAATTATAGATTATCTGTTAATATGAATTAATATTCTATGGATAGTGCCATCTCACACCCTCAATTTCTCTCCCAAATCTCTCCATAAACATTTAAAAAAGCTTATCTTAGCTATCTTGATCTAATTATTAAACATTAATTTAGATATTGTCTATACTATTTAATCTTCTTTCAATTTCATCAGACTTCAATCATGTGCAGTGCACGCAGCTAAACCATTATACTTAACATTTAGAAAAATTAAAACGAACACAAAATGTTTTTCGATGCTTTATTACAAAAAATAATACACATGTAGAAAAAGTACAGCCAAGAATTCTTACAGACAAAATGATGAATATCAGGGTCAAATAAGTGTAGAAATAAGGAGCAGTGCTTTAGGACTTCTGTCCAGGAACTCATCATGACTCGTGAACAATCTCTCGATACATTATCATCAACAGCAAGTGTTTTTTTTCCTCTTTGAATCTGCCTTTTCAGTAGATGGAGTCACGTAGCTGTCACCGGTCTGTATTCAGGATGGACTCAATGGAGAAAGAACTGCTGAACTTCATCTCACATCTACTGTTAACAGCTCTGCAGGCTGCAGCTTCAGCTTCTGGTGGTGGTGGGGTCAACAGCTCCTTTCTCACTGAGGTCAACTCAGGGAACCATTCCAGAATTCCTTCGAAGTGACGACGCAGAATCTTTTGTGTTATTTTACTATGATCAACTGTCCAGTAGTTCCTGCACAACCCATTCCAACCCATTGGAATCTGAAAATAAAAGAAAATAAGTTTGATTAAGCTTGATCAGTATAAGTCATCATCATCAATCAAGTATCATTATTCCACCATTTAAATATTATAATCAGATGAATTAATATTTACCGTGGTAAAACATTTGCTGGTCGATAAACAGACTCTGATGTTGTTCTCAAAGGACTTTGTTCTCCCAAACCCGAATGCTTCCAGTCTGTCCATCACCTGGGAAAAAAGAAAAAGTGATATTACAACTTAGGTCTGAAATGAGACAACTTTACATTTTAATGTATTAAACAGTTTTTGTTTTATCAGATGTGTTTCTTACCTCACTAAAGGTAAGCCTCTTTTCTGGAGAGTCTTGCAGGATGAAGGCGATCTTTGCCAAGTAGGTTTTGCAATGGTTGAACTTTTCTTGCTGACTCAGTGGACTCAACCTCAACAACCTCTTCTTGGTGGGTCTAGCTGCAGCACCAGATCTAGCAGTGAGTTCATGGTCTTGGCTGCCTCCTGTTGTGCAGATGGAGTAACTGTCACCTGTACATTGAACAGGGCGTGTGTCCACAGGTGAAGAGGCCCAGTTGACCTTCCACTTCAGTCCAACAGTTCTCTCCGTGGACTCCTCTGACAGAGTAGGGGCTTTGCAGCACAGACCAGAGGGAGTGTCTTTCTTCAGGATGGAGTCAATGGAGAAACTGCTGAACTTCACCTCAGCTTTGCAGGCTGTGGCTTCAGGACTAGGATGGAGAGTTGTGTAGTGGTACGGTGGTGGTGGTGGTCGTGGTGTGATCAACACCTCCTTTCTCTCTGTGGAGGTGAACTCTGGGAACCACTCCAGAAGGCCTAGGAAGTGACGTTCCACCATCCTTTCTGTTATTTGACTATGATCAAGTTTCCAATAGTTGGGGTTGTAATTCCATGCAGCATCTGGGCCATTTGGAACCTGAAAGTGAAGCAAAAACAAACAGAAAATGTACTGTTAGATTTGATTAAGCTGTGAGAGTTCGGCTATTGAATGTTTTTCCCTGAACCGTGGAGAATGTATCAGTGAATCATTCTTCATTAGAGGGATTTATATTTACCTTGACAAAACAGCTGTACGTTGACAAACAGGCCCTGATGTTGTTCTCAAAAGATTTTGTCCATTTAGAAGCAAATCCTTCCAGTCTGTCCATCAACTGAAAAACAAATAATTTGTAAATTAATTTACAAATCAGGTATGAAATAAGACAATACATTCCTTGAAAATATATAATACTGAATTATATATGTAATGTTATTACATGTTTACTTTTGCTTAATCATTTATGTATGTCAAATTGCAATGCTTAACAGGTGTGTCTATTACTTACTTGAGTAAAGGTGAGCATATTTTCTGGAGAGTCTTGCAGGATGAAAGCGATCATTGCCAAGTAGGTTTTGCATTGTTTAATTACTTTGTAAGAGAGGTGAGGTCCAAGGTTTTCAGACATGTTGTATATTTGCTGTAGATTAGAATCAAGTCCAAGACACAGAGCAGTGGTTGGAGAAGTTCTCTCAGTCAGTAGCTTGTGCTGAATGAGCAGATGTCCAGGTCTCTGGATATATAAACCCTGTTGGAACAATAGGACATTAGAAGGTGTGAATTCCTGCTAAATGGGACCCTTGTCAGATGAGCTATGATGGCCAGGGTGGAGCTAATGACCACAACAACAACAATATATACCTACAGATCCTCTGGAGGTATATCTGGGTGGAACATTCATAATTAGTTTTATTTCATAGAAAGAAAATAGATTATATTAATTTTAAATATAGTCTACATTTTTTAGCAAGATTGTTGTGATAGGAGAAGGATATCAAAATGGAACACAACCACCCTAAAGACTAATCATTGTGTGTATTCCTCCACTATCTGCATTAGTGATCTTGGTAGAAATTTTGGATTTAGATTTATTGAAGATTCTGACTTTCAATTGTACATACATTTTGTTTTGACTGTATTGTTCCACTTTTTGCTTTGGCAATGTAAAGGTATGTTTTCTCATGCCAATAAAGCCCTTTGAATTGAATTGTAACAGTGGAACGATCAGAATGTATTTCTCATCAAATAAATGATGATCTTCAATTTGTTTATTTTGGTTTTGGATATGGATTCCCAGGGCCTACCAATATTTGTTGATTGTTGTCTCGTTATATTTTGAGCATGTTGAACACTTAGAACTGAACTGTACATTTCTGGGCTATTTGTTTAATTTATTTCAATTCTGTGATGTATATACTGTAAACTTAAAAAATTAAAACCTAGTCTGTCAAATACATTCACCATCTTCAGGTGTAGTTCTAACGATGTTTAATTTAAATGAACATCAGCATATATTTGAGTTTACTGGTTCATGTTTATTCAATGAGGGGAAGTTTTGCTTACATTCCAGTGATTATCACCTTATCCACTTCATTGTTTGTACCTGAAACAGACTGAGGCTACTCTATAGTGTATAGTCTATATTGATATACAGTGTCATTGCACTAATACTACCATGTTTGGACATTATTTAGTGTTGGATTGTGGACAACATGGACCCCAATCTGACAGTTACAGCAAAATGCAAAAGGTAACTTTTGCATTTTTGCAATTTCATAATATATTAAATATGAAGTCTATTCTTTATATTTTGAACATATTTGATGAGGTTAAATGTGATATAGGGCTTTTATTTCTTAAAGCATCAATGTATCAATACGCTAGTTATTATAAGTATACTGTATATAAAATAGATGCCCAATGACTATAGTTTACAATTAACCCACGCCATCCACATAGAACACGGGAACTTATTTTAATTGCCCTGTACGCCAAACGCGTAGAAGCCGTGAACTAGCTTTTAACTATTGTACTTTTCTATACATTTCACAGTGGATTAATTCTCTGGACATGTCATAGGAGGTGAAGAACCTTCCACGAAAATAACTGATCTACAAGGTCACAACGTGTCAAGTTGTGATGCATTGTGAACTTTTAGATTGTCTATTTCCGGCGAGGATATTTTGTGCAGGGGAGGAATGAGGGTATATATGTGCATAAGACAAAGTATATCTCAAATTCACTCTCACATCAAATTGTGTTCTTTGCAACACTGCAATGTAGTCTTCTATCTGTATTACTGTACATTGATTTGTTTCATTAATTATAACATATATAATGTACATAGAGTAAAATGTTGAACATAAATGTAATGTCTTCATCATAGTCAAAATACTCTCAGTGATGCATATCTGCTCGACTCCTTTGCACATTCAACTGTGACATTGATATGCATTATGCACATCACCTACACAGTTAGATACGCATCACTATTATGCACATCACCTGCACACCTCTGGAACGGCTGTACATTGATAAGCTAATGTCAGCAATGTTATACCATATTAGACATTTAGGTTTTTAGGTTTTTCCAGTGTGTGTGTGTGTGTGTGTGTGTGTGTGTGTGTGTGTGTGTGTGTGTGTGTGTGTGTGTGTGTGTGTGTGTGTGTGTGTGTGTGTCAGCCAGAAAACCATCTAAAAGCTAAATCTAAAACATGGACAAAAGTTTAAAACACAGACATGCATTTCATTTGAGTGGTAAATATTATTATATTACTATTATTAAATATTATAATAATACATATTATTATGTAGACAGATTGACCTGGCATCCTATAGTTTGTATAGTTCCATGTACACATTATGTTATTATAATGTTTAGACTGAGGATAGGTTATTGGTTTACATACGATCATGGATTACTGTACTGTACTGTACTGTACTGTACTGTACTGTACTGTACTGTACTGTACTGTACTGTACTGTACTGTACTGTACTGTACTGTACTGTACTGTACTGTACTGTACAATACATGTGTTGACTTCATTGAATGTACCATTAGCCTCACAAAGCCTGTGAGTCCTGGATGAGGTGATAATCACTGGAATGTGTTCTGTTCATGAACACACCAACAACCAGGGCTGAGGGAAGTAGGGGTGCTGGGGGGGCTGTAGCACCCCCTCCCCCCAGGCACAGCCCCCCCTCGAACAGGAGGGGAAGAAAAAAAAAAGAGATAGGCCAGGCCTAATAAATATGCTGTATCACAGTATTGGCACCTTATCCTGGTTAATTGCCTGTGTCAGTTCGTTCATATAACTTGCGTGTGGAGAGGGAAAGTAAAGGCCACGTTTGCGCGTGAAAATGCGCAAAAATGCGCGTGCATGATGCGCGTGCACGCGCATTTTTGCGGCGCGCGCTATGCGCGCGCACCCCCTACTAGACGCTCAGCCCCTGCGAGTGTAAAGTACTTCCCACGGGCCTGCCAACAACATGACCTCCTATTCACGTCAATCTCATTTCTACACAATTACACTCACTTCTGCATTAAAGAACACACATTTGACCAGAGTTGGAAAGTAATCAGCTACATTTACTGTACAGTATAGCCTACAGTACTGTGCAATTTTGAGGTTTACTAGTATTTCAATGTTTCTACGCTTCTACTTGCTCCACTGCAATAATTTGAGTTACAAGCTACTTTGTACTAATGTATATATATTCAATATTGTAGATGTGCATTATTACAAAAAAAAAAACATTGGGCCTCATGCGCCAATAAGTTCCTAACTTTTCCTCTTACATTTCTTCCTAAGTGAATTCCTAAGAGAAGTCCAGTCAGATTCATGAAACGTTCTTAAGTAGGCAGAATTGTTCGTAAGCATGTTCTTATGATGATGAATCCAAATCCTCGTAACTTGAAGGGGTGTGTGGTGGGTATGGTGCGTTTGTTTGGGTTGGGTTGTGAACTCTAAACCAGTGGTTCTCAAACATTTTGGCGCATGAGGCCCATTGAATTTAAATATATTTCAGAGCATTTTACAAAGTTCCAGATGTTTAAAGAAATTATAATGAACCCAACAATCGATATGCAGGGTAAATGGTCAAGGTGTGTGTGAGTGTGCGTGCGCGTCCATTTCCCCATGTACTTTATCCATAAAGAATATGAAAATGTACCATTCCACCTCAGCCAGAACAATCTAAAACATATGATATAACAAGGACACAAGTTTAAAACCCAATGTGTGAGACATGCATTTAATTGGAGCGTGCACAGTATATAAAGTATAAAGAACTGTGCAATGCAATCCTTTAAAAAGCTACCAGCACAGTGCAGTTTACATTCGGTAAACTGCACACAGTAATGTGCAGCATGTTATGTACACAGATGCGGTCAGGCATCCTATAGTGTTTATAGTTTCAATGTACAGATCTTTTTTTATTTGGATATTCTACTGTTAGACTGATGATAATGCCTACATTGTAAATTGTGAATTATAATTCAGACCTGAATTTCAACATAGTCATATTAACAGAATTACAAAGTCAGCCTACTGTCACTTGAAGAATATATCATAGATTAGAGTAATAACAATATTTCGATACCAGTTAGACGGCCTGAGGGCGAGGTCGTGTGCACACATCCGCCTGGGTGACGGCACACTGCTGGGCGAGCGCTTTAGCATGGAGAGTCACATCAACATGTAAAATTAATTCTGTACTGGCCATATATGGAGCGTGTCTTGAGTGTACAGGGTTTTATGAGGTCAGATCAACATGGAATGTCAGAACAGTTCGGCTGTCATGCTTGGGTGCATGACACAAAAATAAAGAATCTATCTATCTATCTATCTATCTATCTATCTATCTATCTGATGATCTTCTTCTCCATGTATGGTTATCCAGGGTTAGATGAGGTCAGTGTTGTGATCTTCATATATAGAGATGGCCATATGGCGTGACGTGTCACGAGGTGTGATGTCACGAGGCGTGACCATATATGGAGACGTGACCATATATGGAGACGTGACCATATATGGAGACGTGATGTCACAAGGCGTCATCTGGGAAAGGCATATTTTCTGTTTTTATGCACCACACATCTGGAACAAACTCACAGAAAATTGCAGGTCTGCTGCAACTCTTGTCGTTTTAAAAATGTGTACAACTGAATAAGTTTCATTTGTTTCATTTGTATTGTATTCAAACCTCCTTTTATATTGCTGTCCTGGATATCCTGTGTTTTTTATAATGACTTAGTTAAAACACTTTGTATTGCCCTGTTCTCATTGTACAGGGCATTGTACAATGGGCATTGTACAAAAGGCCTAAAGGCCAGAACATTGTATTCAGCGTATAAGCCCAAAGTGAATATTCCACACATTGCACAGTGAAAAGGTTTGTTTTCAGTCACAGCAGTCCAGGCAAGAAGAGAAGAGTTTCATGCCACCTCTGCTGCATTCCAGTGATTATCGCCTCGTTTCATGTCTCTATTGTCTTAGACGATGATCCCTTTTCAAAGAGACAAGGTGTAAATTATAACTACTGTCAGGGAAGTTTTATCTAGCAATTCAATGTGCTTAACACAGAACATCAAGCAAATGATCAAATGTGCTCCTTAAAACCATTTAGCATAGGAATGTTGTGAACGATCCGATCCCCTGTGAACAAAAATATATATTCTTAGTCACCTCTTCAGACTCCACCCATAGCCCGTAGCACAGCACTGGCCCTAGCTTCGACGCCATTACAGGCTTATGCAAAGGAAACATTTTTTATTTAGATAGCATGTAGACTGATGCAAGGTCATTATTGACCTGGCATCCTATACATTATAAGACAATCCCCATTTTTCAAGACTCTTTGTGGAAAAAGAACATTGAATGTCAAATAGTCTAGTCCCCGATTATAATACGACCCTGTTTTTAAAAAAATATATATTTCCATTAGAAAAAAACACCTTGAAGACCTTAACAGGAGCCCTCGTACAATGTTTCTTCGACTATGCATGCACCTCTTGGTACCACAGCACCTCAAAAGGCCCTTAAAACAAGGCTCCAGGCTCTTACTTGTCCTCACCCCCCTCACCCCTGCCCACTTTGACAGGCTGGAATGGCTTAAGGTCGACGACAGAGTACAGCATCTTGCAATGGGTCTGGTCCACAAGATTCCCATGTACCTGTCTAGATACTTCCTTAATGTTAACGAAGTCCACACCCACAACACCAGAGGGAGTGCAACAAACCATGTACAACCCAGATTCAGCACAAACAAGGGACTAAATTCTTTTCGCTCCTATGCCACCAAAATGTGGAACGCCCTACCAACAGTCATTAAGACAAATCCCTTGACTCCTTCGAAACCGCTCTCAAAGGGCACCTACGGACGGCTGCAATTTGAAACTGGCCCCCGTAAAATCGGAATCCCCCCACCCCCTTTTCCCCTCACTGCATTAATACTGAATTATATTACTATTAATTAACCAGTAAGACGCATAAGGGCGAGAAGCGTGCACGGCTGCACGCATCCGCCTCGTTGACGGCAGACTGCTGGACGAGCGCAGGAATTCTGTACTGGCCATATAAGGAGCATGTCTTGAGTGTACATGGTTTGATGAGTTCAGATCAAGATATGGAATTTCAGAACAGGTCAGCTCCATATATGGAGATCTAAGGGTGGCAGCGGGGACATTCTCTTGAGTGTACAGGGTTTGATGAGGGCCAGGCCTTAATTTTCTGGCCTGTTGAGAACTCTAGTATTCGCCAGCTGCCGGGCGCGGCTGCACTAATAACGTTGGGGCAGGCCTGTCTAAATGAATGGACATATATCCATATATGGAGATCTAAGGATTTGAGGTTTGAGGTCAGATGTGGAGTTGCCGGCCAATATTGATGACATCAGGGATCTCCACTGATGATGTCACGCGATGTCACAAGACCTAGGCACCATATATGGGGGCTTTCCCATGTATGGGGATTTTGAATGATACACTGACGGGAATCGCACAGGAATTGCACGTTTTCATAGTAAATGCGACCTATGGTTGCAATTACAAAGTTTGAGAACCATGTCTTAGTGGATAACCTGTGTGACACATGTACACACACACCTTGACCATTTACATATATAAATGTAATGTTATTATGTTTTGTAACAACGATGTACGTCTACAATACCATACATTAGTATACAATTACGTAGCTTGTAACTCAAATAATTGCAGTGGAGCAAGTTCAATATTTGCCTCTGAGATGTATAGAGTAGAAGTGTAGACACATTTAAATACTAGTAAACCTCAACATTTCACAGTACAGTACTGTACAGTAAATGTAGCTGATTACTTTCCACCTCTGGTAAAATGTGACTGTGTTCTTTAATGCAGAAGTGAGTGTAATTGTGTAGAAAGGAGATTGACGTAAATAGGAGGTCATGTTGTTGGTGTGTTCATGAACAGAACACATTCCAGTGATTATCACCTCATCCAGGACTCACAGGCTTTGTGAGGCTAATGAGCCATTCAATGAAGTCAACACATTTATTATACATTGCTGACATTAGCTTATCAATGTACAGCCATTCCAGAGGTGTGTAGGTGATGTGCATAATAGTGATGTGTATCTAACTGTGTAGGTGATGTGCATAATGCATATGCATACTCCAGGAGGTTTGTGAGGCTAATGGGCCATTCAATGAAGTCAACACATGTATTATACATTTACACAGTACAGTACATTGAAACTATTGGATGCTGGGTTAATGAACCCATGGCATCTGTCTCTACATACAAGTAGAAAAATATATTGGACATGGACATGAATTAGTGTACGAACATTATAGATTGGATTTGTGTTATGTGGGACAGTCTGAAGTCTGAATGTGAAGGTTATATGGGTAATAACAATCATACACGTTGGGTTTTTACTTCTCAATGTCAATATGTTCAACATGCTCAAAATATAATGAGACAACCATGAACAAAAAATATTGATATGCTCTGTGAATATTTATCCAAAATAAACGGATTTGAAGATCATTGTTTGAGAAATGAATACTGTTTGTTTCCACTGTCACTCTGATATTCATACTAAAATAAAAACTAAAAACTAAAATGAATGTTACACCCAGATACCTCCAAAGGATCTGTTGGACATGGTCTATTGTTGTTGTGGTCATTGGCTCCACCCTGGCCATCAAAGCTCATCTATGGAAAGGCCCTCATTAACCAAGCAGGAATTCACACCTTCTAATGTCCTATTGTTCCAACAGGGTTTATATATCCAGAGACCTGGACATCTGCTCATTCAGCACAAGCTACTGACTGAGAGAACTTCTCAAACCACTGCTCTGTGTCCTGGACTTGATTCTACAACAAAGATACAAGATGTCTGAAAACCACGGACCTCACCTGTCTTACCACCATTCACCCAATGCTGCTCTGCAAGAAAGTTTCAACAAGTGCAAAACCTACTTGGCAATGGTCGCCTTCATCCTACAAGACTCTCCAGGCAAGATGCTCACCTTTAGTCAGGTAAGAAACAGACAATCCATCCTGCTGCTAACCGTTTGATACATTTCATAATGTAATGTAATGCCATATATGGGGATAAAAGGCCGTCACTTGGTGTTGCGAAGGCTCTCAGGTCTACATGGTAACTTATTTCAGACCTAATTTGTAACTTGATTTCTATTTTTTTCCTCCATGCAGTTGATGGACAGACTGGAAGCATTTGGGTCTACAAGGACAAGATCCTTTGAGAACAACATCAGAGTCTGTTTGTCAGCCAACACATGTTTTGTCAAGGTAAATATACATTAACCAAACAAACATTTCACTGATAAAAATGTAAACTGTCAACTCTAAATAGCTGAAATATCATTATACTGACAACATACTGCTTTACTTTTCAGATTGCACTGAGCCCGTCAGACCCATGGAACAACTGGAGATTTGATCATAGTAAGATAACAGAAAAGATGGCACGTCGTCACTTCAAAGGAGTTATCTGGTGGTTCCCCGAATTCAGCTCCATGGAGAGAAAGGATATGTTGACCACACCACCACCAGACCACTACACAACGCTCCACTCTCCTGAAGCCGCAGCCTGCAAAGCTGTTAACAG
Organism: Electrona antarctica; assembly: GCF_951216825.1. Taxonomy (NCBI): domain Eukaryota; kingdom Metazoa; phylum Chordata; class Actinopteri; order Myctophiformes; family Myctophidae; genus Electrona; species Electrona antarctica. Next base: position 6,781,564 of record NC_136796.1, read on the forward strand.
CAGATGTGAGGGGAAGTTCAGCAGTTCTTTCTCCATTGACTCCATCCTGAAGAAAGATAGTCCCTCTGGTCTGGGCTGCAAAGCCTCTCCGCTGTCAGAGGAGTCTGGTGGGTCGGTCAAAGTGCAGCAGAAGCGTAATTGGTCTACAGAGAGAACTGTTGACAGGATCTACTCAGACGATGGACTCACTGATGATTGTGCTGCTGCTAGACCCACCAAGAGAATGTGCATGAGTCCCGATCCACCCAATGCTACTCGGCAAGAAAGGTTCAACGAGTGCAAAACCTACTTGGCAATGATTGCCTTCGTCCTACAAGACTCTCCAGAAAAGATGCTCACCTTCAGTCAGGTAAGAAACGCACAATCCTACTAATAATTTAACTCTTTTCCTTTCCTGGGCAACATTAGCTACTTCAAACTTGACCTTATCTCTGCCAGTGATATCCATTTTATATCAAATGTAAATTTGACTTCTCCAAGAATGCATTCATAATAACACGTATTTTTCTTTCCTGCAGTTGATGAACAGACTGGACTCATTGGGATCTCGGCGGACAAAATCGTTCGAGAACACCATCAGAGTCCGCTTGTCAACAGACACATGTTTTGTCAAGGTAAATATAAATTCCTTTCGCTGATAAGAATTGTCACAAATTATTCAGTATTTACCTGAGCTCTCATATCTCATCTCAATACATTCTAACCGTACCGTTCTTTCATTTTCAGATTTCATTCAGCCCAGAGTCCCCATGTAACTACTGGAAACTGGATCACAGCAAAATAACAGAAAAGATGGTGCATCGTCACTTCCATGGCCTTTTGGAGTGGTTCCCAGAGTTCACCTCCACAGAGAGAAAGGAGATGACCCCACCAGCTGCAGCCTGCAAAGCTGTTAACAGCAGATGTGAGGTGAAGTTCAGCAGTTCTTTCTCCATTGACTCCATCCTGAAGAAAGACAGTCCCTCTGGTCTGGGCTGCAAAGCCTCTCCTCTGTCAGAGGATGCCGATGGGTCAGCAGTGGAGCAGGAGCCTAGTTGGTCCACAGAGAGAACAGTTGGACTGAAGAAGAAGTTCACCTGGGACTCTTCACCTGTGGACACACAGCTTGTTCAATGTGCAGGTGACAGTTACTCTGTCAGAGAATTAACTCACTGGTGGTGATGATTGATGATGCATCAAGAGATTGTTCAGGAACCATGATGAGTACATTCCTCGATAGAAGACAGATAGCACTGTATGGACCCATTTGATGTCGATATTCATCATTTTTGCCTGTACTTCACTTTACAGTTTATGGATTACAGTACTTGAGTTTTATTTTTTTAAATAAAAGCATTGAAAACATGTTTATTTTGTTTTTTTCCTGAGAAACTAGTATACTCAAAGAAAACTTACAAATGATGTTCATTCTCCGTTTAGTATGGATGTGCACACTATTGAAAATTCAGAATAACAGAGAAATGTCACTCCATGGCATAAACTAACGAATCCTCAAGTTCAGACCAAGGCTGCCCTCTTGTGGATATTATGGATATAGCAATAAGTGCAGTCTAAAGCCTGCAGAAGTTCTGAACGAAAACACCACGGTCAATAGGCCTATTTTATTCTATGTTGTGCATTTCAATAGATTTGAAATCATGCAAACAAGTGATAGCACATCAGTGAGCTGGATGCAATCCTACCTGGAGGGGAGAGAACAGATGGTGGAGGTGAATGGAACACTGCCCCCCTTCCCAGTCAGCTGTGGCGTTCCACAAGGAAGCATACTAGGACCTTTACTGTTCCTAATATATGTCGACGACATGACATCAGCTTGTGACTGCAATTTGTTCCTGTTCGCAGATGACTCAGCACTGCTGGTCTCGGATAGCAACAAACTCAGGTTGAAAAGGCCCTCAGCTCTGAACTTGGTAGAATCTGCACCTGGCTCGCTGATAACAAACTATCTTTACACCTGGGAAAAACTGAATCCATTCTATTTGGATCAAATAGTAATCTCAGCAAGGCAGATGGCTTCTTGGTTAGAGTGGGTGACAATATTATCACATGAAAAGATGAAATGACCTATAGGCCTAATAGATTCCATCCGGTTCCATCCTGGAGGCAAATCTTTCCGGTGATAAAATGGCCACCAACGTAATCAAAAAGGTCAACCAAAGAACAAGATTCCTATACAGGATCTCCTCACTGGTCAACAAAAACACCTTGAAGACCCTAACAGGAGCCCTCGTACAAGGTTTCTTCGACTATGCTTGCACCTCCTGGTACCACAGCAGTGACAGCACCTCTAAGGCCCTTAAAACAAGGCTCCAGACTTCCCAAAACAAACTGGTCAGGCTACTACTTGGCCTCACCCACCTCACCCCTGCCCACTTTGACAGGCTGGAATGGCTTAGGGTTGACGACAGAGTACAGCACCTTGCAATGGGTCTGGTCCACAAGATTCGCTACACCACCAAGATACCCATGTACCTGTCTAAATACTTCCTTAATGTCAACAAAGTCCACTCCCACAATACCAGAGGGAGTTCAACAAACCATGTGCAACCCAGATTCGGAACAAGCAAGGGATTTAATTCATTTCGCTCCTATGCCACCAAAATGTGGAACGCCCTACCAACAGTCATTAAGACATGCGAATCCCTTGACTCCTTCAAAACTGCTCTCAAAGGGCACCTACGGACGGCTGCAATTCGAAACTGGCCCCCGTAAAATCTGAATCCCCCACCCACCCCTGTTTCCCCTCACTGTATAGCCTATATTTATTTTCCCTTTTTACCTCCTATGATGATTTCTTTTTGACTATATAGTTGTGTATATTCGTACGTCTCTAAATGTATTGATGAATTGAAAATGGTGGGCCCTATTGTAAACAAGTGTAATGCGTTATGGTGTCGTCCACTCACTGTTAACAGTTTTTGTATTGAGTTGTACTTGAAATGTACTGTAATTCTGCAAACTGTTAATAAATCAATCAATCAATCAAAAAGCAATGGTGATTATGATGATGCGTCAAGCTAATCAAGCTAAACCCATTTAATTGAGCCTGCATGTCCACTTGGTAGAAATGTTGGCCAGTCTGAATTAGCGTTCAGAATGATGTATCATGGGGTGTACTGTACACAGGTGTGATTTAATGAATATGCAACACCAGTCGCAAATGCATAATTATCATCACAAACTAAATATCCGACATTTCAATGTGGCAACGGTCAGCAAAACGCGGTGCGGGCCTGCGGGTGCGGCAAGGCAAGCCATTTTCCGCTGCCGCCCTGCGGCGAGGAGACCATTACTGTAACTGTACTGTACACACAGCGTCAACGTGAGAGAAAGCGGCAGCCAATCAGAAACGGATGGGAAACAGAATCTCTCCACTACTCTAAACTCGCTTTTCCAATTCACCCATGGGTTCTGGATCCGGTCTAGAGCCCGCCTACTCTACTGTATCCTGTCTGTTTTGTGTACAAAACGGACGCGTCGTTTTTTAAACATATCCGCTCTAGAATCCGGACCGGATCCGCAACTCGCAAAGCGAAGCGTCTATTTATTTATTCGCTGTACATTTCCAAGAAGTCCTTCCCACCCGAAACCAAACATTGAACCGTGGAAGTGGAACCGATTTAGATTTAAGAACAACCGACCTGTCTGTCTGAACAATGTGTACGAGTTATCTACAGAAATGTGTTTTGCCTAAATCGGCCTCATGGTGGCGCTATAACAGGCCGTTGAGGAATATTTGGGGCAGAGGTTTGTCTTTGGCATCCAGGGAGTGTGTGTGCAAAGTTTGGCATGGATCGGGCCAACGGTGCCGGAGATTAGCTGATAACGGACGGACGGAAGGAAGGACACACACACACACACACGGACGGAGTGCAAAACATACTCTCTCCCCATGCCTTCGGCCTGGTGGAGACAAAAATCACACCCGTGTGAACTGAGTGGTGTAAGGTCTTATATAGACTGATCAGCTGTGGTCTGACGTAATATCTGACGTAATGAAATCACACCTGTGTGAACTGGGTGACCATAGCAACCGTGCTCATTTTTTGGTACGAACAGACAGACAGACGCGTAAACTAACAAAGCCAGTTGTAGGAGTGGTTTACACCACTCAAAAACACAGGATATCCAGGACAGCAATATAAAAGGAGGTTTTAATACAATAAAAAGTAAAGTAATAAAGTATATAGGTACAGTACAAATGAAACATATTCAGTGGTACACATTTTTACCTGCAATTTTCTGTGAGTTTGTTCCAGATGTGTGGTGCGTAAAAAACAGAAAATATGCCTTTCCCAGATGACGCCTCGTGACATCACGTCTCCATATATGGTCAGGTCTCCATATATGGTCACGCCTCGTGACATCACACCTCGTGACACGTCACGCCATATGGCCATCTCTATATATGAAGATCACGACACTGACCTCATCTAACCCTGGATAACCATACATGGAGAAGACTGGATCATCAGATAGATAGATAGATAGATAGATAGATAGATAGATAGATAGATAGATAGATAGATTCTTTATTTTTGTGTCATGCACCCAAGGCTCCCAGCCCACATGGACTTATAGGACACACCATACAAATCATTGCTTCAATATTGCATAGATCTGCATATATGGAGCCGGCCAGCAATCTACATCTGACCTCAAACCCTTAGATCTCCATATATGGAGCCTAACTGTTCTGATGTTGATCTGACCTCATAAAACCCTGTACACTCAAGACACGCTCCATATATGGCCAGTACAGAATTAATTTCATATTTTGATCTGACTCTCCATGCTCCATTATTTTATATAGGGCTTTTATTTCTTAAAGCATCAATGTGTCTGACTTTTAATAAGCTAGTTATTATTAAGTATATCTTTATAATATTAAAATAGATGCCCAATGACTATAGTTTACAATTAACTATTGTACTTTTCTACACATTTCACAGTGGATTAATGGGGATGAAATGCCCAATTCTGGACATGTCATAGGAGGTGAAGAACCTTCCATGAAAACAACTGATCTACAAGGTCACAACGTGTCAAGTTGCAATGCATTGTGAACTTTTAGATTGTCTATTTCCAGCGAGGATATTTTGTGCAGGGGAGGAATGAGGGTATACTATATATGTGGATTCATGTGCATAAGACAAAGTATATCTCAAATTCAACACTGCAATGTAGTCTTGTGAATCTGTATTACTGTGCATACATTTGTTTCATTAATTATAACATATATAATGTACACTGAGTAAATGTTGAACATAAAATGTAATGTCTTCATCAAAGTCAACAGACTCTCAGTGATGCATATCTGCTCGACTCCTTTGCACATTCAACTGTGACATTGATATGCATTATGCAAATCATAGTTACACAGTTACACGGTTAGATACGCATCACTATATGCACATCACCTGCACACCTCTGGAACTGCTGTACATTGATAAGCTAATTAGCTAATCTAAAACATAACATGGACAAAAGTTTAAAACACAGACATGCATTTCATTTGAGTGTAGCGAAATAAATATGGAAAAATCACCACAGTCCTGAATGAGGTGATAATCACTGGAATGTGTTCTGTTCATTAACACATCAACAACATGACCTCTTATTCACGTCAATCTCCTTTCTACACAATTACACTCACTTCTGCATTAAAGAACACATCACATTTTACCAGAGTTGGAAAGTAATCAGCTACATTTACTGTACAGTATAGCCTACAGTACTGTGCAGTTTTGAGGTTTACTAGTATTTCAATGTGTATACGCTTCTACTCTGCTATACATCTCAGGGGAAAATATTGAACTTGCTTCACTGCAATAATTTGAGTTACAAGCTACTTTGTACTAATCTATATATTGTGTATATATTCAATATTGTAGATGTGCATTGTTATTACAAAACATAATAACTTTAAATATATTTCAGAGCATTTTACAAAGTTTAAGATATTTAGAGAAAATATAATGAACCCAACAATCGATATGCAGGTTAAATGGTCAAGGTGAGTGTGTACGTGTGTGTGCGTGTCAATTTCCCCATGTACTTTATCCATAAAGAATATGAAAAAGTACCATTCCCCCTCAGCCAGAAAAATCTAAAACATAATTATGATATAACAAGGACAAGTTTAAAACCCAATGTGTGAGACATGCATTTAATTTGAGCGTGCAGTGTGCACAGTTTATAAAGTATAAAGTACTGTGCAATGCAATCCTTTAAAAAGCTACCAGCACAGTGGAGTTTACATTCGGTAAACTGCACACAGTAATGTTAAAATCTTGGTGTATAGCAATATATATATATATTGTTTTAGCATGTTATACAGTACACAGATGTGGTCGGGCATCCTATAATGTTTATAGTTGTGAATTGTGAATTATAATTCGGAATTTCAACATATTAACACAATTACAAAGTCAGCCTACTGTCACTTGAAGAATATATCATAGATTAGAGTAATAACAATATTTAGATACCAGTTAGACGCCCTGCGGGCGAGGTCGCGTGCACACATCCGCCTGGGTGACGGCAGACGGCACACTGCCATATATGGAGCGTGTCTTGAGACTTGAGTGTACAGGGTTTTATGAGGTCAGATCAACATATGGAATGTCAGAACAGTTCGGCTCCATATATGGAGATCTAAGGGTTTGAGGTCAGATGTAGATTGCTGGCCGGCTCCATATATGCAGATCTATGCAATATTGAAGCAATGATTTGTATGGTGTGTCCTATAAGTCCATGTGGGCTGGGAGCCTTGGGTGCATGACACAAAAATAAAGAATTTATCTATCTATCTATCTATCTATCTATCTATCTATCTATCTATCTATCTATCTATCTGATGATCCAGTCTTCTCCATGTATGGTTATCCAGGGTTAGATGAGGTCAGTGTCGTGATCTTCATATATAGAGATGGCCATATGGCGTGACGTGTCACGAGGTGTGATGTCATGAGGCGTGACCATATATGGAGACGTGACCATATATGGAGACGTGATGTCACAAGGCGTCATCTGGGAAAGGCATATTTTCTGTTTTTATGCACCACACATCTGGAACAAACTCACAGAAAATTGCAGGTCTGCTGCAACTCTCGTCGTTTTAAAAATGTGTACAACTGAATATGTTTCATTTGTACCTAATTACTTTATTTTGTATTGTATTCAAACCTCCTTTTATATTGCTGTCCTGGATATCCTGTGTGTTTTTTTATAATGATTTAGTTAAAGTTAATGGGCATTGTACAAAAGGCCTAAAGGCCAGAACATTGTATTCAGCGTATAAGCCCAAAGTGAATATTCCACACATTGCACAGTGAAAAGGTTTGTTTTCAGTCACAGCAGTCGAGGCAAGAACCTCTGCTGCATTCCAGTGATTATCGCCTCGTTTCATGTCTCTATTGTCTTAGACGATGATCCCTTTTCAAAGAGACCAGGTGTAAATTATAACTACTGTCAGGGAAGTTTTATCTAGCAATTCAATGTGCTTTACACAGAACATCAAGCAAATTATCAAATGTGCTCCTTAAAAGCATTTAGCATAGGAATGTTGTGAACCATCCGATCCACTGTGAACAAAGATATATATTCTTAGTCACCTCTTCAGACTCCACCCATAGCCCGTAGCACAGCACTGGCCCTAGCTTCGACGCCATTACAGGCTTATGCAAAGGAATTTTTTTTTATTTAGATAGAATGTAGACCACCAAGTTACCCATGTACCTGTCTAAATACTTCCTTAATGTTAACGAAGTCCACACCCACAACACCAGAGGGAGTGCAACAAACCATGTACAACCCAGATTCGGCACAAACAAGGGACTAAATTATTTTCGCTCCTATGCCACCAAAATGTGGAACGCCCTACCAACAGTCATTAAGACATGCAAATCCCTTGACTCCTTCAAAACCGCTCTCAAAGGGCACCTACGGACGGTCCCCGTAAAATCTGAATCCCCCCACCCCTTTTCCCCCTCACTGTATATGTTTCTTTTCCCTTTTTACCAAGACAATCCCCATTTTTCAAGACTCTTTGTGGAAAAAGAACATTGAATGTCAAGTAGTCTAGTCCCCGATTATAATACGACCCTGTTTTTAATAAATATATATATTTCCATTAGAAAAAAACACCTTGAAGACCTTAACTCTTTGAGCGTTTCAAGGATTTCTATATAGTAGGTAGACTTCTCTATGGCCAGAATGGCGTTTTTGAATGATTTATTGAAAATTCTCTGTTGTGAATGTGTGACAACGAAAGACCTTCAGAGAAAGCTTGACTTGTCTGCTTCCAGGAAAAAAATGAACTGAGTTGATAAAATGTTTAGTTCTTGTGTTGGAAGCCATTTAAAAGAGCCTGCATTTACACTGTTTCTGTTTCTAGGACAACCAAAAAAAGTTATGCCCGGTTGAAGTTTTATTTTCTAAATAACTTTTTTTCTGCTGGGCATACATAGCCATGCAATATCTCATTTTAAAGGGTGAGTTGTCTAGTTCAATTAAAATAAAATAAAAAGTTTCTCACATGTACCACTGTAGATATTTTGCCATCTATAAATAGCATGGTCAGTCATGATCAATCTGACCTATCCAGCTAAAAGTCCCCATAGCTCTGAAATTGGAACATCATATAAACTCAATTCTTTTTTGGGGTAAAATTAGACATTCTAACGCACATTTTGATATATACCATGTTTACATAGTCTTACCAGTACCTTGTCTATTCATGCATGTATCTCAAAAACCTGTTATGAAGAAACACAGTTTTGATAAAAAACACATCCAAGGACATTGTTTTGATATGACTTGGTGCCCATGATATGTATCAAAATATAGACTTGAATGTATACTGTATTATAAAAAAGAAATTGAGTTATTACCATCTACCGTTACAGAGTAAATCACAGTTGAAACTTGCTTAGTCATATACAATAAACCTCACAATAGTGAACAAAATAGTCATGACAGGTCTAACTCATTGTAAAAGCGTCTTTTATTTTTTACGACTACTAACATAATAAAATGATAAATATTACAGAAAATAAATAGGCCTACATACAAAACAGTTACTCCTCCCCTAGCTCTGATCCATAGCTCTAAATGCGCATTTAGAGCTATGGATCAGAGCTACTCCTCCCAAATGTCCCCAAACCCAGTCCTTGACGGTGTGTGTGTGTGAGTTAACCTGACTCCGCCATATGGGGCAGCAGAGTGTACACTGTGTTCCCCCCTCCTGCTCCCATCTGGGAACTCTCAGGCAGACTTGATGCCCGGCCACAAAACGGCCTGGCCAATCAGCAGCAGCTTCTAGCAACTTCTAGCAGCAGCTTCTAGCTTCTACTAGCTGCTGCTGATTGGCCAGGCCGTTTTGTGAGCAACTTCGCTTCTAGCTGCTGCTGATTGGCCAGGCCGTTTTGTGGCCGGGCATCAAGTCTGCCTGAGAGTTCCCAGATGGGAGCAGGAGGGGGGAACCCAGTGTACTCTCTGCTGCCCCATCTGGCGGAGTCAGGTTATGTGTGAGTAGGCTAAATAAAAAAAACACCCAAAAACTGCCCCCCCTGAAATGAATGAATGAATCCGGTTCAGTGTCAGAGAACGCCATCGCAGTCTTGACTCTTCATCCTCCTCCTCCTCCTCCTCATCTGATGCCAGTTCTAAATATATAAAAAGAAATAAACATTTTAGCTGTAGTCAGTGCACGCTACTATTACATGGCGTTTTACCCGGCTGCTGGCGATCAATGATTTTATTGTGCAGTGTCTTTGTGGGCCGAGTCGTGGCATGACAAATACAAATAGATGCTTGTATAAGTAGTATCACGATAAAATAATATGGCAACGTTAGAATGAAACACCAATGAGTGATCGGTGGTAATGTAGCTAGCTGCCCAGGGTATATCCAGCACCATTGCGTCGCAATCATCCAGCAACATTGGTACTGGCTATTGCCCGGGCTTGTGGCCCGGCCAATAGCCAGTACCATTTGTGCAGTGTTTGTTAGCAACTACTACTAGCCAACAGCCAGTGGAATGTGGTGACGTGATGGTGCTGGATATACGCTGGGCAGCTACATTACACGCGATCACTCATTGGTGGTGTCATTCTAACGTCGCCATATTATTTTATCGTGATACTAATTATACAAACATCTATTTGTATGCCACGATGCCACGATTCGGCCCACAAAGACACAGTACAATACATTCATTTGATCAGATGTTTTTGTTAGCTACGTCGATCACCTATAGTACCGACCCTTGTTATATATTCTCCGACTATGCATGTCACGATGACTAAACCAGTTAGATCTATCCATATATGGTTCTACCACATCTATCTGATATCAGCACTAGGTCGGCTCGGGCCAAATATAGGGATCGTCTTACTAGACATGTCATATTAGGGCATTTTCGAATACAATAAAATTACCTTTTAGCGAAGGCATCAGCCTTGGTGGTAACTCCGGTGGGGAGAAGAAAAAACATTGCACACGTGTAATCCGCGAGGGTGGATGTTGCAGCCCGGCCAACGGTCTGGGACTGGAGAATGCCACTGGACACGGATGGATCATTTTTCAGATTGTTTTTTTTGCGGCGACTGCAAACCTGGCTGAAAAACTCTTCCTCCAGTGCCCACCTCGGAGGAGTCAACCAACCCCTCTGTTCACTGGGGGCTGGGCGTCAGTTTCCAATAGGAAAGCATACACGTGTGTCACGTGACACGGGAATTCTGGGAAATGTAGTTGATATTTATGCTCAATACTATATACAGAGGTGCGGACCGAATTAATATATTGGTATTAATAAAAAAAGAGAACTACGGAAAATCACGTACAGGGCAGAAAAGACTAATGCAAAACTCCACGTGTTTTCCAGTAGTAATCTGTCTAAGGGTTAACAGGAGCCCTCGTACAATGTTTCTTCGACTATGCATGCACCTCTTGGTACCACAGCACCTCAAAAGGCCCTTAAAACAAGGCTCCAGGCTCTTACTTGTCCTCACCCCCCTCACCCCTGCCCACTTTGACAGGCTGGAATGGCTTAGGGTCGACGACAGAGTACAGCATCTTGCAATGGGTCTGGTCTACAAGATTCGATACACCACCAAGATACCCATGTACCTGTCTAAATACTTCCTTAATGTTAACGAAGTCCACACCCACAACACCAGAGGGAGTGCAACAAACCATGTACAACCCAGATTCGGCACAAACAAGGGACTAAATTATTTTCGCTCCTATGCCACCAAAATGTGGAACGCCCTACCAACAGTCATTAAGACATGCAAATCCCTTGACTCCTTCAAAACCGCTCTCAAAGGGCACCTACGGACGGTCCCCGTAAAATCTGAATCCCCCCACCCCTTTTCCCCCTCACTGTATATGTTTCTTTTCCCTTTTTACCTCATTTATGATGAAGTCCTGTTCTTTGGCTGTATAGAAGTGTCTATTTGTACGTCTCTAAATGTTTTGATGAATTTAACAAGGTGGACCCTCTTGTAAACAAGTGTAATGATTTATTGGGTCGTCCACTCACAGTTAACAGTCTTTGTATTGAGTTGTGCTTGAAATGTACTGTAATTCTGCAAAACTGTATACATATTTCAATCAATCAAAACTGTTAGACAGGGCTCCAGACAAATGAGTTAATACAACATAAAACCTTTGACCTTATACACTGGCTATATGGATACATATTGAAATATTTTAACGACACAAATGAGGGGTACACAATATTCTCAGATAGGGGTCTGTATATATATAATAATCATTAATACTGAATTATATTACTATTAATTAACCAGTAAGACGCATAAGGGCGGCCTGGGCCGTGGCTCAGCGGTCCAGGCACCGTGGCTGGTAATCCAGTCTGGCAGTGTGCCGTGGGTTCGACTCCCGATCCCGACGGCCTTTACTGCATGTCTTCCCCCATCTCTCTCCCCATTTCCTGTCAGCCTACTGTCTGTCCCTCCATAAAAAATATAAAATAAAGGCGAAAGCCACAAAAAAAAACGTGCACGGCTGCACGCATCCGCCTCGTTGACGGCAGACTGCTGGGCGAGCGCAGGAATTCTGTACTGGCCATATAAGGAGCATGTCTTGAGTGTACATGGTTTGATGAGTTCAGATCAACATATGGAATTTCAGAACAGGTCAGCTCCATATATGGAGATCTAAGGGTGGCAGCGGGGACATTCTCTTGAGTGTACAGGGTTTGATGAGGGCCAGGCCTTAATTTTCGGGCCTGTTGAGAACTCTAGTATTCGCCAGCTGCCGGGCGCGGCTGCACTAATAACGTTGGGGCAGGCCTGTCTAGTTTGAATGGACATATATCCATATATGGAGATCTAAGGATTTGAGGTTTGAGGTCAGATGTGGAGTTGCCGGGCAATATTGATGACATCAGGGATCTCCACTGATGATGTCACACAATGTCACAAGACCTGGGCACCATATATGGGGGCTTTCCCATGTATGGGGATTTTGAATGATACACTGACGGGAATTGCACGTTTTCATAGTAAATGCGACCTTTGGTTGCAATTACAAAGTTTGAGAACCATGTCTTAGTGGATAACCTGTGTGACACATGTACACACACACCTTGACCATTTACATATATAAATGTAATGTTATTATGTTTTGTAACAACAATGTACGTCTACAATACCATACATTAGTATACAATTACGTAGCTTGTAACTCAAATAATTGCAGTGGAGCAAGTTCAATATTTGCCTCTGAGATGTATAGAGTAGAAGTGTAGACACATAAACACTAGTACAAAACCTCAACATTTCACAGTACAGTACTGTATAGTAAATGTAGCTGATGTGACTGTGTTCTTTAATGCAGAAGTGAGTGTAATTGTGTAGAAAGCAGATTGACGTAAATAGGAGCTCATGTTGTTGGTGTGTTCATGAACAGAACACATTCCAGTGATTATCACCTCATCCAGGACTCCCAGGGTTTGTGAGGCTAATGGGCCACACACACACACACACACACACACACACACACACACACACACACACACACACACACACACACACACACACACACACACACACACACACACACACACACACACACACACACACACACACACACACACACACACACACACACACACAGAACATCCCACTCCACTGACACATGCCTTCTCTATTTGAGCGACCACATCAAACAAGAGGTGGACGCTGGCAAATACTGCGGCATGGTCATGCTGGACCTCCAAAAGGCTTTTGACACAGTGAACCACTCCATACTGGTTAACAAGCTAAAAGCAATTGGTTTCGATAGCACATCAGTGAGCTGGATGCAATCCTACCTGGAGGGGAGAGCACAGATGGTGGAAGTGAACGGAACACTGTCCCCCCCCCCCCTCCCAGTGAGCTGTGGCGTTCCACAAGGAAGCATACTAGGGCCTCTACTGTTCCTAATATATGTTAACGACATGACTTCAGCTTGTGACTGCAACTTGTTCCTGTTCGCAGATGACTCTGCACTGCTGGTCTCGGACAGGGACAAACTGCAGGTTGAAAATGCCCTCAGCTCTGAACTCGGTAGAATCTGCACCTGGCTCGCTGATAACAAACTATCTTTACACCTGGGAAAAACTGAATCCATTCTCTTTGGATCTAATAGTAATCTCAGCAAGGCAAATGGCTTCTTGGTTAGAGTGGGTGACAATGTTATCACACGTAAAGATGAAATTACCTACCTAGGTTCCATCCTGGAGGCTAATCTTTCCGGTGATAAAATGGCCACCAACGTAATCAAAAAAGTCAACCAAAGAACAAGATTCCTTTACAGGATCTCCTCACTGGTCGACAAAAACACCTTGAAGACCTTAACAGGAGCCCTTGTACAAGGCTTCTTTGACTATGCATGCACCTCCTGGTACCACAGCACCTCAAAGGCCCTTAAAACTAGGCTCCAGACCTCCCAAAACAAACTGGTCAGGCTCCTACTTGGCCTCACCCCCCGAACCCACCTCACCCCTGCCCACTTTGACAGACTGGCATGGCTTAGGGTCGGCGACAGAGTACAGCATCTTGCAATGGGTCTGGTCCACAAGATTCGATACTCCACCAAGATACCCATGTACCTGTGTAGATACTTCCTTAATGTTAACGAAGTCCACACCCACAACACCAGAGGGAGTGCAACAAACCATGTACAACCCAGATTCGGCACAAACAAGGGACTAAATTATTTTCGCTTCTATGCCACCAAAATGTGGAACGCCCTACCAACAGTCATTAAGACATGCAAATCCCTTGACTCCTTCAAAACCGCTCTCAAAGGGCACCTACGGACGGCTGCAATTCAAAACTGGCCCCCGTAAAATAAAACGTCTGGGTTTCCGAGGCTACTGTTAGACTGATATGAGAGGTTATTGGTTTCCTAATAGGCCTACAGTAATATGATCCTAGATGACTATTTGATAGCTTGTGTTGTCTGCTTGCTGCAAGTCGTCTGCGTCTGCTAAATGCCTAAATTGTAAATTAGTAGTGCGGTGATATGTCCGGGGAACCCTAGGAGTCCTTGAGGGGGGTTCCAAGGGGGCTCCAGACAAATTAGTTAATACAACATAAAAAGTAATTTAACCTTTGACCTTATACACTGACTATATGGATACATATTGAAATATTTTAACGACACAAACAATATTCTCAGATAGGGGTCTGTATATACTGTATATATAATAATCATTAATACTGAATTATATTACTATTAATTAACCAGTAAGACACATAAGGGCGAGAAGCGTGCACGCATCCGCCTCGTTGACGGAAGACTGCTGGGCGAGCGCAGGAATTCTGTACTGGCCATATCTAAGGAGCATGTCTTGAGTGTACATGGTTTGATGAGGTCAGATCAACATATGGAATGTCAGAACAGGTCATCTGAGCTCCATATATGGAGATCTAAGGGTGGTAGCGGGGACATTCTCTTGAGTGTACAGGGTTGATGAGGGCCAGGCCTTAATTTTCGGGCCTGTTGATATCCATAGAGATCTAAGGATTTGAGGTTTGAGGTCAGATGTGGAGTTGCTGATATTGATGACATGGATCTCCATATATGGGCTTAATTGCGACAGCAGATCGCATTTACTATGACATCAGGGATCTCCATCACTGATGTCACGTGATGTCACGAGACATGGGCACCATATATGGGGGCTTTACAATTTACAATTTAGGCATTTAGCAGACGCTCTTAATCCAGAGCGATTTACATTAGGCAAGAACAAAAGTATGGGAATACATCACATATATAAAATGCATTTATCAAGAAACATGCGTAAGCTAAGAACGTAACTAGAACATATCTATATAATGACACTATACATATTAAATATACATATATACTATACTATGCTATACATATGTACTATGATGTGCTATGACTACATACAATGCAATTATTGTGCTGTCTACATGACATGCTATAAGTCTGTTTCAAATGCTATCTAAGTCTAAAAAGTGCTATCTAAGGGGGTAGGATAAGTGAAAAGGTGGGTCTTCAGACTACGGCGGAAGATTGGGAGTGATGCTGCAGTTCTGATTGCAACGGGGAGTGCATTCCACAGTTTTGGGGCCAGAAGGGAGAAGAGTTTGGGACGTGTGGCGCGTTGTCCCGGCCAGAACATGTATGGGGATTTTGAATGATACACTGACGGGAATTGCACGTTTTCATAGTAAATGCGACCTTTGGTCGCAATTACAAAGTTTGAGAACCATGTCTTAGTGGATAACCTGTGTGACACACGTACACACACACACACACACCTTGACCATTTACATATATAAATGTAATGTTATGTTTTGTAACAATGTACGTCTACAATACCATTCAATGAAGTCAGCACATGTATTATACATTTACACAGTACAGTACAGTACAGTACAGTACAGTACAGTACAGTACAGTACAGTACAGTACAGTACAGTACAGTACAGTACAGTACAGTACAGTACAGTACAGTGCTCATTGGAACTATACAAACTATAGGGCACACACACTATAGGGCACACACACACACAGTTTCGGCGTCGAAGCTAGGGCCAGTGGATCGGCTGTGTTCACAACATTCCTATGCTAAATGGTTTTAAGGAGCACATTTGATCATTTGCTTGATGTTCTGTGTAAACTTCCCTGACAGTAGTTATAATTTACACCTGGTCTCTTTGAAAGGGGATCATCGTCTAAGACAATAGAGACATGAGACGAGGCGATAATCACTGGAATGCAGCAGAGGTGGCATGAAACAACTCTTCTCATCTTGCCTCGACTGCTGTGACTGAAAACAAACCTTTTCACTGTGCAATGTGTGGAATATTCACTTTGGGCTTATACGCTGAATACAATGTTCTGGCCTTTAGGCCTTTTGTACAATGCCCATTGTACAATAAGAACAGGGCAATACAAAGTGTTTTAACTAAATCATTATAAAAAAACACAGGATATCCAAGACAGCAATATAAAAAGGAGGTTTGAATACAATAAAAAGTAAAGTAATAAAGTAATTAGGTACAGTACAAATGAAACATATTCAGTGGTACACATTTTTACCTGCAATTTTCTGTGAGTTTGTTCCAGATGTGTGGTGCATAAAAAACAGAAAATATGCCTTTCCCAGAAGACGCCTCGTGACATCACGTCTCCATATATGGTCACGCCTCGTGACATCACACCTCGTGACACGTCACGCCATATGGCCATCTCTATATATGAAGATCACGACACTGACCTCATCTAACCCTGGATAACCATACATGGAGAAGACTGGATCATCAGATAGATAGATAGATAGATAGATAGATAGATAGATAGATAGATAGATAGATAGATAGATAGATAGATAGATAGATAGATAGATAGATAGATAGATAGATAGATAGATAGATAGATTCTTTATTTTTGTGTCATGCACCCAAGGCTCCCAGCCCACATGGACTTATAGGACACACCATACAAACCATTGCTTCAATATTGCATAGATAGACGAACTGTACAGTACAGTCTAAACATTATAATACAATAATCATTGGAACCACACACACACACACACACACACACACACCCACACACACACACACACACACACACACACACACACACACACACACACACACACACACACACACACACACACACACACACACACACACACACACACACACACACACACACACACACACACGAGAAACCTTACTGGAAAAACCTAAATATGTCTAATATGGTAACATTGCTGACATTAGCTTATCAATGTACAGCCATTCCAGAGGTGTGCAGGTGATTTGCATAATAGTGATGTGTATCTAACTGTGTAGGTGATGTGCATAATAGTGATGTGTATCTAACTGTGTAGGTGATGTGCATAATAGTGATGTGTATCTAACTGTGTAGGTGATGTGCATAATAGTGATGTGTATCTAACTGTGTAGGTGATGTGCATAATAGTGATGTGTATCTAACTGTGTAGGTGATGTGCATAATAGTGATGTGTATCTAACTGTGTAGGTGATGTGCATAATGCATATGCATACTCCAGGAGGTTTGTGAGGCTAATGGGCCATTCAATGAAGTCAACACATGTATTATACATTTACACAGTACAGTACAGTACAGTACAGTACAGTACAGTACAGTACAGTACAGTACAGTACAGTACAGTACAGTACAGTACAGTACAGTACAGTACAGTACAGTACAGTACCTCAGTTATCACTGATTGTATTATAATGTCTAAACATCATACAATATGTACATTGAAACTATTGGATGCTGGGTTAATGAACCCATGGCATCTGTCTCTACATGCTATCTACATTATAAGTAGAAAAATAATCTATTTACGTAGTAACTAATGATTCCCACTATACATGAATTAGTGTACGAACATTATAGATTGGATTTGTGTTATGTGGGACAGTCCGGATATGAAGGTTATATCATATGCATGGACATGTGCGGTCCATCTTACAAATAAACAAAAAACATGTTGGATTAAAACATTGGGTTTTTACTTCTCAATGTCAATATGTTCAACATGCTCAAAATATAACGAGACAACCATGAACAAAAAATATTGATATGCTCTGGGAATCTGTATCCAAAATAAACGGAATTCAAGATCATTGTTTGAGAAATGAATACTGTTTGTTTCCACTGTCACTCTGATATTCATGCTAAAATAAAAATAAAAAACTAAAATGAATGTTACACCCAGATACCTCCAAAGGATCTGTTGGACATGGTCTATTGTTGTTGTGGTCATTGGCTCCACCCTGGCCATCAAAGCTCATCTATGGAAAGGCCCTCATTAACCAAGCAGCAATTCACACCTTCAAATGTCCTATTGTTCCAACAGGGTTTATATATCCAGAGACCTGGACATCTGCTCATTCAGCACAAGCTACTGACTGAGAGAACTTCTCAAACCACTGCTTTGTGTCCTGGACTTGATTCTACAATAAAGATACAAGATGTCTGAAAACCACGGACCTCACCTGTCTTACCACCATTCACCCAATGCTGCTCTGCAAGAAAGTTTCAACAAGTGTAAAACCTACTTGGCAATGGTCGCCTTCATCCTACAAGACTCTCCAGGCAAGATGCTCACCTTTAGTCAGGTAAGAAACAGACAATCCATCCTGCTGCTAACCGTTTGATACATTTCATAATGTAATGTAATGCCATATATGGGGATAAAAGGCCGTCACTTGGTGTTGCGAAGGCTCTCAGGTCTACATGGTAACTTATTTCAGACCTAATTTGTAACTTGATTTCTATTTTTTTCCTCCATGCAGTTGATGGACAGACTGGAAGCATTCGGGTCGACGAGGACAAGATCCTTTGAGAATAACATCAGAGTCTGTTTGTCAGCCAACACATGTTTTGTCAAGGTAAATATACATTAGCCAAACAAACATTTCACTGATAAAAATGTAAACTGTCAACTCTAAATAGCTGAAATATCATTATACTGACAACATACTGCTTTACTTTTCAGATTGCACTGAGCCCGTCAGACCCATGGAACAACTGGAGATTTGATCATAGTAAGATAACAGAGAAGATGGCACGTCGTCACTTCAAAGGAGTTATCTGGTGGTTCCCCGAATTCAGCTCCATGGAGAGAAAGGATATGTTGACCACACCACCACCAGACCACTACACAACGCTCCACTCTCCTGAAGCCGCAGCCTGCAAAGCTGTTAACAGCAGATGTGAGGTGAAGTTCAGCAGTTCTTTCTCCATTGACTCCATCCTGAAGAAAGACAGTCCCTCTGGTCTGGGCTGCAAAGCCTCTCCGCTGTCAGAGGAGTCTGGTGGGTCGGTCAAAGTGCAGCAGAAGCGTAATTGGTCTACAGAGAGAACTGTTGACAGGATCTACGCAGACGATGGACTCACTGATGATTGTGCTGCTGCTAGACCCACCAAGAGAATGTGCATGAGTCCCGATCCACCCAATGCTACTCGGCAAGAAAGGTTCAACGAGTGCAAAACCTACTTGGCAATGATCGCCTTCGTCCTACAAGACTCTCCAGAAAAGATGCTCACCTTCAGTCAGGTAAGAAACGCACAATCCTACTAATAATTTAACTCTTTCCCTTTCCTGGGCAACATTAGCTACTTCAAACTTGGCCTTATCTCTGCCAGTGATATCCATTTTATATCAAATGTAAATTTGACTTCTCCAAGAATGCATTCATAATAACACGTATTTTTCTTTCCTGCAGTTGATGAACAGACTGGACTCATTGGGATCTCGGCGGACAAAATCGTTTGAGAACACCATCAGAGTCCGCTTGTCAACCGACACATGTTTTGTCAAGGTAAATATAAATTCCTTTCGCTGATAAGAATTGTCACAAATTATTCAGTATTTACCTGAGCTCTCATATCTCATCTCAATAAATTCTAACCGTACTGTTCTTTCATTTTCAGATTTCATTCAGCCCAGAGTCCCCATGTAACTACTGGAAACTGGATCACAGCAAAATAACAGAAAAGATGGTGCATCGTCACTTCCATGGCCTTTTGGAGTGGTTCCCAGAGTTCACCTCCACAGAGAGAAAGGAGATGACCCCACCAGCTGCAGCCTGCAAAGCTGTTAACAGCAGATGTGAGGTGAAGTTCAACAGTTCTTTCTCCATTGACTCCATCCTGAAGAAAGACAGTCCCTCTGGTCGGTGCTGCAAAGCCTCTCCTCTGTCAGAGGAGGCCGATGGGTCAGCACTCAGCAGTGGAGCAGGAGCCTAGTTGGTCCACAGAGAGAACAGTTGAACTGAAGATGAAGTTCACCTGGGACTCTTCACCTGTGGACACACAGCTTGTTCAATGTACAGGTGACAGTTACTCTGTCAGAGAATTAACTCATCACTGGTGGTGATGATGATTGATGATGCACCAAGAGATTGTTCAGGAACCTGAACTCGACAGAAGACAGATAGCACTGTATGGACCAATTTGATGTTGATGTTCATCATTTTTGCCTGTACTTCACTTTATACAGTTTATGGATTGAGTTTTTTTTAAATAAAAGCATTGAAAACATTTGTTTAATTTGTTTTTTCCCTAAGAAACTAGTATATTCAAAGAACCTACAAAGTCTGTTCCTTCTCAGTTTAGTATGGGTGTGCACTGTGCACACTATTGAAAACTCAGATCAAGAACAGGGAAACTGGCACTCCATGCCATAAATGGAAGAATATGGATATAACAATAAGTGCAGTCTAAGCTTACAGAAGTTCTGAATGAAAACACCACGGTCAATATGCCTATTTTATTGTCTCCACCAGGCCGAAGGCATGGGGAGAGAGTATGTTTTGCACTCCGTCCGTCCGTCCGTGTGTCCGTGTGTGTGTCCGTCCGTCCTTCCGTCTGTGAACAGCTAATCTCCGGCACCGTTAACCCGGTCGATGCCAAATTTTGCACACACACTCCCTGGATGCCAACGATGAACCTCTGCCCCAACATTTCCAGAACGGCCTGTTATAGCGCCACCAGGAGGCCGCTTTGTGCAAAACAACTTTTTGGACAGTACACCTACAGATTTTGTCCAAACATCACGCAAATTGGTACACAGTCTCTCTAGAGCCATTCAACGAAACAGGTCTTTCAGATTTCTCAGACTCCATCCTGATTGGCTAAGATTGGCTTCCAAAGTTCGCAGGAGTGCTCAGTTTCAAACAAAATGCTGCAAATCATGAACACATCGTGTGATATCCGTGAAATTATGCACGCATATTCCCACTATGCCGAGGAAGAAATGCCACATGAACATTTTCAACTCAGCCTCATGGTGGCGCTATAACTGGCCGAAAAGTGTTTTTACCTCTAACTGCACGGATCTGTGGATAACTTTGTATGCCAACTCCCTAGAGGCCAAGGAAAAACCTTTGCCTGAAATTTTTCACATCTGCTCTTTATAGCGCCACCAGGAGGCCGAGATATGTCAAACACATTTTGTAATATTACTCCTTCAGATTTTATCAAAATTTCACGCAAATCGGTACACATGCTCCCCATAGTCATGTGATCAAGACGGGTTTGTTTGATTTCTCATAATCCACCCTCATTGGCTACAATTGGCTTCTAAACTTTTCAGGAGTAGCCCGCTTTGTACCCGTTTTGTACAAATCACCACAACTACTCAACGCAGCGTCCGATTGTGGTGAAACTGTGCATGCATATTCCCACTAGGCTTTGGAAGAAATGCCACTTGACAGTTTTCAAATCAGCCTCATGGTGGCGCTACAACAGGTCACACACACACGTTTAAATTTTGCCAAACATCACACACACACACTCCTATCCTCCTGGTGGAGACCTGTGCCCAGAAGGGCACTTTTTCTAGTTCTATCTAGTATTGTGTATTTCAATAGATTTGAAATCATGCAAACTGCATGCGTCAAGCTAATCAATCTAAAACACTCATTTAATTGAGACTGTCCACTTGGTAGGCTACAAATTTTGGCCAGTCTGAATGAGCGTTCAGAATGATGTATCATGGGGTGTACTGTACACAGGTGTGATTTAATGAATATGCAACACCAGTCGCAAATTCATTATCACCACAAACTAAATATCCGACATTTAAATGTGGCAACACGGCAATAACCGTCAGCAAAACGCGGTGCGGGCCTGCGGGGTGCGGCAAGGCAATGCACCTCTTGGTACCACAGCACCTCAAAAGGCCCTTAAAACAAGGCTCCAGACCTCCTACTTGGCCTCACCCCCCGAACCCACCTCACCCCTGCCCACTTTGACAGGCTGGAATGGCTTAGGGTCGACGACAGAGTACAGCATCTTGCAATGGGTCTGGTCCACAAGATTCGATACACCACCAAGATACCCATGGGCCATGTACCTCCTTAATGTTAACGAAGTCCACACCCACAACACCAGAGGGAGTGCAACAAACCATGTACAACCCAGATTCGGCACAAACAAGGGACTAAATTATTTTCGCTCCTATGCCTCCAAAATGTGGAACGCCCTACATGTCATTAAGACATGCGAATCCCTTGACTCCTTCAAAACCGCTCTCAAAGGGCACCTACGGATGGCTGCAATTCGGATACCTTGTGTTGTCCTTGCTTGCTGCAAGTCGTCTGCATCTGCTAAATGCCTAAATTGTTAATTGGTAGTGCAGTGATATGTCCGGGGAACCCTAGGAGTCCTTTAGTTAATACAACATAAAAAGTTGTTTAACCTTTGACCTTATACACTGGCTATATGGATATATAATAATCATTAATACTGATGTGTATCTAACTGTGTAGGTGATGTGCATAATAGTGATGTGTATCTAACTGTGTAGGTGATGTGCATAATGCATATGCATACTCCAGGAGGTCTGTGAGGCTAATGGGCCATTCAATGAAGTCAACACATGTATTATACATTTACACAGTACAGTACAGTACAGTACAGTACAGTACAGTACAGTACAGTACAGTACAGTACAGTACAGTACAGTACAGTAATCATTGGAACTATACAAACTATAGGGCACACACACACACACACACACACACACACACACACACACACACACACACACACACACACACACACACACACACACACACACACACACACACACACACACACACACACACACACACACACACACGTGTTTGTGTGTGTGAGGAATAAATTAAGTACCACAGACGAAAAACAGTCTAAGTCCAAATGTCATTCTGACCCCTCCACGAAAAGGCCTCGTTGTCCTGAAGTGTGGACTTAGACTGTTTTTCGTCTGTGACATGTAGACTGTCTGTTAATATGAATTAATATTCTATGGATAGTGCCATCTCACACCCTCAATTTCTCTCCCAAATCTCTCCATAAACATTTAACTAAGCTTATCTATCTTGATCTAATTATTAAACATTAATTTAGATATTGTCTATACTATTTCATCTTCTTTAAATTGCATCAGACTTCATTCATGTGTAGTGCACGCAGCTAAACCATTATACTTAATATTTAGAAAAATTAAACACAACACAAACACAAAATGTTTTTCAATGCTTTATTAAAAAACTCAACATCTTCAATACACAAGTATGTAGAAAAAGTACAGCCAAGAATTCTTACAGACAAAATGATGCATTTCAGGGTCAAATAAGTGTAGAAATAAGGAGCAGTGCTTTAGGACTTCTGTCCAGGAACTCATCATGACTCGTGAACAATCTCTTTGCGAGTGCAAGTGTTTTTTTCCCTCTTTGAATCCCCCTTTTCAGTAGATGGAGTCACGTAGCGGTCACCGGTCTGTATTCAGGATGGACTCAATGGAGAAAGAACTGCTGAACTTGACCTCACATCTACTGTTAACAGCTCTGCAGGCTGCAGCTTCAGCTTCTGGTGGCGGTGGGGTCAACAGCTCCTTTCTCACTGAGGTCAACTCAGGGAACCATTCCAGAATTCCTTTGAAGTGACGACGCAGAATCTTTTGTGTTATTTTACTATGATCAACTGTCCAGTAGTTCCTGCACAACCCATTCCAACCCATTGGAATCTGAAAATAAAATAAAATAAGTTTGATTAAGCTTGATCAGTATAAGTCATCATCATCAATAAGTATCATTATTCCACCATTTAAATATTATAATCAGATGAATTAATATTTACCGTGGTAAAACATTTGCTGGTTGATAAACAGACTCTGATGTTGTTCTCAAAGGACTTTGTCCTCCCAAACCCGAATGCTTCCAGTCTGTCCATCACCTGGGAAAAAATAAAAAGTGATATTACAACTTAGGTCTGAAATGAGACAACTTTACATTTTAATGTATTAAACAGTTTTTGTTTTATCAGATGTGTTTCTTACCTCACTAAAGGTAAGCCTCTTTTCTGGAGAGTCTTGCAGGATGAAGGCGATCTTTGCCAAGTAGGTTTTGCAATGGTTGAACTTTTCTTGCTGACTCAGCAGACTCAACCCCAACAACCTCTTCTTGGTGGGTCTAGCTGCAGCACCAGATCTAGCAGTGAGTTCATGGTCTTGGCTGCCTCCGGTTGTGCAGATGGAGTAACTGTCACCTGTACATTGAACAGGGCGTGTGCCCACAGGTGAAGAGTTGACCTTCCACTTCAGTCCAACAGTTCTCTCCATGGACTCCTCTGACAGAGTAGGGGCTTTGCAGCACAGACCAGAGGGAGTGTCTTTCTTCAGGATGGAGTCAATGGAGAAACTGCTGAACTTCACCTCAGTTTTGCAGGATGTGGCTTCAGAACTAGGATGGAGAGTTGTGTAGTGGTACGGTGGTGGTGGTGGTCGTGGTGTGATCAACACCTCCTTTCTCTCTGTGGAGGTGAACTCTGGGAACCACTCCAGAAGGCCTAGGAAGTGACGTTCCACCATCCTTTCTGTTATTTGACTATGATCAAGTTTCCAATAGTTGGGGTTGTAATTCCATGCAGAATCTGGGCCATTTGGAACCTGAAAGTGAAGCAAAAACAAGAGAAGTTAGATTTGATTATGCTGTGAGAGTTCGGGTATTGAATGTTTTTCCCTGAACCGTGGAAAATGTATCAGTGAATCATTCTTCATTAGAGGGATTTATATTTACCTTGACAAAACAGCTGTACGTTGACAAACAGGCCCTGATGTTGTTCTCAAAAGATTTTGTCCATTTAGACGCAAATCCTTCCAGTCTGTCCATCAACTGAAAAACAAAAAACAAAATTAATTTACAAATCAGGTATGAAATAAGACAATACATTCCTTG
Organism: Electrona antarctica; assembly: GCF_951216825.1. Classification (NCBI taxonomy): domain Eukaryota; kingdom Metazoa; phylum Chordata; class Actinopteri; order Myctophiformes; family Myctophidae; genus Electrona; species Electrona antarctica. Next base: position 6,806,829 of record NC_136796.1, read on the forward strand.
ATGCAAAATATATAATACTGAATTATATATGTAATGTTATTACATGTTTACTTTTGTCTAATCATTTATGTATGTCAAATTGCAATGCGCAGGTGTGTCTATTACTTACTTGAGTAAAGGTGAGCATCTTTTCTGGAGAGTCTTGCAGGATGAAAGCGATCATTGCCAAGTAGGTTTTGCATTGTTTAATTACTTTGTGAGAGAGGTGAGGTCCAAGGTTTTCAGACATGTTGTATATTTGCTGTAGATGAGAATGACGTCCAAGACACAGAGCAGTGGTTGGAGAAGTTCTCTCAGTCAGTAGCTTGTGCTGAATGAGCTGATGTCCAGGTCTCTGGATATATAAACCCTGTTGGAACAATAGGACATTAGAAGGTGTGAATTCCTGCTAAATGGGACCCTTGTCAGATGAGCTATGATGGCCAGGGTGGAGCTAATGACCACAACAACGACAATAGACTGTGTCCAACAGATCCTCTGGAGGTATCTGGGTGGAACATTCATAATTAGTTTAGTTTTATTTCAATCGATTCTATTAATTTAAATATAGTCTACATTTTAGATAATCTTGGAAATAAAAAAAGAATATCAGAACAACAAAAAACTCCCATATCTGCTGGGTGAAGTACAACAATGTGCAAACACAGCAGCAAGACTGTGAGCTGCTGTGATAGGAGATGGATATCAAAATGGAACATAACTAATAATTGTGTGTATTCCTCGACTATCTGCATTATTAGTGATCTTGGTAGAAATTTCGGATTTAGATTTATTGAAGATTCTGACTTTCAATTGTACATATATTTTGCGTTGGCAATGTAAAAGTATGTTTTCTCATGCCAATAGAGCCCTTTGAATTGAATTTTAACAGTGGAACGATCAATATCTCGTTATAATTTGAGCATGTTGAACTAAAGAAGTAAAAACAAAATATGCATATGTGGGATGAAAAAACATTTCTAGCATTATCTGGATGCACTCTGTATATTTGTGGGTTATTTGTTTAATTTATTTTAATTCTGTGATATATACTGTAAACCTTAAAAATCTGCCAAACCTAGCTAACCTAGTCTGTCCAATACATTCACCATATTCAGGTATAGTTCTAACAGTGTTTAAATGAACATCAGCATATATTTGAGTTTACTGGTTCATGTTTATTCAATGAGGGGAAGTTTTGCTTACATTCCAGTGATTATCACCTCTGCACTTCATTGTTTGTACCTGAAACAGACTGAGGCTACCCTATAGTGTATAGTCTATATTGATATACAGTTCCAAACATACTTCCATGTTTGGAACTTATTTAGTGCTGGATTGTGGACAACATTGACTCCAGTCTTTGACAGTTACAGCATATTATACAGCATATTATATCTTTATAATATTAAAATAGATGCCCAATGACTAATTAACTATTGTACTTTTCTATACATTTCACAGTGGATTAATGGGAGATGAAATGCCCAATTCTGGACATGTCATAGGAGGTGAAGAACCTTCCATGAAAATAACTGATCTACAAGGTCACAACGTGTCAAGTTGTGATACATTGTGAACTTTTAGATTGTCCATTTCCGGCGAGGATATTTGATGCAGGGGAGGAATGAGGGTATATACGTGGATTCATGTGCATAAGACATATCTCAAATTCGCTCTCACGTCAAATTGTGTTCTTTGCAACACTGCAATGTCTTGTGAATCTGTATTACTGTACATTGATTTGTTTCATTAATTATAACATATAATGTACACCTGGTAAATGTTGAACATAAATGTAATGTCTTCATCAAAGCCAATGGTCTCTCAGTGATGCATATCTGCTCAACTCCTTTGCACATTCAACTGTGACATTGATATGCATTATGCACATCACCTACACAGTTAGATACACATCACTATTATGCACATCACCTACACAGTTAGATACACATCACTATTATGCACATCACCTACACAGTTAGATACGCATCACTATTATGCACATCACCTACACAGTTAGATACGCATCACTATTATGCACATCACCTACACAGTTAGATACGCATCACTATATGCACATCACCTACACAGTTAGATACGCATCACTATTATGCACATCACCTACACAGTTAGATACGCATCACTATTATGCACATGACCTGCACACCTCTGGAACGGCTGTACATTGATTGAAGCTAATTAGCTAATCTAAAACATATAACATGGACAAGAGTTTAAAACACATGACATGTATTTCATTTGAGCGTATAGCGAAATAAATATGGAAAAACCACCACATAAAACAAATTTATTTCACAGAATGGTGTACGGAAAAATTATTACCTGCATGTAATTTAGATTGCATGTTATGTAGACAGACGTCACATTCATTTATTGACCTGGCATCCTATAGTTTGTATAGTTCCAATGATTATTGTATTATAATGTTTAGACTGATGACAGGTTCTTGGTTTACCTATGATCATGGAGTACTGTACTGTACTGTACTGTACTGTACTGTACTGTACTGTACTGTACTGTACTGTACTGTACTGTACTGTACTGTATAAATGTGTTGACTTCATTGAATGGCCCATTAGCCTCACAAACCTTTCTACACAATTACACTCACTTCTTAAAGAACACACATTTGACCAGAGTTGGAAAGTAATCAGCTACTTATATATTCAATATTGTAGATGTGCATTGTTATTACAAAATAATTTAGGTGTTCACAGTGGATCGGCTGTGTTCACAACATTCCTATGCTAAATGGTTTTAAGGAGCACATTTTGATAATTTGCTTGATGTTCTGTGTAAAGCACATTGAATTGCTGAATATATACACCTTCCCTGACAGTAGTCTCTGGTCCCTGGTCTCTTTGAAAGGGGATCATCGTCTAAGACAATAGAGAGTAGAGACATGAAACGAGGCGATAATCACTGGAATGCAGCAGAGGTGGAATGAAACTCTCATCTTGCCTCGACTGCTGTGACTGAAAACAAACCTTTTCACTGTGCAATGTGTGTAATATTCACTTTGGGCTTATACGCTGAATACAATGTTCTGGCCTTTAGGCCTTTTGTACAATGCCCATTGTACAATGCCCTGTACAATGAGAACAGGGCAATACAAAGTGTTTTAACTAAATCATTACAAAAAAACACAGGATATCCAGGACAGCAATATAAAAGGAGGTTTGAATACAATACAAAATAAAGTAATAAAGTAATTAGGTACAAATGAAACATATTCAGTGGTACACATTTTTAAAGCAGACCTGCAATTTGCTGTGAGTTTGTTCCAGATGTGTGGTGCATAAAAACAGAAAAATATGCCTTTCCCAGATGACGCCTCGTGACATCACGTCTCCATATATGGGCACGTCTCCATATATGGTCACGCCTCGTGACATCACACCTCGTGACACGTCACGCCATATGGCCATCTCTATATATGAAGATCACGACACTGACCTCATCTAACCCTGGATAACCATACATGGAGAAGACTGGATCATCAGATAGATAGATAGATAGATAGATAGATAGATAGATAGATAGATAGATAGATTTCTTTATTTTTGTGTCATGCACCCAAGGCTCCCAGCCCACATGGACTTATAGGACACACCATACAAATCATTGCTTCAATATTGCATAGATCTGCATATATGGAGCCGGCCAGCAATCTACATCTGACCTCAAACCCTTAGATCTCCATATATGGAGCCGAACTGTTCTGACATTCCATATGTTGATCTGACCTCATAAAACCCTGTACACTCAAGTCTCAAGACACGCTCCATATATGGCAGTGTGCCGTCTGCCGTCACCCAGGCGGATGTGTGCACGCGACCTCGCCCGCAGGGCGTCTAACTGGTATCGAAATATTGTTATTACGCTAAGCTATGATATATTCTTCAAGTGACAGTAGGCTGACTTTGTAATTGTGTTAATATGACTGTTGAAATTCTGAATTATAATTCACAACTATTCACAACTATAAACATTATAGGATGCCCGACCACATCTGTGTACTGTATAACATGCTAAAAAAATATATATATTTTGCTATACACCAAGACATTACTAACATTACTGTGTGCAGTTTACCGAATGTAAACTGCACTGTGCTGGTAGCTTTTTAAAGGATTGCATTGCACATACTTTATAAACTGTGTACGCTCAAATGAAATGCATGTCACACACATTGGGTTTTAAACTTTTGTCCTTGCTATATCATGTGTTTTAGATTTTTCTGGCTGAGGGGGAATGGTACATTTTCATATTCTTTATGGATAAAGTATCACAAGGTGTGATGTCATGAGGCGTGACCATATATGGAGACGTGACCATATATGGAGACGTGATGTCACGAGGCGTCATCTGGGAAAGGCATATTTACTGTTTTTATGCACCACACATCTGGAACAAACTTGCAGGTCTGCTGCAACTCGTCGTTTTAAAAATGTGTACAACTGAATATGTGATGTATTCCCATGCTTTTTGTTCTTGCTTAATGTAAGTCGCTCTGGATTAAGAGCGTCTGCTAAATGCCTAAATTGTAAATTGTTTCATTTGTACCTAATTACTTTATTACTTTATTTTGTATTGTATTCAAACCTCCTTTTATATTGCTGTCCTGGATATTCTGTGTGTTTTTTTATAATGATTTAGTTAAAACACTTTGTATTGCCCTGTTCTCATTGTACAGGGCATTGTACAATGGGCATTGTACAAAAGGCCTAAAGGCCAGAACATTGTATTCAGCGTATAAGCCCAAAGTGAATATTCCACACATTGCACAGTGAAAAGGTTTGTTTTCAGTCACAGCAGTCGAGGGAAGAAGAGAAGAGTTGTTTCATGCCACCTCTGCTGCATTCCAGTGATTATCGCCTCGTTTCATGTCTCTATTGTCTTAGACGATGATCCCTTTTCAAAGAGACAAGGTGTAAAGTTTTATCTAGCAATTCAATGTGCTTTACACAGAACATCAAGCAAATGATCAAATGTGCTCCTTAAAAGCATTTAGCATAGGAATGTTGTGAACCATCCGATCCACTATGAACAAAGATATATATTCTTAGTCACCTCTTCAGACTCCACCCATAGCCCGTAGCACAGCACTGGCCCTAGCTTCGACGCCATTACAGGCTTATGCAAAGGAAACATTTTTTATTTAGATAGAATGTAGACTGATGCAAGGTCATTATTGACCTGGCATCCTATACATTATAAGACAATCCCCATTTTTCAAGACTCTTTGTGGAAAAAGAACATTGAATGTCAAATAGTCTAGTCCCCGATTATAATACGACCCTGTTTTTAAAAAATATATATATTTCCATTAGAAAAAAACACCTTGAAGACCTTAACAGGAGCCCTCGTACAATGTTTCTTCGACTATGCATGCACCTCTTGGTACCACAGCACCTCAAAAGGCCCTTAAAACAAGGCTCCAGGCTCTTACTTGTCCTCACCCCCCTCACCCCTGCCCACTTTGACAGGCTGGAATGGCTTAGGGTCGACGACAGAGTACAGCATCTTGCAATGGGTCTGGTCTACAAGATTCGATACACCACCAAGATACCCATGTACCTGTCTAAATACTTCCTTAATGTTAACGAAGTCCACACCCACAACACCAGAGGGAGTGCAACAAACCATGTACAACCCAGATTCGGCACAAACAAGGGACTAAATTATTTTCGCTCCTATGCCACCAAAATGTGGAACGCCCTACCAACAGTCATTAAGACATGCAAATCCCTTGACTCCTTCAAAACCGCTCTCAAAGGGCACCTACGGACGGTCCCCGTACAATCTGAATCCCCCCACCCCTTTTCCCCCTCACTGTATATGTTTCTTTTCCCTTTTTACCTCATTTATGATGAATTCCTGTTCTTTGGCTATATAGAAGTGTCTATTTGTACGTCTCTAAATGTTTTGATGAATTTAACAAGGTGGACCCTCTTGTAAACAAGTGTAATGATTTATTGGGTCGTCCACTCACAGTTGACAGTCTTTGTATTGAGTTGTGCTTGAAATGTACTGTAATTCTGCAAAACTGTTAATACATATTTCAATCAATCAAAACTGTTAGACAGGGCTCCAGACAAATGAGTTAATACAACATAAAGTCGTTTAACCTTTGACCTTATACACTGGCTATATGGATACATATTGAAATATTTTAACGACACAAATGAGGGGTACACAATATTCTCAGATAGGGTGCTGTATATATATAATAATCATTAATACTGAATTATATTACTATTAATTAACCAGTAAGACGCATAAGGGCGGCCTGGGCCGTGGCTCAGCGGTCCAGGCACCTTGGCTGGTATTCCAGTCTGGCAGTGTGCCGTGGGTTCGACTCCCGATCCCGACGGCCTTTACTGCATGTCTTCCCCCCCATCTCTCTCCCCATTTCCTGTCAGCCTACTGTCTGTCCCTCCATAACAAATATAAAATAAAGGTGAAAGCCACAAAAAAAAAAAATTAAAAAAAGAAGAAAGACACATAAGGGCGAGAAGCGTGCACGGCTGCACGCATCCGCCTCGTTTACGGCAGACTGCTGGGCGAGCGCAGGAATTCTGTACTGGCCATATAAGGAGCATGTCTTGAGTGTACATGGTTTGATGAGTCCAGATCAAGATATGGAATTTCAGAACAGGTCAGCTCCATATATGGAGATCTAAGGCCATGACCATTTACATATATAAATGTAATATATCCATATATGGAGATCTAAGGATTTGAGGTTTGAGGTCAGATGTGGAGTTGCCGGCCAATATTGATGACATCAGGGATCTCCACTGATGATGTCACGCGATGTCACAAGACCTGGGCACCATATATGGGGGCTTTTCCATGTATGGGGATTTTGAATGATACACTGACGGGATTTGCACAGGAATTGCACGTTTTCATAGTAAATGCGACCTTTGGTTGCAATTACAAAGTTTGAGAACCATGTCTTAGTGGATAACCTGTGTGACACATGTACACACACACACACACCTTGACCATTTACATATATAAATGTAATGTTATTATGTTTTGTAACAACAATGTACGTCTACAATACCATACATTAGTATACAATTACGTAGCTTGTAACTCAAATAATTGCAGTGGAGCAAGTCCAATATTTGCCTCCGAGATGTATAGAGTAGAAGTGTAGACACATTGAAATGTTGAGGTTTACTATTATTTAAAAGTACAGTACTGTACAGTAAATGTAGCTGGTAAAATGTGACTGTGTTCTTTAATGCAGAAGTGAGTGTAATTGTGTAGAAAGAAGATTGACGTGAATAAGAGGTCATGTTGTTGATGTGTTCATGAACAGAACACATTCCAGTGATTATCACCTCATCCAGGACTCCCAGGGTTTGTGAGGCTAATGGCCATTCAATGAAGTCAACACATGTATTATACATTTACACAGTACAGTACAGTACAGTACAGTACAGTACAGTACAGTACAGTACAGTACAGTACAGTACAGTACAGTACAAACATTATAATACAATAATCATTTGAACTACACACACACACACACACACACACACACACACACACACACACACACACACACACACACACACACACACACACACACACACACACACACACACACACACACACACACACACACACACACACACACACACACACACACACACACACACACAATGAAGACACAGGAGAAACCTTACTGGAAAAACCTAAATATGTCTAATATGGTAACATTGCTGACATTAGCTTATCAATGTACAGCCATTCCAGAGGTGGATTTGCATAATAGTGATGTGTATCTAACTGTGTAGGTGATGTGCATAATGCATATGCATACTCCAGGAGGTTTGTGAGGCTAATGGGCCATTCAATGAAGTCAACACATGTGTATTATACATTTACACAGTACAGTACAGTACAGTACAGTACAGTACAGTACAGTACAGTACAGTACAGTACAGTACAGTACAGTACAGTACAGTACAGTACAGTACAGTACAGTACAGTACAGTACAGTACAGTACAGTACAGTAATCATTGGAACTATACAAACTATAGGGCACTATAGGGCACACAGTGGATCGGCTGTGTTCACAACATTCCTATGCTAAATGTTTTTAAGGAGCACATTTGATCATTTGATTGATGTTCTGTGTAAACTTCCCTGACAGTAGTTATAATTTACACCTGGTCTCTTTCAAAGGGGATCATCGTCTAAGACAATAGAGACATGAGACGAGGCGATAATCACTGGAATGCAGCAGAGGTGGCATGAAACAACTCTTCTCTTCTTGCCTCGACTGCTGTGACTGAAAACAAACCTTTTCACTGTGCAATGTGTGGAATATTCACTTTGGGCTTATACGCTGAATACAATGTTCTGGTCTTTAGGCCTTTTGTACAATGAGAACAGGGCAATACAAAGTGTTTTAACTAAACCATTATAAAAAAACACAGGATATCCAGAACAGCAATATAAAAGGAGGTTTGAATACAATAAAAAGTAAAGTAATAAAGTAATTAGGTACAGTACAAATGAAACATATTCAGTGGTACACATTTTTACCTGCAATTTTCTGTGAGTTTGTTCCAGATGTGTGGTGCATAAAAAACAGAAAATATGCCTTTCCCAGATGACGCCTCGTGACATCACGTCTCCATATATGGTCACGTCTCCATATATGGTCACGCCTCGTGTCATCACACCTCGTGACACGTCACGCCATATGGCCATCTCTATATATGAAGATCACGACACTGACCTCATCTAACCCTGGATAACCATACATGGAGAAGACTGGATCATCAGATAGATAGATAGATAGATAGATAGATAGATAGATAGATAGATAGATAGATAGATAGATAGATAGATAGATAGATAGATAGATAGATAGATAGATAGATAGATAGATAGATAGATAGACATGGACTTATAGGACATACCATACAAATCATTGCTTCAATATTGCATAGATCTGCATATATGGAGCCGGCCAGCAATCTACATCTGACCTCAAACCCTTAGATCTCCATATATGGAGCCGAACTGTACAGTACAGTATAAACATTATAATACAATAATCATTGGAACCACACACACACACACACACACACACACACACACACACACACACACACACACACACACACACACACACACACACACACACACACACACACACACACACACACACACACACACACACACACACACACACACACACACACACACACACACACACAGGAGAAACCTTACTGGAAAAACCTAAATATGTCTAATATGGTAACATTGCTGACATTAGCTTATCAATGTACAGCCATTCCAGAGGTGTGGAGGTGATGTGCATAATAGTGACGTGTATCTAACTGTGTAGGTGATGTGCATAATGAATATGCGTACTCCAGGAGGTTTGTGAGGCTAATGGGCCATTCAATGAAGTCAACACATGTATTATACATTTACACAGTACAGTACAGTACAGTACAGTACAGTACAGTACAGTACAGTACAGTACAGTACAGTACAGTACAGTACAGTACAGTACAGTACCTCAGTTATCACTGATTGTATTATAATGTCTAAACATCATACAATATGTACATTGAAACTATTGGATGCTGGGTTAATGAACCCATGGCATCTGTCTCTACATGCTATCTACATTTATAAGTAGAAAAATAATCTATTTACGTAGTAACTAATGATTCACACTATACACCACAGGGTAGTAAAGAATACAATTTGACATGAATTAGTGTACGAACATTATAGATTGGATTTGTGTTATGTGGGACAGTCCGGATATGAAGGTTATATCATATGCATGGACATGTGCGGTCCATCTTACAAATAAACAAAAAACATGTTGGATTAAAACATTGGGTTTTTACTTCTCAATGTCAATATGTTCAACATGCTCAAAATATAACGAGACAACCATGAACAAAAAATATTGATATGCTCTGGGAATCTGTATCCAAAATAAACGGAATTCAAGATCATTGTTTGAGAAATGAATACTGTTTGTTTCCACTGTCACTCTGATATTCATGCTAAAATAAAACTAAAAAACTAAAATGAATGTTACACCCAGATACCTCCAAAGGATCTGTTGGACATGGTCTATTGTTGTTGTGGTCATTGGCTCCACCCTGGCCATCAAAGCTCATCTATGGAAAGGCCCTCATTAACCAAGCAGCAATTCACACCTTCGAATGTCCTATTGTTCCAACAGGGTTTATATATCCAGAGACCTGGACATCTGCTCATTCAGCACAAGCTACTGACTGAGAGAACTTCTCAAACCACTGCTCTGTGTCCTGGACTTGATTCTACAACAAAGATACAAGATGTCTGAAAACCACGGACCTCGTCTGTCTTACCACCATTCACCCAATGCTGCTCTGCAAGAAAGTTTCAACAAGTGCAAAACCTACTTGGCAATGGTCGCCTTCATCCTACAAGACTCTCCAGGCAAGATGCTCACCTTTAGTCAGGTAAGAAACAGACAATACATCCTGCTGCTAACCGTTTGATACATTTCATAATGTAATGTAATGCCATATATGGGGATAAAAGGCCGTCACTTGGTGTTGCGAAGGCTCTCAGGTCTACATGGTAACTTATTTCAGACCTAATTTGTAACTTGATTTCTATTTTTTCCTCCATGCAGTTGATGGACAGACTGGAAGCATTCGGGTCGACGAGGACAAGATCCTTTGAGAACAACATCAGAGTCTGTTTGTCAGCCAACACATGTTTTGTCAAGGTAAATATACATTAGCCAAACAAACATTTCACTGATAAAAATGTAAACTGTCAACTCTAAATAGCTGAAATATCATTATACTGACAACATACTGCTTTACTTTTCAGATTGCACTGAGCCCGTCAGACCCATGGAACAACTGGAGATTTGATCATAGTAAGATAACAGAAAAGATGGCACGTCGTCACTTCAAAGGAGTTATCTGGTGGTTCCCCGAATTCAGCTCCATGGAGAGAAAGGATATGTTGACCACACCACCACCAGACCACTACACAACGCTCCACTCTCCTGAAGCCGCAGCCTGCAAAGCTGTTAACAGCAGATGTGAGGGGAAGTTCAGCAGTTCTTTCTCCATTGACTCCATCCTGAAGAAAGATAGTCCCTCTGGTATGGGCTGCAAAGCCTCTCCGCTGTCAGAGAAGTCTGTTGGGTCGGTCAAAGTGCAGCAGAAGCGTAATTGGTCTACAGAGAGAACTGTTGACAGGATCTACGCAGACGATGGACTCACTGATGATTGTGCTGCTGCTAGACCCACCAAGAGAATGTGCATGAGTCCCGATCCACCCAATGCTACTCGGCAAGAAAGGTTCAACGAGTGCAAAACCTTCTTGGCAATGATCGCCTTCGTCCTACAAGACTCTCCAGAAAAGATGCTCACCTTCAGTCAGGTAAGAAACGCACAATCCACTAATAATTTAACTCTTTCCTTTCCTGGGCAACATTAGCTACTTCAAACTTGGCCTTATCTCTGCCAGTGATATCCATTTTATATCAAATGTAAATTTGACTTCTCCAAGAATGCATTCATAATAACACGTATGTTTCTTTCCTGCAGTTGATGAACAGACTGGACTCATTGGGATCTCGGCGGACAAAATCGTTTGAGAACACCATCAGAGTCCGCTTGTCAACCGACACATGTTTTGTCAAGGTAAATATAAATTCCTTTCGCTGATAAGAATTGTCACAAATTATTCAGTATTTACCTGAGCTCTCATATCTCATCTCAATAAATTCTAACCGTACCGTTCTTCCATTTTCAGATTTCATTCAGCCCAGAGTCCCCATGTAACTACTGGAAACTGGATCACAGCAAAATAACAGAAAAGATGGTGCATCGTCACTTCCATGGCCTTTTGGAGTGGTTCCCAGAGTTCACCTCCACAGAGAGAAAGGAGATGACCCCACCAGCTGCAGCCTGCAAAGCTGTTAACAGCAGATGTGAGGTGAAGTTCAACAGTTCTTTCTCCATTGACTCCATCCTGAAGAAAGACAGTCCCTCTGGTCGGTGCTGCAAAGCCTCTCCTCTGTCAGAGGAGGCCGATGGGTCAGCAGTGGAGCAGGAGCCTAGTTGGTCCACAGAGAGAACAGTTGAACTGAAGATGAAGTTCACCTGGGACTCTTCACCTGTGGAGTCTGTGGACACACAGCTTGTTCAATGTGCAGGTGACAGTTACTCTGTCAGAGAATTCACTCACTGGTGGTGATGATTGATGATGCATCAAGAGATTGTTCAGGAACCATGATGAGTGCGTTCCTCGACAGAAGACAGATAGCACTGTATGGACCCATTTGATGTCGATATTCATAAATTTTGCCTGTACTTCACTTTATACAGTTTATGGATTACAGTACTTGTTGAGTTTTATTTTGTAAATAAAAGCATTGAAAACATTTGTTTAATTTGTTTTTTTCCTGAGAAACTAGTATACTCAAAGACAACTTATGTTCATTCTCCGTTTAGTATGGATGTGCACACTATTGAAAATTCAGAAGAACAGAGAAATGTCACTCCATGGCATAAACTAAAGAATCCTCAAGTTCAGACCAAGGCTGCCCTCTTGTGGATATTATGGATATAGCAATAAGTGCAGTCTAAACTAAAGTTTACAGAAGTTCTGAACGAAAACACCACGGGCAATAGGCCTATTTTATTATGTTGTGTATTTCAATAGATTTGAAATCATGCAAACATGTGAAAGCAATGATGATGATGATGATGCGTCAAGCTAATCAAGCTAAACCACTCATTTAATTGAGACTGCATGCATGTCCACTTGGTATAAAGAATGATGGCGCGTTCGGAAATAGCGCACTGAGCGCACTGTGCAGTGCAAACTAATAGGCGAGTGCGCTCCCGGTGCGCATTTCCGAACGCACCCGATCATGTATCATGGGGTGTACTGTACACAGGTGTGATTTAATGAATATGCAACACCAGTCGCAAATGCATTATCATCACAAACTAAATATCCGAGATTTCAATGTGGCAACGCGGCAATAACAGTCAGCAAAACGCGGTGCGGGCCTGCGGGTGCGGCAAGGCAAGCCATTTTCCGCTGCCGCCCTGCGGCGAGGAGACCATTACTGTAACTGTACACACAGCGTCAACGTGAGAGAAAGCGGCAGCCAATCAGAAACGGACGGGAAACAGAATCTCCCCACTACTCCAAACTCGCTTTTCCATTTCACCCACGGGGTTCTGGATCCGCTCTAGAGCCCGCCTACTCTACTGTATCCTGTCTGTTTTTTGTACAAAACGGACGCGTCGTTTTTTAAACATATCCGCTCTAGAATCCGGACCGGATCCGCAACTCGCAAAGCGAAGCGTCTATTTATTTATTCGCTGTACATTTCCAAGAAGTCCTTCCCACCCGAAACCCAAACATTGAACCGTGGAAGTGGAACCGATTTAGATTACAACAACCGAACTGTCTGTCTGACCAACCATGGAGGACCGTCTCATCGTGGCCGTCAGCTGCCACCCCATCCTCTACGACAAGCACACGGCGGACTTTAAGAACCTCAACAAAAAGAAGGCACTGTGGGAGAGCATTGCCATGATGTGTGGCATGACGCGTGAGTTAATTCAGTTCAAACACTGAAATACTGGGTGGGTTTTAAATTATGTGTGCACACGTGTATAAACACTGAACAGACAGCTGTTTAGTTGTTTACCAATACAACGTAGTTTCTGTTACGACGCACATATGTGTTTATCATGTATTGTAGCCCATGCAACAAACAAGACACTGGTTTACTCACTGAGACACTGGCGTGGAGTGCCTTCAACCCTGATTGGAAAGGAAAACACCCAACATAATGTATTGTAATAACGCGTTAACTATAAGAACAATGTCAAAAAGTATATGCCCCGCCTGCACAAAACAAGGATGTTGTTATATGTAAAGCCACAGGCGGTCGCCGTGCAGTGCACCTGGTTTAAAAGTGATTTAATTTAAAAGGTATGCAATGCATTTATCTGGCATAGATGTTATGACAGGATGTCGAGTGAGTCAAAACGAGCGCTCTCCTTCCCCTGCCAGGAAAAACATGGTGTGTTGATAAAGTAAACACACTAAGTGTTTTACTCACTCAGGACGTCAGTCACAATCTGGCAACGGAACTATCATTATGAGTACAAAACACCCGAAAAAGAATAAGGAGATGTACATCTCTTTATTATTTCCTCATCATATGGGTCATTTATTTCCATGATGTGCAGTTGTAGAATACCCAAAAACCCTGACAATGACGGTTGCAAGCTATAGACCAGTGGTTCTCAAACGTCTTATACGTTACCCCCGTAAATAACCTTTTTCATCCACGACACACCTGAACAACATTCCATTTATGTCATATTATGGTAGCCTATATGTAAATATGTAAATTGTAAATCTTTCCCCAGTTCCGCGAATAGCCTACTAGGCCTGAAAATATAACTTAATAGCCTGGCATGGCGAGACTAATATCACTGTGTAGATATTTAGTCTGGAACTTCAAAGATTTATCTCCAAGGGGCGGTTACAAACAGATTCCGCTTATCCATAGTCGGGTCGTGGGGGCAACAGCTCCACCAGAGAGCTCCAGACATTCCTCTCCAGAGCAACATTAGTAACTTCCTCCTGGGGATCCTGAGATCCCCCCAAAAAGTCTCACTTTGAATAGTGGGCTCTGATTGGTCACACACAACTCTGGGGTGAGCGAAATGTAATTCAAACCGAGGAGTGCCAGACCCAATCTCCCCAGGGATATGTTTTCCCTGTGGCAGATTTGTCTGGTTTCCAGGCTAATAACGTCACACTTGACATTTAACCACTTGAACCCCAGCATCCCTATATTCTGGGGGGGAACATTCACCAGAAATAGCCGATATACAGGCAACGTGACTCGGTGTGAGCTTGTAGATCAGCTATTTGACACGAGGAGGTATGGTGGTCTGTGAGTTCGATAATACCATAGTTATTAATATGCAACGTATTAGAAAATAGAAACTCGTCTGATTTAAAAAATAAAAATACATTCACAGAAATGCACGATTGAGTACGATGTGTACTTCCAGACATTTAACCACTTAAACCGTCAATACTGCCCCTTTTCCCCCTCTACACACACACAAAACCTCTTTGCCAGAAATAGCCCATCTACAAGCTTGTGTTTTCCCCCCCACCAGTCGACAAAGCCCAGGCGAAATGGAAAAACCTGGTGGACACCTACCGCAAGATATTGAAAAAAGAAAAAGACCAAAACAGAAGTAGCTCTGAGGCGCTGTCAGGGAAGGAGTGGAAGCATGCGCAGCACATGTCTTTCATGGTGCCGCACATCATGGGCAACAGCAGCTTCCGGTTGCCACCTCCGGCTCATCACCAGGGCATCATCACCCTAGCACCACCTCTGGCTCACCAGGGCACCATCATCACCCTAGCACGACCTCCGGCTCCTCAGGGCACCATCACCCTAGCACCACCTCCGGCTACCCTGCAGGGCACCATCAGCACCCTAACGCAAGCTCCGCAGGGCAATGGCACCCTAGTGCCTCCTCCAGCTAAGGAGGCAAGTCCGGACACTACACACGCCCAGGTAGTGCTGGGATTCATAGGGTTGGGGTAACACTTTAGGATTTTAACAATTCCCTCTTTAACAATCCCTATAGGGGGTTCCAACTTCCAAATGAACCCTTAAAAGTCTGTAACTCTGAGTGTACAAATGGAACAAAATGTACCCACGGCGACCCAAGGGTCCATTTGGTTCCATTTGTACAATTTATGGTGGTCCTTGACATTCAAAAGTTTCAGAACCACTGGCATTGTAATTGCATTGCAGACGTGATAGTCAAATAATTGTCCATATATCTGTCGGCCTCTAGTAATATGTACATTTTGTGATGCCTGGAATTTTGTATTATAATATTGTGATATGGCATTTTCTTTTTACGGTTTTAAAGGCTGCATTGCAGTAAAGTCATGTCATTTTCTGAACTTGCCTGATTATTCTAGTTCTATTAATTGCCAGAGATTATATAGGCATTAATGATGATTAATTACCCAAAATCACATTGTGTAAACTGTATTGTGAAAGCACCTACAACAGCAGCCATCCTCACAATATCATAATATTGATATAAAACAGTGGTTCCCAAACATTTTAGCTCAAGACCCAGAGAAATTACACATTTTCCCCCGGACCCAAACTAGTGAAAGTAGCAGATCTACAAGCTCCACGACCCAGACACGGGTCCTCCTGACCCACTGTTTGGGAAACAGCGATATAAACTAACAGTGTTTTATTTTTGGCCCTGTGTCACCCAGCCTTACACCCCGGAAACCCCAGAGATCCAGGAAGTCCCAGACATCGAGGACACCTCCCCCCCAGAGTTCTTGTATGAGGTCTCGGAAGAGGAAGACGAAGAGGACGAGTACGACAATGAAGAAGACCTTCCGGGCCCTGCCAAAGTGCGCCGCACGTACCACTCCCACGATCCATCGCTGACCCCTTTCCAAGCGGGCCTCTTGCGGGCGATAGAGGAGACCAGCGTCCCCTTGTCTCTGCCCGACCGGGACGCCGACGAGATGTTCCTCATGAGCCTCGTCCCCACTGTGAAAAGCTTTTCGCCAAAACGGAAGGCCGCCGTGAAATTTAAGATACACCAGCTGATTTACGAGAATGAGACTGAGGCACTGAATGAAGCTTCTTCAACGCAGGAACAATGAAATAAAAAGAAATACATAAAAAACGTTTAATGATGCCATCAAGTAGTGCACAGGGAGACATTTTCTTAAAGGGGCATTCCACTCATTTTCAACATTTTACTATGTCATTAATATACCTTAGAGCTGTTGTGTGGAAATAATAAAAAAGTCCCCCCATTCTGTGTTTCCTAGAACTAGAGGTCTGAAAATAATGTGTTTCACCATGTTAATGATTTTTTTTCATAATTACAGTTCTAGGAAACACAGAATGGGGGGACTTTTTTTTAATTATTTCCACACAACAGCTCTAAGGTATATTAATGATATAGTAAAATGTTGAAAATGGGTGGTTTTCCCCTTTTAAGACATACTTCTTAAACCAACGGTTCCCAAATGTTTCAGGCTGCGACCCCCCCAAAAATAATCATATTTGAACTGGAGACCCCCACCCTGACAACTTTGACAAGCACTTGGAATTTTATTTAGTTTGAATCAGTTCCACACAGCTACACTGTGAAAATAGTCAAATTACAAGCTGCCAATTTGGTATTAAAAAGGTCTTAAAGGGTCTTTAGATTGTAATTTTAGAAGTGTGCAGATACCCTGTATACACTTATACCGTATGTTGGTGGTTCGGTTACTGTTGAGTGAGAAAACAATGCTGCACATTATCCCCCAAAATAATTTCCCCCAGTTTGGGAACCACTGTCTTAAACCATTCAGGCCTGACGTCGAAATTTAAAAAAAAAAGTTTTCTAAATCATGACAATTTTCGGAAAGATTTGAGGCACATTTTAACGATTTTTCAAAAATAGCAGACCTACAAGTTCATAGCACGCCACTCGGTGGCGCGCTATGAGCTTGTAGATCTGCTATTTTTCAATAGCTAAATTATAACAATGTTTAAAACACCAAAAGGGGTTCCCGCCCCAAAATGGGTTAATGGTTAATGTGGTTAAACGCTAACGTGACATGGATGCGTTCCAGGTCTCAATGGATTAACGTATTTGACACCCAGGGCCTCCTTTCTTCCTCCTCAACCAAATCTCTTTGCCAAAAATATCCAATCTACAAGATCACAACGCGTCTCAGATACGTTGTGACTAAGCTTGTAGTCGATCAGCTATTTTCAGTGAAGTGAAGTTTGCCTATTTGACATTCATGTGGTTAAAAGGTAGGAACTAGCTCAGGCTGTCAAAAAAAAGGACAAATAATTTTGTATTTAAACATTTGACCAATCGTATTTCAAACATAATATATAAATGTGTCTTTTTATGTGCCGGCTGTGGTTGGTGCTGAGAAATGTGCTCTTCAAATGATTGATTCAAACTTAACGGTATATCTCTATCTCTAGATTTTTAATATTCAAATAGAGCACCAAAGTCTGACGTCAATATCGCTGATCTCCCAGACGACAGTTTGTTTATTTTTTACCACAATTCTTATACGAGACGATTTTAAGATGTCCCAATGTTATTCTCCATAGAGAAATTACTTCTGCAGACCAGGGGATGAGCGAGTGACGTTAGGATGTTGGTGCTCTATATGGAAAATGTGTTGACTGCTGTAGTAGAAACAAGACAAGTCAATATGCATGTAACACATCAGGCAACACAAACTAAGGGTATTCCTTTACCTAGTTTCACGAATGTTGTCACCTTCCTGTCACCTTATTAATGAATGTGCTTGTCGAACTGTGCACTACTTCATGACACCATTATTTGGTCCAGTTCTGCATTCAATGAACTTTCTTTTTTTATATTCTTTCATAGTTTTATTTCAGCCAGTTGGTTGATTTGATTGTTTTTTTTACTGTTGTAACTTAGGCCAGGGGTTTGTAATTTTGTATATATATTTTGTATATAGTGCCAATAAATGTTGTTTAAGTATTTGGTTGCACATTGATTTATTTTGCCAAACAGTACAGTAGATGTAAGGGTGGCAATAATACTACACATCCTGCATATATTATATATGAGTGGTTCTTTAGAAAACAGCATGCATATACTGATGAGGATCAATCAGGATGTTGAGGCAAACTGTAATTTATTATAAGGTAATTTATTACATGATCTTAAGTACATAAATAACTTAAGTGCTATGTTTATAGTCTGTTGTACAATAAATGGCAGATCTACAGGCTCAATGCGACATGAGCACACATGGCACAGCATTGCAACTCTTAGTAGAAAAGCTAAGCTTAATTTAAGTTGAATGCTATGCATGCTACTATGCTAACTCAGTCAGTACAGTAATTGCAGCAGTGTATTGTACATGTGAGCAGTCTCAGCGTTGTCGATTAGTTTTTTTAAATGTTCAAGGGCGAACAAAATCTTTTTATACATTTGCATTTCCAGTTTTAAAATACCTAAGTTAAGATTTGTATATCTGAGAGAAGTTAATGTTTTTAACCTCCATTGTTTTCCAATATTGATTGTGCTGAACCATAACACGGTAATCAAAGTACTTTACATCAAACATTGAGACAGCGAATTGAGACATACGGTAGAAAAGGACAGTTCTCATATCAAAAACAAATGTCAAGAAAACAAGTACAGAGCCAACAGTCAAGTTTGCTAAATATCCTTGGGGTCCTTGGCCTGAGAATGTTGAAGATCCCTGTACTGTACTAAGGTATTGCAATGAACGAAAAGGATTTTATTTCACCAGTAGTAGTAGTAAGAAGTAGTAGTAAGAAAGACAGACACGCACAGCTAATAAAAAAAAAGGTGTGTTCCTTGGAGCGCAGATCTCCACCAGGCCTACCCAGTCGTGTGGAGCTGTTGGCTCTGTTGGTTAGAGGCCCCTGAATATCGGAAGCCAATCCTAGCCGATTAGAATAGAATATGAAAAATCACACTCATGTGAAGTGAGGGCCGCCCACTGTGGCTGCCACATGACGTCACAGGGGCATCCTAAAAGCAAACAAGTCCATAGACTTGGCTGCCACATGACGTCACATGGGCAACACACAAAGCCAGCTGTTGGGAGGCCTTCAAACATCTGTATGGGAAATGTTCAGCACATTCCTCCAGAGATGATGCGTATGGACAAAATCTGTAGTAGTAGACGTAAAACGTTGTGTGTTCCAGACAGATTTATGTGTGTTTCTTTGGGTGTCGAGACAAAAGCTGTGTCCTAACAAACTGAACCATTTTGGGCTCTGTCAGTAGAACAGTGACCAGCACGCCCAGAAAACATCCTGCTCCCACAGCCACATGGACCATTCGAAACATCCATCCGCCGTCACAGCAAAACAGACCCTCAGAGGTGGCCGTGACGACCGCAGCGGCCCCGAGCACCAGAAGCAGGGCTGGGCTGGGCCGCAGGCCTCGCAGGGGCTTCCACCGACTCCCCTGGAAGTAGCGGTGGATGTAGACGAGGCTGTGCAGAATTCGGAGGCCCAAGTTAAGACAGTTGGCCAGTATGAAACCGACGGCACCCGCCCACTGCGTCAGAACATAGGAGAGCACCAGGAAGGACCCAGACAGGCCCAGCATCACCATGTTATACCGCTCAACCTCTTCCCGGCTCATGGTGGCGAATACGAAGCACTCGGTCACACCGTTGACCGCCAGCAGGAGCACATAGCAGCTGTAGCAGCGCAGCAAAGCTGGCCCTTGCCCGCTGCTCAGCAGAGAGCCTCCGTAGACGTCCAACACCAGGTGAGAATATGCATAGCCAAACACCGGGATGATTAGCCCGATCACGAGCACCAACTTCAGCAGACGCTCCAGCACCTCCGCCGCGACGGCAACATCCTCCTGTTTTTGCTTCTTGACGTCGCGTTCTCTCTCGAGCACCTTGGCGAAGAACACATAGAAGCTATCCTCTATGGGCAGGAAGACGAAGCGCGCCACCATGGAGCCCAGGTTGTTGACGACGTCGTAGACGCCCTGGTCTCCGAAACTGAGGACGTTCAGGAAGGTCATGAGGTATCGCTCGCCCTCCGTCAGGATTTGCTTCAGGAAGGACTGCTTGAAGAAGCTCCATGTCAGCCTGGCCATCGTGCGGTCGATCAGAGGCTCCCCGTTATGTCTGCACGGCAGCAAGTCTCCGACGGTGTGCACGGGAAAGCGCTTCTCGGTGTCGGCGGAACCCAGAAACCACATAAAGTAGACGAGATAGCACAGCACCAGGAACCCGGTGTACACAAACTGAGCAGCAGAGAAGATATAAAGCCCCCACTCGGGAGCAGAAACCACCAGAATCGCCGTCAGAATGCACTTGGCGATCATGGCTAAGCTCTCCGCCACCACCTTCAGCCTGACAAACATGTGTATCTGGGCCAGAACCCGCAGGGGTTCAACCAGCAGCTCCTGCACGGCAGCCAAAGCAAAGATCCCCACGGCGGGGCCATAGTGCGGGACAGCCTGGGGATCCGGGACCTCCAGGAGCCACAGCCACACAAACACCAGGAGGGACGCCCACATCACACCCAGGGGCAACGGCAGCCACAGCATGTTGATGACCTGTCTCCAATTGGGCCCCGTCCCTGTTGGCGCACTCGGACCGGCCTTCCGGAACGCGTCTCTGGATAGGAAGACGAGTGTGGAATACAGCAGTGTCAGCCTGACGTTGACTACGCCAATTGTCTCTTTGGACACGTACCGTAGTGTGAACGCATTCAGCAAGAAGGTGAGCACACGAAACATGAGCTGTAGGAAGACGTTATAGGACACGTTAGTGGACGCCTTCTTCAGACTGTCTCGGGCGCTCATATTGACTTGGGTGAAGGTGAAGGACTCCCACCTTCTTTTCTATTTCTTTCACAGGACCAGGGAGGAACACAATGCAAGTGTAATCATGATTGAGCTGAAACCTACATGTTTTAAGAGCCGTTTGTTTGAAAATGTCTGAATTAGCTTTTCATTGGCCCATATTACAGACTTATGCATAATCAATGCTCTGCCGTATGATGGTATCGCGTGCCTACAACTGATGACCCAGAATCTCATAACTCATCGTGTCGTACACTGAAGTGTAAATCTGTCTTTCTGGGTATAAGGCAGAAACCTTGCCCAAATATAGCGGCATACGTCATAGATACAATACATCATAGTCATAGATGACCGACGTCACGGTCAGGCCACATGCATACACCTAAAGCAGTGGTTTTCAACCCTTTTCATATCAAGACCCATTATTTATTCTGCCCACGGACCACCAATTAATGACATTTAGCCTCTCGGACCCAAAACTTAGAATATTTTGTCATGCTGTATTGATGTACCATCAGGGGATCAAAATAACAATTCTTCTACATTCTCTAATTGTGTAGACGTCTTGTAAATTAAGTAATGCAGATGTTTATAGTTAATAATTTAACTCTTGAGAGCATTTGTGTTTCATTTTACACTCTCAAGAGTTAAAGATCTACAGTACAAGGGTCCATTTGGTTACCAACTCTCCATCATATAGCCGGGGACCACCTGGAAACCCCTCAAGGACCACTGGTGGTCGACCACGGACCACTGGTTGAAAACCACCAACCTAAAGTAAATCCATAGAACAAGATATTGACGCCGTCAGCACCTAGTGTTGCTGTCGTTTCCCTATTGTATTATCTTGACGAGAGTGGAAACTCGTACTGGCAGAGCATCTATTCAGCTGCCGCTAACAGACAAACAGCATCTGCTGTAACACTGCAGCAGAGTTCCTACCGTAACGTGTTCTACTGGGTCTGCGGTTGCCACATCTGTGTCTTCCTCGCTCACTCCAGCCACTGCATGTCCTCAAGAAGTCTTCTTTTGGTCAACTACAGATTGAAAAGAAAAGAAAAAATCACACTTGTGTGAAGTGAGGGACACCTACTGCATTTATATCGGCCACATGACGTCTTATGTCGTCATTTAGTGCCAAACAAACATTTAAGTCCATAGACTTGGTTGGCAAACAATTTACGTCATAAGTGCTCTACAACAAACATCCCATAGACGTTGCTGACGTTAAACTTGATAGTCAGAAAATGTCATTTACATTTTTGTGTAAGATGATGTTTTTCCAATTATTCCAACTAGACCTGTACGTACTTGGGAACGATGCAACTTGGGAACCTAATGATATACGTTGTCATAGCACCCGTTTTAACTGTCAGCCGGTGTCCCACATGGAGATCTGTGTATGTGGCTGTGTGTGAAGACTGCAAACTGAAAAGTGTACTTGGCAATTAGGCCCACTGGCAGAGCCTGACCAGAGCCTTTTGTGGTGGTTCTGGAGAACCGTGGGCCCATCCAACTCGATACCTGGCACTGCACTCCCTGCGGGGGTGTTGACCGCGTGTGTCGAATGTGAAGTCGGTGGGGCAAACGGTTGTCGAGTTACGTGCATTACAAGTTGTAATGCAAAAAGACAGTTACTGCATCAAAAGTAATCAACAAACTATACTATAAAAAAAAAGTCAAACAAATCGTCAAATAATGAGGCATTTATTTTCACAATATTTATCTGTGGAAGTCAAAACAAAATGTAATACCTCACACAAACAAGTCTGTGATCTACAAGCTCACAACAAGCAAAGGGTGTAACAGGGTCCACCATTTTCAATTCATCAGAACATTTAAAGACGTACTATAGGGCTCTAAATCAGTTCAGGTGTTCCCGTTCCAGACCCCCAGGAATGCGCCCAGGGGGCCGGGCCGGTTCCGGCGTGCCGCCCCGCGTCCTAAACGGTTGAGAAATGACAGAGTTACCGTGAGGTGGTCCCTCTACTGTACCCTCTACTGTACTGGCACACCCGAAAGCATGATATATACAGTTAATACGTGCGTGTGTCTTTGTGTGTGTTAGGTTGGGCACAGATAGTGAAAAACAACCATGCTTGGTTGGCAAACAATTTACGTCATCAGTGCTCTACAACAAACATCCCTTGGACGTTGCTGCCATATGACGTGATCTTCAAAAGCCATGCATTGGGGGGGCTCAAAAAGACACTTGTGTGAAGTGAGAGGTGCTTTTTTATCATGATGATGATGTATAGATCCACATGACGTCAGAGGCAGGGACGTGCAGAGAGTGTTAGAGGGGCAGGGGCTGAAACCCCGTAAGAGGGCACTGTCGGACAATAGCAAGCAGAGTCAAAAGCGCACATGTGCGTTCTTCATGTGATTGGGTGAAGGTGAAGGACTCCCACCTTAAACTGGGGGTCTTCAATGTTTTTCAGGCCAACAACCCCTGTGGGGGGTCTTCAATGTTTTCCAGGCCAAGGACCCCTGTGTTAGTAATAGTATGCTGGCTGCATTCCACTATTTAACAGTGTGGCAATGTTCAATAAATCACACAGATAGAGAGAGAAAGAGGGGGGGGGGGGGGGGGGGGCAGCAGCATCAACATCAAACAGTTCAGGAAGTGACCTCACATACTTGTCATTGTTCCCTGCCAGGTTACATAAAAAGCTCAGATGGGTGTTATTTTTGTTGCCATAATAAGCCCCCAACTTTACTGTGTGGAAACAACACTTCTCGCCGCCCCCACTGTTCTGCATGCCTGTTTGCAGGGGAGGGGTAACAGAGTACATCCATGAGTATATTGGCTTCAGTGCCTGTACAGGCTGGGCTTGAACCTGTGACCCTGTTTGCAGAGACCACAGAGGTGTACACAATCTATCTATCTATCTATCTATCTATCTATCTATCCATCTGCTTGCCTATACGCTATACGGCACCTCCACACAGTTACACGTTTTTACTGCTTTTAAAAGTGTTGTTTCTGGATGTTAGTCTTCAACACGTGCCTCAGACTCTCAGAGTAGAGAAGCAGGGAGATTTGAACCCACCTTTGGATCACGTTGTTTTATTACCGTGCTGTTGCTGTTGTATAGATGTGTGAATGTTCATGGAGCACAATGGAAACAAGCATTTTTGTGATTAATCCATTTGTCTCTAGTGAGCAGAAAGTACAATAGATCACTGCGTTAAGATGCTCTCTACATGTCCAAAGGTCCTGGGTTCTAACTGTAAAATATACTTTAGCATAGCAATAATACGAATCTTGAAATAATTGTGACATGTTTTGAATACACATCTTTCTTATAATCATTATTATTAAAAGGGCCAGGTGTTGTAATGGTATACTTTTTTTTTTCAGTGATGGAGTACAGTAGAATACAGTAGAGTACTTCTGTACTAGTTTTGTTTTTTGGAGACTACAGTGAACAATGTATTCACCTGTACTGAACCAGTCTGAATCTTATTTCATGTTACCTCATTTTTTATTCATAGCAAATTAACACTTAAATATAGTTTCAGCATTGTCAAAACCTACCACAAAGCCATTCAATGTTTACGTTAAGAAAATATAGGGCTACAAAAATAAAGCCCCCAAAGTGTGTTGAAATGCATACTCCGACATCATAGAAGACTGATGTAATCGATCTGTCATCTATGATGTCATCATGTACTCTAACAGAGTCTGACATCATAGAGTGGTTGCCAGACCTGTGGGTTGGGACCCCCACATGAAAGTGAAGTTGAGACCCTTTACCTCAGAAAATGAGTAAAAAAGACTGTTACTGCATCAAAAGTATTAATCAACAAACTATACTATAAACATCACAAGTGAGGGGCGCTCTTATTATCGTACATCATCATGCATCATCTCATACTGGCCAATCAGACTGCCTGTTGCCACAAATGTACGTCATATTTGGCAGACATTTGACCTAATTTCTCCTTTCATTGTCAATGGAAAATATATCAAAACCGGTCAAATAATATAAGGCATATATTTTCACAATATTTATCTGTGGAAGTCAAAACAAAATGTAATCTTATCTCTTATGTTAATCCTATTGGTTCCCGGTGGAACATAAGGCTTCCATCTGGTCCTATCCTGAGCTAGCCTGGCTAATAAGCCAGACTCAAATCACACTGTCTTGTGGTATTTGAGTCTGGAGATGCTGTGTATGGATCTTGTTTCCCGGGGGGCGGGTTCAAACATTTTCTCTTTGACGCAATTGGTCAGAGCTACTGTCAGTCAAAGGGCTCAAGCATTGAACGTCACTGTACCAAAGCCCGCCCATATTGCATACCGTGTCCCGATTGGCCACACCAGTTCTCTGGTGTAGGAAATGGGCGTACAATTGAGCCTCTCCAGACCGTAATCCGCCGGCAGGCAATTTATTTTTGCTTATTAGCCAGGCTAATCCTGAGCAGCATGTTGTGCTTCGCCCCATGCCAGACTATCTGCTTCCATCTGGTCCTATCCTGATGCTTCCATCTGGTCCTATCCTGATGCTTCCATCTGGTCCTATCCTGATGCCTCACACAAACATCTGGTCCTATCCTGATGCCTCACACAAACACGTCTGTGATCTACAAGCTCACAAGCAAATGGTGTAACAGGGTCCACCATTTTCAATTCATCAGAACATTTAAAGACGTACTATATGATACGAGTGCTATAAGAGTGGCTCAAAGGCAAACCAGTTGCTCTTATAGGGCTCTAAATCAGCTCAGGTGCTGATCGACGATCACTACTCAATGTCATCACCGTGGCAATGTTGGGGCGTGGACATAATCATTGCAGAAAATAAATTACACAATATTACATTTGAATCTTTCTTGTGAAAATGTGAACTTTGTTTGTCAATAGACTGTTCAAAAAAAGAAATCACTCTTCTGAAGTGAGCGGTGCCTTTTCATCACAATGATGATGTCAACAACATGATGTCCAATCATATGGGCACATTCTGTGCTAAATGGACATACTGCTCGGCAGTATGCGGCAGTGCGGCCGCACTGCTCAAACAAAAGCGGGGGGGGAGATAGAAGTATGCTAGGTTCATTCCCATTTCTTTGTTCCAAACAAACTTTTTTTTATATTGGGGGAACATTTTTAAAAAGGATTGAAAGTGTGTGTGTGTGTGTGTGTGTGTGTGTGTGTGTGTGTGTGTGTGTGTGTGTGTGTGTGTGTGTGTGTGTGTGTGTGTGTGTGTCATGTTGCTACAGGCTACCAGGAGGGAGGTAATGATGGGTATGAGCATAGAGAAAGGAGGGATGTAATGATGGGTATGAGTGTAGAGAAAATGTCCCACTGTGTGTGTGCGTGTGTGTGTGTGTGTGTGTGTGCACGCGCGCGCGCGCACGCACGCACGCACACACGTGTGAAGGGTCTCGGCTTGGTCAGATGTAAGGGGGTCTTTCCCAGCTAAAAACACACTGTTTTCAGTCCACCTTGATCACGCTGTAGATGTTGGTAATGAACCAGAAACAGGCGAAGAAGCCGATGGTGCCGGTGATCAGGAAGAAGTTGAGAGCCACGATGGCGGCGTATCCAAAGTAGAGGATGTTGCTGGCCAGCCCCGTGATCTGCATCCTGGTGAGGAAGTACACCACCACGTACGCCAGGAAGTACACGGCCGAGAAGCCGCTGGTCAGGAAGGAACGCCACTGCCAGCGGTAGTCCTCCGCGCACAGGTGGTAGTAGCAGAGGATGACGGACACCTGGGAGCAGGTGATGGCCAGGATGACGAAGACGAGGAAGAGGAAGCCGTACATGTAGAACACCTGGTGGGACCAGAGCGAGTTGAGGATGAAGAAGAGCTGGATGAAGATGCACGTGAACGGCAGGAGCCCTCCTATCACGATGCTGGGCAGCGGCCTGGTGCAGGCCGACTGCCACGGAACCTGCCGAGGGATCATGTTGGTCCGTACCGGGTGCTCCATAGGGGCCCTCATCAGGCCGACGTAGGCCCCGGCGAAGGTGAGCGGCACCGAGATGCAGAGCCACAGGGCCAAGATGGCCACCAGAGCAACGAGGGGTATCGCCGCAGAGGAGCCCTCTGCCCACAGGATCATGGTCATCAGGAGGACGTCGGCGAACACCAGCCCCGGGCAGAGGAGGGCCGTCAGCAGAACGTTGCTCTTCCACTTTTTCCCGCCGAAGGACCTGTAGAAGCGCGCCGCCACGTAGCCGGCGAGCGCGCCCAGCAGCACCCACAGCACCATGGCGTAGGTCATCAGAGCGCCGCGGTTGGCCGGCGACAGGAAACCCAGGCAGGTGAAGAAGAGCGTGGCGAAGGTCATGATGAAGATCTGCGCCCCGGAGCCGAGGAAGACCGACAGCAGCATGCCCCGCCGGGGACAGCGGAACACGTCCCCGTGGAGCAGCTTCCAGCCAAAGTGTTCCTGGAAACCCTCCGAGTCCGTCTGGTTGTATCTGGCGATGTCTCTGTGCAGAGACCTGAGCACGGCCATAGCCACCATTACAGACAGAAACAACACAAAGGCCAGTGAGTTCACGATGCTGAACCAATGGATGTTGGTCTGAGGCCTGGATTCCAAGATGTAATCCCACCGCGACGCCCAGCTGCTGCTCTCGTCCTCCACGAAGCTGACGGAGTATGTGTACGGGATCTTCACATCTCCTGTGTGCTTGCTGCTGAGGGTCATGGGTCCTCCAGAACAGTCGGGGGCGTCTGGATCGCTATGTTTATAACTCTTGGGTTCCATGGTGGCGGCGACCAGTCGTGCTGCTCCTTGCCGGTCCTTCTCCACACGGTGATAGTAGATGGTGATGTCGACGTGGTTGAAGACGTAGAAGGTGTCCTCTTCATTGAAGAGGGGATTGGCCACACTGCAGGCACCGTTGGGTCGTCCCGCCTTCTCGACATAACAGCCAATGGGGAAGCCAGGGGTACAGATCTTCTGTCCATCGGCTTGTGTGTAGCACCAGGTCACGGGCATGTTGTCCACAATCCAGTGGTGATGGTAGTTGCGCATTATGGCTAACTCGAGGAATTTCAGCAGAGCTACGTCTGCGACATTGCCACTGCGATAGGCCTTGGTACACACCGGTTTACACACCTCCGCCTTTTGGAACACAAAATTGTACGGCGAAGGTTCGATTCTCTCCCCAAACAGCACCTGTCCGAGATTCTCCGAGGGACGTTTCCGCGTGGTCTCTGAACAGAAATCAAACATGCTGTATTCATACGGCAAGAACGACTCGGTCGAGTCCAGTCTGTTCACAAACAGGTCAACGGTCGACTGGCAGTGTGGGCCTTCGTTTTCGGGCACACAAAAGTTGACGGGCAAAAGTTGACCTGGAAGATAGAAACCTTTAGCGCTGTTTAGTAGCAGTAAAGCTACGCATACCAGAGTGAGAAACGCTGCCCCTCGGCCTGCCATCTTCCCGTCGAACAGTCCGCTATCTCCTCTGGATGATGTTTCGTTATTATAACTAAACAGTAGTCAAAGGTATAGCTTTAACAGTTAATATGACTGCCTGTATAACAAAACGTTCACTGCGACCTTCCTTTTAAGAACCATATTAATCAACACTGCAGTGTCACCGTTACATCACAAAGTTAAGGTTTCCGTGAATAGGACAAGAAGCAGTCAACCAAATTAGAAAGCTCAGTGGAAGAGGGACGTGTGGCAGGTCTGTGACGTCAATCATCCATGACTCCATATTCGGGCAAGGTTTCAACCCAAATCGATCAACCATGACTTTGTTGCTGCCCTTTGGGATCTAAGCCCAAAGGGCATAGATCCCATTTTATTGTTTCAGTGAAAATTCCACCATTTTAGGCAGTTCTGAGCTTCACGAAATTCGGCACTAGGGTTGAGTAGACTAGTAGAGGGCCGTGAGAATCCCTCAGGAACTGAAGCTCACACTCATTCGTCAAAAGACCTCTGACCTTATGATTTGCTCTATCCACTTTTCGGCCTTTTTTGGTCACGTCAAATGGTTCATTACCATACATGTGAATGGAGTCTGACTCTGGTTTCATTTCCATCCATACATGTGAATGGAGTCTGACTCTGGTTTCATTTCCATACATGTGAATGGAGTCTGACTCTGGTTTCATTTCCATACATGTGAATGGAGTCTGACTCTGGTTTCATTTCCATACATATGAATGGAGTCTGACTCTGGTTTCATTACCATACATGTGAATGGAGCCTGACTCTGGTTTCATTTACATACATGTGAATGGAGTCTGACTCTGGTTTCATTTCCATCCATGTGAATGGAGTCTGACTCTGGTTTCATTTCCATACATGTGAATGGAGTCTGACTCTGGTTTCATTTCCATCCATGTGAATGGAGTCTGACTCTGGTTTCATTACCATACATGTGAATTGAGTCTGACTCTGGTTTCATTGCCATACATGTGAATGGAGTCTGACTCTGGTTTCATTACCATACATGTGAATGGAGTCTGACTCTGGTTTCATTTCCATACATGTGAATGGAGTCTGACTCTGGTTTCATTACCATACATGTGAATGGAGTCTGACTCTGGTTTCATTCCCATCAATGTGAATGGAGTCTGACTCTGGTTTCATTTCCATACATGTGAATGGAGTCTGACTCTGGTTTCATTTCCATACATGTGAATGGTCTCTGACTCTGGTTTCATTTCCATACATGTGAATGGTCTCTGACTCTGGTTTCATTTCCATACATGTGAATGGAGTCTGACTCTGGTTTCATTTCCATACATGTTAATGGAGTCTGACTCTGGTTCATTACCATACATGTGAATGGAGTCTGACTCTGGTTTCATTACCATACATGTGAATGGAGTCTGACTCTGGTTTCATTACCATACATGTGAATGGAGTCTGACTCTGGTTTCATTTCCATACATGAATGGAGTCTGACTCTGGTTACACACAAAGCTGGTTGCCCATCTTTGTGTGTCTGTGTACCACATTTGTGATGATTTGATTGGCTGAGCACAGAATGTGATGATGTATGATGATGATAAGAGCACCACTCACTTCACACTCACTTTTTTCAAGTGTGATTCAAGTGTAAATTTTGCCCCTCCTATATACAGCTTTAATGTTTGTCTTTCAACGATGCTTAGACAAACGCCATAGACAATAAAGAGAAATTTAATGTTTGTTTTGAGGACTAAAACAAACATTAGCACCCGTTGCTTAAACAAACATAATGTTGTAAGATGATAAGAGCGCCCCTCACTTCACACGGGTGTGATTACTTGTGTCAAATACTTTCAGTCGAAGTTTATATAGCTCATTGTGTAAATTGCGTATGCTTTTTTCTTTTTGGGCTTGACTCCATCTTATAGCTGCTTGCAACTAATTATTATTATTATCTTTAAAATACAAGCTCACACCGCATCACATTGCAGTGTGTTCTGAGCTTGTAGATCTGCTAATTGCACTACTTTTGTGCAGCACTCGTCTTGTATGACGAACTAGTTCATTTATACAAAAAAAAATCACACACAAGTGAGGGGGCTCTTATCATCATACATCATCACATTCCGGCCAATCACTTTTGGCGTCCTCACTTTTTAAGCCCTCAGCCAATCAAATCATCGCTATGGGGCACACACACACGATGGTGACTTTTAAATATTATATTACCATATGCCTTCTGTTGTGGTTATGAGCTGCACATATTGATATATCCTCAAGAGGGCAGCAGTGGCGTTTGCTTTTTTGTTTGCCTTGAGGCTCCCTTGTAAAACTTGAGTTTGTGGATGGATAAGTAGTAGTACTAGTCTCTCGAGAGGCTACTAGTATTTGCCAATGGTAATACTGTAGCGTCTACACTACCAGGTTGGTAGATGAGTGGATGACATTAGGCTCTGTGGGCTTATAGGCTACAGCAAATTCAAACAGTCAGGGTGTTGATATTGTGCATGTTGGCCCACTGGAAACACTCTGGCTACACCAGTGGGTCTGATTCAGATACCCTCAGTCATGATTCTTTGAGGGGACCCTTAGTTACCAACTTACCACTACGACTACGTGCTACACTAAATGGAACATGGCCTTTTAATTAGTATAATTGGTCAGACCTGTGAAGGAAGCAAGGTTTGCAAGGAAGAGGCCCAATTTCTTCCCAATATGGCTGCTGTGCACAGAGCCTAAATTATTTGAGTGATATGCAAGCGTCTTTTCTCTGCAACATGTGTAACATACAATTCCACGTGGACGGTTTTGATGTTGATAGTGAGGCCAATTATTGTTCTGCAGTTGTTAACCTGGACTTACATGATGACAACAATTAAAATGTAATTGAGATAGCATGTTATGTAGACAGATTATATGCATTTGATGTACCTTGTGTTTACCTCAGAATTCTGAGTGGCATAAAAACCAACTTTCTGGCCTTGACAGCCCATCCAAGTCCCATCTGATTGCATTAAACAACGTTAAACTCACCAACATTGCAGGCCAGGTGTACTGTTGAAAGCTTGAATTATCCTCTATCTGCTTTTGCTTCATAAAAATCCACTTTAGGGCTATAGGCCTACATGTTATGAGCTACTTTCTGACAAGACATTCCATGCAGGTGATTATTTTACAGAGTCAGAGTTTGGAAGCGCTTATTTTCAATAAGGTGCTGCCTCCTGCATCATGTGCAATTTAGAAACAGGTGGTACAACGAGCGCTTCCAAACTCCATTGCTCCAATGCTGCTCAATGTTTTGCCACTCAGTCTAGATGAGGGGGGCGTGTCCCGGTGGAAAAGTGATGCATGGTTTCAACCAGTGGTTCAGGGATCACCAGTGGTCCTTGAATGGGTTCCAGGTGGTTCAACTCTTGAGAGCGTAAGATGAGCGTAAGATCATTTTACGCTCTCAAGAGTTAAATTATTGTTAAACAAGTCTACACAATTAGAGAACGTAGAATAATTGTTATTTTGATCGACGTTTGAAGGTTATCTCTCCTAATCGTACCAACCAACAACAATACAGCATGGAATTGTGGACAAAATCTTATCCGACGACAACAAGTATTGGGTCTGAGAGGTCTAAATGTCATCAAATGGTGGTCCGTCCATGGCTCAAATCAAATGTCGATTAAATAATGGACCTTGATACGAGAATCAAGGTTGTCTGCATCATCTATTGTGATGCGTCCATCATATATTGTAAATTGATGAGGAGAACCACATCTGTCTGTCTGATGAATATGATCTTCAGCACCACAGCAGATCTTATAGCCCTCAGCAAGTATTAAAACTTGTCTAGACTCCTGGCAGCTCAGCTGCTCCAATGTGTGAAACCACCTCCTCCATTCCCAAAACCTTGACATATTCTTTTTAACCACTTAAGCCTTTTGTATACTTCGTCGTACAGCGAGCGCCGAGCAGCGAGAGTACAAGTCAGAGCTTGTCAGGCGATAATGACCTCCCCTAAAATAGGGACGCGGGGGACGGGGGGTTCAAAGTGGTTTTAATTTCCTCAGTGGCATCACAGGGGGAAACCCACAATGAGAGACTACTATTGCAGCCTGAACACAGCATAGCAACATTGAATATCTGTTGTAAATGAACGCCCTACTTGATCACACTAGCGGCCATTTAGACCTGACGTCGACATTTTAAAAAATCCTGACAGTTTTCTGAAAAACCTTATGTTTCTGTATCAGTGGTGCTCAATATTTCATGTCAAGGACCCCAAAAATTATATGTAATGTGCCTCCGCCCCCCATCTGAAAATATGTTGTTCCAGGGACCTCCCCAGAAGCAAAGATTTGAGTTAAAATGTTCACTCTGTAATAATATATATTCAAAGATTTGAGGCACATTTTCACGATTAAAAAAAAATAGCAGACCTACAAGTTCATAGCGCGGCACTCGGTGCCGCGCTATGAGCTTGTAGATCTGATATTTTTCAATAGCTAAAGTATAACAAATTAACAATGCTTTAATCCATTGAGACCTGGAACGCATCCACGTCACGTTAGCGTTTAACCACATTAACCATTAACCCATTTTGGGGCGGGAACCCCTTTTGGTGTTTTAAACATTGTTATAATTTAACTATTGAAAAATAGCAGATCTACAAGCTCATAGCGCGCCACCGAGTGGCGCGCTATGAACTTGTAGGTCTGCTATTTTTGAAAAATCGTTAAAATGTGCCTCAAATCTTTCCGAATATTGTCATGATTTAGAAAACTTTTTTTTTTTTAATTTTGACGTCAGGCCTGAATGGGTTAAAACACCAAAAGGGGTTCCCGCCCAAAATGGGCTAGAGTAGTGGTTTTCAACCGTTTTCATATCGAGGCCCATTATTTAGTCTGCATTTGAGCCACGGACGGACCAGCATTTGATGACATCTAGCCTCTCAGACCCAAGACTTTGAATATTTTGTTTGTTGTTGGATAAGATTGTGTCCACAATTCCATGCTGTATTGATGTTGGTACCATTAGGAGAGATAACAGGCAAACACTGATCAAAATCACATTCTCTAATTCTGTAGACTTCTTGCAAATTTAAACTTAAGTAATGCAGATGTTTAACAATAATTTAACTCTTTCATTTTACGCTCTCAGGAGTTAAAAGTTCTAATAAGGGTCCATTTGGTTACCAACTCTCCATCGTTAAACTGGGGACCACCTGGAACCCCCTCAAGGACCACTGGTGGTCCCCAGACCACTGGTTGAAAACCACTGCACTACAGCGTCACACCAAAGCGTCCAAAGTAGCAGATCCACAAGCGCAGGAACACAGAGCAAAGCACTGCGTTTTATGCTTGTAGATCTGCTACTTTTGATGGCTTTGAATTTGAATCCTGTTAGTTTTGGACATCATTTGTGACTAAATTTGACTGAGGGACTGCCATTGGATTTTTTTGAATTTTCGTTTTTTCATGTCATATGAAAGCAGGGAATCATAGCTTCAAATTGACATATTGGTTGTTCAGTTTGACCCACCAGTTTTGGAGATATGGAGTAATGTCTTGCAGAAAACAGCGAGTTGAGAAAACAGGCTTGAAAGGTTCACTTCTGTGGTCTCTAACATTACACCTAGCTACATGTTTAAGCATTTATTTCATATTTACATGTCGATTTCAGATCTGACACTTATTCCAGACATGCTCTAGTATGTGAAGAGTCTGCCTGTGCTATTAACTCATTTTTTTTTTAAAAAGAAAGTTTTTCTCCTCTGGTGAAAAGCTGTAATTTGCGTGATGGCAGTCTCTCAGTCACATTTGGTCTCCACCGACCGACCCGACAGAGACGGTATTCAAACAGAACAGCTTCAGGCCTGCCGCCTGCATCCAGAGACCGTTATCATTGTCATCTGGGAGAAAACTGTGTACAAACATGATAGCAAATCATAATTATAAACAACACAAACACAGGCTGTGTATAAATCCTTTTCACACATTTAATTTCATTAAAACAGAATATAATATATTTTAATATCAATATAAAACTATCTTGGGTGAATATAAATAATGCATTCAGTTACAGCAGCTCTGATAAATACTATTTAGCTTTGGTAACGACACTGACGCGGGGATGATGTGCGTGTGCGCGGAGTGTGTGTCTGTGTGCGTGCGCGCACATGCATGTGTTACTGTAACGTGGATGCGTGTTTGTGTGCGGTTGACACAGATATATGATATATATACCAAGGCAAAATCAGAGGTGTGTGTGTGTGTGTGCGTGCGTGCGTGCGTGTGTGTGCGCATGTGTAAACAGGTGTTTGCAGAAACAACATTGCATCAATCCATCCGTCAGCAGGTGATCAGTACTAGAGTACAGCAGGTGATCAGTACTAGAGTACAGCAGGTGATCAGTACTAGAGTACAGCAGGTGATCAGTACTAGAGTTAAAAGTTGTTCCGATACCAGTATTGGAAAAGCTGCCGATAGTGCCTAAAATGGTGGCATCGTTATCGGCGAGTACGCCAGTCTACTCTACACACCACGTCATTTATCATATGATGATATTGTAATATTTTGAATGTTTCAGGTGATGTTTTTACACTCTTAGTGTACTATTTCCATTATTATTTTACTAACTTGTAGCTGCACTTTATCAATTACAATTGGAATTGTTATTTATTCCTAGATAGATCCGTGGTTCTCAAACTATTGACTATTTACTGATTTCCATGACCACCATGGGTCCATTTGGTTCCATTTGTACACTCTCAGAGTTACAGACCTGTAAGGGTCCATTTGGAACCCACTCAAGGAACCCAGAGAGTCCCAGTTTGAGAACCCTTGTCCTAGATCTTGTATTACACACTGGTATCGGATCGGTGCTACTCGTTATCGACTGATAGGCAAGTTATGGGAATCGGTATCGGGGGAAGGAAAACACTGGTATGGGTCCATCTCTAGTCGGTACAACATTGGTGCATTGTGGGTCAGTACTGGGCGGTCCAGGGCTGGCTGCTACAGTGGTGGGACGGAGGGGGTCCCACCTGGGCCACGCAGCAGTACCCCGCCTCTCCACCCACCGTAGGCATTACACTCGTCTGGACAGAGAGAGAGAGAGAGGGACACAAAGACAATGAGACACCATTAAAAAAATATGACAATGTAGAACGGGTGCAGTACTTAGTTTAGACAGTTTTTGGTTTAGACGAGTCATTGGTTAGACCAGTCATTAGTCCTACAACTACAACCTATCTCAAACGCTCCTAACTAAACCTAACCTCCCACGGGGCAGCACACCTAAACCTAACCTTAACCCATGTCTAACCAATGACTAGTCTAAACTAAGTATGCAACTATGCACCCCATTATTTCAAAGGTTTTTAGCCCATAATAATAATAACATCAATAATGTAAAATTAGTTCCCCTTTAACTTGTGGCTGGGGCATTTACACATACTGTATGTACAATTTGTCCTCTGCATTTAACCATCCTAACTATTAGGAGCAGTGGGCGCTATTAATACAGTGGCTGGGGAGCAGTTAGGGGTTATGGCTGTGGGGGGGGACGGGGGACGGGGGACGGGGCGGGGGGGCTTCCCATTCCCAGGTGGCCTCTACCCACTCAGCTACGCTTTGACACCCTGCCCAAAATAGCGAGGGTTAAAGTGTGCCGGTATTATCAACTCATCTTACTCCGAGTCACGACCAAACAAAAGCGCGCATTACAGTACCGTATATTACTCCAGTGATAACATTAGGCTACGAGGTAATATTGAGCGTGACACATAAGGGCTGATCACAGACCAGCGACAAGTCAGTGAAAAAAGAGTTGGGGTCCCAGTCAGAGAGCCCTGAGGCATGCCATGCAGGCGGTCCTCTGGTGTCAAATAACATGCACGTCAGTCAGGAGATGTTTACCAAACCTTTGAGGTGATTACCGTGACAAGGCGGGAGCGGGAGGATAAGCCAGCTCCGCGGCCTTGTGTTTTAGAGCGAGCCGCCCGCCCTGGGAATGGAAGGTCGAAGACTATAAAAATGGTGCCCATTACCGATGCCTCTCTGCTTGGCACTCGGCGTCATCAAGGGTTGGATTGGGGGGTTGTCACTACTGACACACTAGCTTCATGTCCACGGAGTGTACTTGTTCAATAATAAAAAGAGTCTGCACACCAATTTCTGCTCCCAGATATAACTTTACTTCAAGCGCTATTTTGTTTCGAGCCGAAGCTCTTCCTTTAGACCTGGGAGTCTGAGGAAGAGCTTTGGCTCGAAACGTTACCACTTGAAGTAACGATATATATATATCTGGGAGCAGAAATTGGTGTGCGGACTCATTTTATTCTTAAACTATCAGCGTTTTTGATCGGCACGTTAAAATTACCACCGCTGAAGTGCCCTTGAGCAAGGCATTGAACCACTACCATGAAATGTTCTATGAGCAGGGCCTGGCTGTAAACAAGTATCTGATGCTTAGTCCAGTTACCCTGGGTAAATATAGTAACTTTGCTTTGCTTTGCTTTGTACATAAAGCTGCCTCCCGCTACAGAAACAGGAGCTAGGCTCCTGACCCCGTGGTGGGACACATGGCTCGGGGGGCCCGTTGTTTCCCAAGGGCTACTTACGGGCTTATTTATGGCGGAGGATTTGGTTGTAAACATAATAAAAGTTCAGGCATGGCAGCACTCTGCCCTCGGGCCCAATGTTGACAGAGGTCTCGGAAATACAGATGAGGCCATTTGTAAATTCTGTCTCGTGGACGAGTGACCGCAAAAAAAAAGGTGCATGCAACAAGTCAAACGTACTACACGACGACCTCAGATCCCAGCATCCCGCAATCGGGGGTGTTCATTAAACAGACAGAATGGGAGCTGATAAGACTCATTTCCATTAGTTGTCGATTAGTTTTAATTATCATAATGGATTAGACAGAAAATATGCATTGTTCTATTTTTGAATTTATTTTACAAAGACAAAAAAAAACAACATTTCCTCTATGATTTTAGTAAAAACCGTCTCAGTTAGTAATCGTCGTTTTGTAGGGTCTCGTTTATTTTATTTTCAGTTTGTTCGTTAGTTTTTGTTAGTTTCCGTTAGCTCTAATAACCCTGGAATGGACGTGGCCTACCTGGACGCTACCACACTGATGGGCTGCCATGGCTGGGTAGCTCCCCAGCACCGCCTGGCCTTGGCTCTGGGAGCCCAGGTAACCTGACACACACACACACACACACACATTTTAATCATTTATTTATGTCCACATAAGAAATACAATACAAGAACACAAATATTTACAAGGTCCGGGATGTGCAATCAGCAAATCCCGGACAAATACCCACACACCCTTCAGGGGTACAAGTAACAGCGTCTTCGCCATATTTGGCGGCTACCGCTTATCCGGAGTCGGGTCGTGGGGGCAACAGTTTCAGCAGACGGGCTCCAGAGTTCCCCTTTCCCGAGCAACAGCAGCCACTTCCTCATGAAGCCTGAGGCGTTCCAAAGGCCAGCGTGGAGATATAATATAACCCCCCCCATCTGGACCTTGGTTTGCCAAGTGGAACGTACAGCGAGGACCTCCCTAGGGAGACGCTCGGGAGGCATCCCTACCCCCCGAACCTCCGTAGTGGACTCCTTTCCAAGTGAAGGAGCAACAGATTAAGTGCCTAAATTGTAAGTGTAAATTGTACTTTGAGTTCCTCGTGGATGACCCAACTTCTCACCCCATCTCTAAAGGGGGACGCCAGACACCCGTCTGAGTTAAATTGGCATACAATAATAGCAGATCTACAAGATTACAACACGTCACAAAGTGAGACTCATCTCAGTCTACTCTACTGTATTGTGTATTCATTGCACATCTCCGGTTGGATGCGGTATACTATACTGTATACTGCATCTCTCGTTGGTTTCTGTGATGAGCAGCAGCAGCAGGCAAAGAGACCGGTTCACTGTGAGACCCTCAGACTAACATCTCTGACAGTGTAACGGCCCCCCTCCCTACTGCCAGAAATGCACACACACACACACACACACACACACACACACACACACACACACACACACACACACACACACACACACACACACACACACACACACACACACACACACACACATACACAAATACGTAGAACATGACGTACACACGCACTTACAATACGTACTGTGTCGGAGGTAATGATATTTATTTGTGGTTAATACCTGTAGGTGGCGCTGCTTGGCTGTGCACGTGCTGGTTAGGTGAGGCAGGTCTGCAGGTCTGTGAGGCAGCAGGGTACTGGGTGGAGTAATAATACACAGGCATCTGCAGGACAAAAACAATTATGACGTTTTAGGCCGACCAGCGGAAGAAATCATGACATTTCTGAGACCATTCATGTTTCTGGAAGATGCTTCTAAACTTGTTTGGTCACTTCAAAATACTTTTGCTTGTAGATCTGCTATTTTCGGTGCGCAGCGTGCTTTCACAGAAGACACGCTGGCTTCTATGGAATCCATATGACTGAAATCAGTCGTGGCGACTGAGAACTTTAATCCATGTGTTAACCAGGATCAACCTGCCTGCCCCTGTTCTGTTCTGGACAGGTCATTGTGGCACTGTTGTCGGGCAGAAACCTCTTACCTAGTCCATATTTTATTTAGGTCAAAGGTCAAAATCGTCAAGTCAAGAGTCACGAGTCGTTGGTGTTGAAGT
The DNA here is from genome assembly GCF_951216825.1 of Electrona antarctica. Lineage (NCBI taxonomy): Eukaryota > Metazoa > Chordata > Actinopteri > Myctophiformes > Myctophidae > Electrona > Electrona antarctica. The sequence continues at coordinate 6,846,378 of NC_136796.1, forward strand.
CCAAGTTGAGTCCAAGTATTTTTCTTTTATTTGATTAAGTAAGAGTCATCATCAGATTTGTGATGCGAGTCGAGTCCCAACTCCAAAGTCGAGTCTCAAGTCCACACTGTAACTTTGCTTTCAATGTCAAATACAAACCCCTGTTAGATAGAGAGACAAATGAAGAGCCAGCGTCCAAATCAGTTGAAGCTGTCACAATAAATCAGTGAAGGGCAACAAATGTGCCCTAGGACTAGGTCAGCCAAGAAGTGAGAAAGTGCGTACGCGCGAGCGTGCGTGTATGCGTGTACCTGTGGTGAGGGCTGGCAGTAGGCGGGGGGGTTGGGAGGGGGCGGAGCTGCATAGACGTAACCCTGAGTGGGGGGCGGGTACAGGGGCGGAGCCTCTCCTGTTGATTGACAGCTCACCGCCATGTGAGTGAACTGGGAGGAGAGCTCGTCCACCTGCTGGCCAGAGACGTTATAGCAGTTAATAAAACCAGGAATCTTTCAGAATAAAAGGCGCTAGAGTGACCAACAGATTTTACTCTGAAAAGCCCCGCCTTCCATTTCCCCCCCAAAACCCAGGAGGTATAATTTTCCATCACTACCTCGTGCTGCCTCGTCTGATCTCTCTTTAGAATCGTTAATATCCCAAACGAGATCTGGTTTTATACCATTAAAAAGACCTACAGACATCTCCACACGTCATGGGCCTTCTACGGGTGTAATTATAATAGCGGATTCGACCGTTATCATACGATCTTATGGGCCCAGTATGTCCGTTTATCATGCATCTTATGGGCCCAGTATGGCCATACTGGCCTACTCACCATATAGTAGCCTGGTCAAGGTTTCCCCCTGGTGGACGTGTCATTTCCAACTATTGTCGGTGCATGGAAACTAGGGGCTACTAATATATACTATTCTCTGCCTATCGGGACGTAACTCGGACGGCGCTGAGTCGGGTCTGGTGGCCTTCGCAACGCTCGGCACGGCGACTCGCTCTGCTAGCGCCTTGCTCGGCGGTGCCTCACGTGGCTCAAGGCCACCAGACACGGCCTTCGTCAGGACATCAGTGATTATCAAACGAAATAATCACGAGAACTACCGACTGAGCCGTTGGGTTGGCAGAGCATGCCCATACTAGCTCTAAAAATTCGTACTGATCCTAACTGATAACTGCGGTCTTGTGCATTGATACCAGTCGAAACGGGTGATTAGAAAGACCCGTGGGGACGTCTTGGACACAAAAGCTGTTAATATACTTTCGATGATTAAAATCAGGGTTGTCCCGATCTGATCACGGGATTGGAATTCAATTTCAAATGATCGGAATCGGGACATCCATAGTGTCAATATTATTATATCCATATCATGATATTAGACTGGATATTGTCTGTCATTTTGGATATTGTACTATTGTGATAAGGCATAAGTGTTCTATGAAAATATAAATATCGGATCAGGAAAAATAGGTCTCGGCAGATACAAAAAGACGTGATGGGGACATCCCTAATTAAAATACTTATACTTATATATTGTACTGCATACAGTATGATAGAGAGATTCATGATATTATACAGATAAAAGTGTATAAATAATTATGAAAGCCGATTAGGAGCCATTTCAGGTGTTTGATAGCCACATACCTGCGTAGGAGGCATGTAGGCTGTCGGCTGCGCTGGAGCCACCGGCAACATCTGCGGAGCTGCATACGACACAGGCGAGTACTGCACCACCTGACACACACACACACACGCACGCACGCACGCACACACGCACACACACACACAAAACGGCACAAAAAGACAGACAGCTGTGAGTGACTGGCATTCATTCTGCGTTCACACTAGCAGATGCAAAGCTCCAGGCTACCATTCATTTTCAATGGAAGCATGCAGCCACATGAAGATACAAAGATACAAGGATACTAAGTACCATTCATTTTCAATGGAAGCCAGCCACATGAAGATACAAAGATATACAGGCTACCGTTCATTTTAATTGGCCACATGAAGATATAATATACAAGGCTAGTAGGCTACCGTTCATTTTCATTGGCCACATGAAAATATAAAGATACAAGACTACCGCTCTTTTTTTAAATTTGTTAAATAGGGTCTATTTTGCAGAATTGCCCCTGCTGTCGTCCAGTTTCCCCAGCAGACCCCAGCAGCCCTCATAGCATAGAGCGGAGCCCATAAGCATATCTTTGTTACACTATTTGTTAAGTTCAAAGGCGATTTTGAACACAGTGTCCTCCTTTACTTTACTTCAGTGGTTTTCAACCCTTTTCATATCAAGGTCCATTATTTTTTCGGCATTTGAGCCACGACATTTAGCCTCTCAGACTCAAAACCAAAGAATATGTTGTTGTCGTTGGATAACATTGTATCCACACTTTTATGGTGTATTGATGTGGTACCATATAGGAGAAATAACAAGCAAACATTTTAAATAACAATTATTCTACATTATCTAATTGTATAGACTTCTTGTAAATTAAGTAGCCAAATCCCAAATGCAGATGTTTTACAATAATG